>NW_005363098.1:177765-180464 GCF_000412655.1 Myotis brandtii
TCACTGAAGCAAGCAAGCCTCATGTTCGCTTCAAGCTGCCTGGCTGCCGGCCGCCATCTTGGCTGGCAGTTAATTTGCATATCGCCCTGATTAGCCAATGAGAAGGGTAGCGGAGTGACACCAATTTGCATGTTTCTCTTTTATTAGTGTAGATAATATATATTATGTAATATATATATATATGAAATATTTGTGTGGTTTTGGGGGATAGAATGTCAATCTCCCTCCAGAGACCAAAAGCACAGTGAGGACAGACACTCTTCTGTATACTGCTGTATCACCAGCACCCAGTGTGGTGCTTAACATATATAGAAACTTACAGACATTTGTGGGAAGAATGAATGAATTAATGAACCGAAGATGAGACCTGGGCACTCAGTAGCATCTGCTTTTGTAACCACCCTCCTTGAATTCTGTCTTATATTGTTTAATGCTGTGATTTCAGGGGGAGGCTCCCCTGCCCCAAATCTTTTCCAACTTGATAGTATATAATCTCCATCTCTCTCTCCTTTCCCTCCCCCACAACCTTCTTGTTCTCATCTTCATCATCATAATTTACGACAGGTGCTTTATAAACAGTTTCATTAAATCTTCTCAAATAGCCTGCAGCTGCAATCTCCATTACATGGATGGCAAGCCTGAGATCGAGAGAAAATGGACTTTAGCCAAAGTCGTACAACTATTAAATAGTGAAACTGACTTGGAGCTCTTAAATTTCTATCGTTCCACTGTACCATAAGCTTTCTCTTCACTTGGTCATACTTCTCATTCATTCCACAGTTACTGATAATCTCTACCAGGCACAGTACAAGGTGTAATTGAATAAAACAAAACTAATTAGGCCCTCCCACTTTTGTCAATTACAGTAGACTTATTTAGTATTAAATTAAGGTTCATATCGACCTGCTGTTTGGGGGGTGTGTGTGTGTGTGTACAGGCACAATAACAATGTTTTTTGCAATGCTGTGAAATTATTTTAAACAACTAGTTTGGTCTCAATATCTAAAGAATCAACCACATTGAATGAACCAGAGTTTTTGTGGCTGGGAGCTGGAAAGTGGTAAGGAAAGAGAGACAGTTCTGAAGCAGCCCCTCTTTTTAAATTGAGATATATTTCACATACCAAAAAGATTGACCCAATTTAAAGTATAAAATTAATGGGTATATTTAGTATATTTACAAAGTTGTGCAACCATTACCAAAATCTAAGTTTAAATTATTTTCATCATCCCCAAAAGATACCTCTTACTCTATCCCTATGCCACCCTCCAGCCCCTGGCAACCACTAATCTACTTTCTGTCTTTATAGATTTCCCTGTTCTGGACATTTTATATTGAATAATATATGTGGTCTTTTGTGACTGGTTTCTTTCACTTAGCAACATGTTTTTAAGGTTCATAGTGTTGTAACTTGCAGCTGTACTTCATCCCTTTTTATAGTGGATACATACATTTTGTTCATCTACTCATAAGCTAATGGACATTTGGGTTGATCCCACTTTTTGGCTATCATGAAGAATGCTACTATGAACAAGGATTTGTGTGGATGTATGTTTTCATGTCTCTTGGGTATCTCTACCTAGGGAGTGGAGTTGCTGGCTCATTTGTTAACCCTAAGGTTAACACTTTGAGGAAGTGTCAACAGCTTTTCCTTATGAGGAAAAGTTTAGGTTTTTGCCCAGAAGATTGAGTGCCTGTGTTTGGCTGTTTTGCAAGGCCCTCACTGTTTGTTTACATCCCTTCTATTCTTGAGTGTCCTTTCCCCCCTTTATTTACCTCCTTTATTTTCTTCTCCTTAGCCTCCAGCCACCCTGCTGATCTTAGTAGGGGACTGAAGTTTTCAACACCTAAAAGTTATTTGTAAAATATTTTGAGCTCTCTGCAGGATGGACATTAAAGTTATAATGTTTATCTGTTTATCTTTGGCTTACGCACCATGATGTTTTGTAACAAAAGAGCTTATTGAGTAGGAGGCTTATTTAACTTGGCCCTGAGGGTCACACTCCTACAACATGTTGTCCCAACAGATTCTTACTTTCCCAGCTCCTAGACTGAAAGTTTGGAACAATCACTTTGAAGTTTCTTGTGGATATTAACATCATTAGTAAAACTGTGTATGTAAACATATATTGTGAACTTGTAAAATCATGTATGTAGAGTTCCTAGTATGTGCCTGACACACAATAATTGGGTAATAAATTGTCATTTTTAAAAGTTACTATACTGAACAATTGATTTGTTTTAGGTAAGGCTGTCAATGTCAAGTGGAGCTTTGACATGCATTTTACGTTAAGTGGAGGAGGAACGTGAAAAAGAAAAGAGAGCCCAGCGTTCATTTACAGGTGAGGCCCAGTCCAGGATAAATGAAATGAGTCAATCATTTCCCCTAGCATGCCAGACCTCTGAATTATGTCGTCCGGCTGCGGAGGATTAGAGACTGCTATTAAGATTCCCCTTCCTTGACCCGGTCCAGTTCTCTGCTTCGGGGAGCCTACAGTGAGTCACCCTGAAAAGGGGAGCAGAAGAAAAGGGGAGAGGCACGCGCCCCGGGGGTGGAGGAGAGCCGCGGGACAAACTGAGCAAGGGAGCCTCGGAAGGAAGAGGAGGGGCAACTGCGCATGGGGAAGAGAAGGAAGAGGCGTCCGGGGAAAGGAAGGGAAGGGAGTGGAGGAGAGGAAGAAAGAAGGCGGGGGAAAAAC
>NW_005363098.1:180793-183379 GCF_000412655.1 Myotis brandtii
CGGACCGCTGCAGTCATGGGGCTGCAGCCCCTGGAATTCAGCGACTGCTACCTCGACAGTCCGTGGTTCCGGGAGAGGATCCGCGCCCACGAAGTGGAGCTCGAGAGGACCAACAAGTTCATCAAAGAGCTCATCAAGGACGGGAAGAACCTCATCGCGGCGACCAAAAGTAAGCGGGGACCTGGGCGCGGGTGGGCTGCGGCGCGGCGGGGCCGGGAGGAGCCTCTCCCCGGGGGAGACGGGCAGTCCCCTGCCCGAGGCCAGTGACCGGAGGAACAGGAGGTTCAGTCGGACCGGGAGGGCCTGGGGTCTTTTCTCCCTGGCTCCCAGGCAGCTGGTCGCAAGTTCCCTTTCCCGCTCCTACCCCTCTTCGATAGCCAGGGCCAGGAGCCATGCGTAAGAGCCTCGTCCGGGAGCCCGCCTGCCCCAGACGGGCGTCCCTCGGTGTCTGCGTTCCCCGCAGGACTGCCCGAGAGAAATTGTCAATGCACCCTAAAGCTGCTCACAGTCTCCTACAAAACAGAAACCATCAGTTTTACTAGTTTTGTCTTGTGATCTTTCAGAAGAACTTCCCTAAGGGTTCTTTGAAAACCTGGTGGGTGTTGAATTGCACCCTTCTTTTGTCAATTTCTGATCTGCCCGGACAGTCTCGGGTCCTTCCCTGGGCTAAACCAGACAGTCCACCTGGCGTTGTGCTGCTTTCCGCGCATTCCTTCCCTCCTGCGCTGAGGAGAGGGGCACTGATGGGCTAGTAATGGTGAGCAGCCATCCAGCCTGCCCTCTGATCCCAGGGAGCGCTGCTTGCAAATAGGGAATTCCACCTCGGTCAAGCTGGATGCTTTCCTCCCTGGTTCCTCTCTATCTTTTAAATATATAGCTTGATTTCAGAGAGAGGGAGAGATAAAAACATCAATGATGAGAGAGAATGATGGGCTGCCTCCTGCACGCCTCCTACTGGGAATCGGACCCACAACCACGGCATGTGCTCTGACTGGGAATCCAACCATGACCTTCTGGTTCATGGGTCCTCGCTCAACCACAGAACCACACTAGCGGGGCTTTTTTCTATCTTGGAAGACTTGAAGTGAAGTGGCCACAGAAGAAATTGTGTGTATGTGTATTTATATCTGTCTGAGTATCTGAGAAGAGGCTTCCTAGGAGGAAGGTGGGCCGAAATTCGTGCTGGAACACTGAATTGGTGATGCTGCTGTTAATGGGGAGGCATTAACTACAGTGAGAAGCTGGGCAGACTGATGACACCTGTAACTCATAGCCTGTTCTGAGGATGTCTCTAGTGCTCCCTGTTCTGTCTTAAAAAGACCTGCTCATACACAGACGGGTGGGGGCAGTTATCCAGTCTTGCAAATCTGTGCTAGGGTCTTTATCTCTTCCCTGGTTTCTCAATTCAGTGATTTCCAGCCTTGGCAGTTTGACCCTTGTATGTTTATAGCCATCACCTCTATGAAAAATACCCCTTGTCACTGTCTCCTCTCCTTCGCATCAAGGAAGATTAAACCCAGCACAGTGCCTGAACAGTAAATATCCATTTAATGAATAATTTGGAATAAGGTTTAATGAGAAGAATTTAGTGAGCCATCCTTGTAATTTTGGAAGCTGCTTTGGATAATGTCCAAGTTCCCTTTTGGTTCTGTGACATCTTAGATGTTGCAAAATGAGGACTGGGAATCACTTTGTTTGGGAGATGTGACTAAGTGGGCTTATTTGGTTGATGGCTCTCCAGTATCCATGGCATTGGGTATGGGTGGGAAGTAGGGAGGGTCTGAAAATATGTAGGAGTGAGTGTAGAAAGGCAGAGGCCAGGAGAAGGGCACACAGTGATCGTGAAGCCTGGTGTTAACCAGTGTCCCTGGCTGAGGGAGCGTACCCTCCCTTACTGGCTGTAGCAGCTCCCTCAGGAGCTCGGTAGCTGAGGAGAGAGGTTTTGGTGTGCAGAGAGACAGATGGCAAAGCCAGTTTGGCCACTGGTAGAAAGCTATTTATGTGACTGCATATTAGCTCTTCTGCCAAGCAGGACACATGCCTGGTGTGTTCCAGCAGCAGCTAGTGCATCTGGGAAGTGGGGGGAGGGCAGCTGTCAGCCTTCCTCCCCAGAAGGTAGACTTTGGTGAATTTGTGAATTGGTATTATATTCCTTTTGATTCTTGTCCTTTACCATAGGAAACATAGTTTATAATCATGCTTAAGAGAGCAACCAGAAAGTATCCTTTTTCTTACCATGTTTAATTAAATTTTTTCCCAGAAGATGATAAGAACATAGCTTTCGCTTACAAGCTTTTGCCAAGTTAAGAAGACACTGCCTTTACCCAGCTTGCTCCTTCAACTTTACTTCTAGTTCCTATAGAACAGTGGTTCTCAACCTTGGCTGCACATTAGAATCACCTGGTAATCTTTTTAAAATCCTGGTTTCTGGGCCTCATCCTCCGGAAATTCTGTTTCTTTGTTACTAATGTTGTGGCCCCGCCCCATAACAAAGAAACAGAATTTCTGGAGGATGATGCCCAGAAATCAGGATTTTAAAAAGATTCCCAGGTGATTCTAATGTGCAGCCAAGGTTGAGAACCACTG
>NW_005363098.1:183570-201938 GCF_000412655.1 Myotis brandtii
ATCAGTGGTTCTCAACCTTGGCTGCACATTAGAATCACCTGGGAATCTTTTTAAAATCCTGATTTCTGGGCCTCATCCTCCAGAAATTCTGTTTCTTTGTTACTAATGTTGTGGCCCCGACCCATATAACAAAGAAACAATTTCTGGAGGATGAGGCCCAGAAATCAGGATTTAAAAAAGATTCCCAGGTGATTCTAATGTGCAGCCAAGGTTGAGAACCACTGCTATAGAAGATTAAGAGCACTGGACTTAAGTCAGGACATCTGAGTTAATTCGCCTTCACTGTTAGGGCCTGGCTACATGACAATTGGGCAGGTCACTTTAATTCTTTGTTGTCCAATTTCTCTTGTCCTACTTCTAAGAGACATTAGTAAGGTTCTGCAGTGTTTGGAAATTGCTTGATTGGTTCATTTGAAATTGCAGCCTAGGTCAATCATTTGCCTAACTAGTTGGGCCTTTCCATAACATCTGAGAGTCAAGAAGTCCAGGAAGGACATGAGGCAGGGGGAAGAGCTACAGCAAGAATTAACAACTAACTAGGGCAGACTGCTTATATTTTAAGGTGTTTACATTGTTTTTGCAAACAGGGATTATTTTGTGCATTTTTAGAATTGTGTGTTTAGTGATTTCTGTTTTTAATTGCCCTGTAAGATGCCTCCTGCAGGCACTAAATACTTGTTAGGTTTATGTAATTGTCATGTCTTGATGCTTTGAATATTCCACAAATGTGTAAAGATATTGGAGGGGGTTCTGTGTGATGTGAAGGCTTACTGCTGAGTTCAGGTATGTAGCAATCAGAAAATACTTAGCACCTACAAATATTGGGGTTGAGATAAAAGAGAGGTAATTGAGTTCATTGTCCTTGAGTTGAATAAAGTTCAATCTAGGGGACATGTCCTCTCTGTATTGTGCTAAGTTCTTGAAGAAACAAAGGATAAGCAGACACACATGGTAAAAGTTAACAATTCAGTGACAAGTCAGTATTCTGACTTTGCCAGGAACAAGGGTTGGTTGTAGGTTAGAGTAGAGAAGGTTTGCTGGGACTTTGGGAATTCATTGGTGTTTTAAGTAAGGAATAGCACTTTGTCAGATTGAAAACAGCCGAGAAGAAACCAGAATACCAACAGTGTCTGAGGACGATGAGGAGACCGGTTTGGCTGGAATAGAGATTTCATTTTGGGTAGTAGAATGGGATGAATGGAAAGGTCAGTTTCAGATTATGGAGGTCCATGAAAGCGAGGTTGGGAATGGGGACTTTATATCCTGTGGAGAATGGCTGAAAATTTTTCAGCAGAAGCTGGACATAGTGGGAAAGAGATGGCTGAGAGATAGTATGTGACATCTGTGTGGGATGGAGATAGCAGTGAGGGTAGGAAGGAGCTCCAGAGACAAGAGTCTAGGGTCCTTGACTTATGTTGTAGAGTGGAGGTCATTCACTCAATTCAGTGGAGTCTTTGTTTAAACGGTTTTTAGTACTTTATTTTTTCACCCTACTCCTTTCCTTTTTCCCCCCCTTTCCTTTTGTTCCTTTCCTTTTTTTCCTTTCCTTTTTCCCCCTTTCCTTTCCTGTCCTGTCCCGTCCTGTGTCCTTTTTCAATACAGTTTAAACTGTGTAGTTTAGAGACTTGTGATCTGTAGAAATGTGTGGCATATTTTCCAGAAACAGCCATAAGCCATATATGCTTTTTTCATAAATTTTATGTTAGGCATTCTTGAGAGGATATATTTTATGCTGGAGGGAAATACATATTTTTATTATTTTATTTTTTATTCTCACCTGATGATATATTTATTGGTGTGTGTGTGTGTGTGTGTGTGTGAGAGAGAGAGAGAGAGAGAGAGAGAGAGAGAGAGAGTGTGAAGGAAAGAGAAAAAGAGAAAATCTATGGGAGATAGAAACATCGATGGATTGGTTGCCTCTCGTACTCGCCCTGACCAGGATTGGAACCCGCATCCTGAGTATGTGCCCTAACTGGAACTCTAACTGCAACCTCTTCAGTGCATGGGATGACTTTCCAAACAACTGAGCCTACTGGCCAGGGCCCAAAATACATATTTTTAAAACAAATAATTCTTACAGTTATTAAGCACTTACATGGGTATATAAAATGCTCTTTAGTAAACTTTAGATTGTCTAGCTGTGTGTGTGTGTGTGTGTGTGTGTGTGTGAGAGAGAGAGAGAGAGAGAGAGAGAGAGAGAAGGTCCTTGAGGGAGAAAAGCTGGAGGGGCCCTCATATGTGAGTCTGCTCTTATCACAGATATGGGAAGAATGTTAGTGGCAGCCAGGACTAGAATTTAAGTCTTCCAAGTCTTGGTTTTTGTACTTCTTTTAGGCTTTGCTATTTTAATGATTTTGACCCTGTTTTCCTCAGGACAACATAAAAATTCCCTTTTTCTGTTTTTCTGTTTATTGTTTCCGAGAAATGGTTCATATGCTGATTCCTTTTGGAGAAATTTCTTAAGGTGCTGTTGCATCGAAACATAGGGAAATTTGGAAGACTTAAAAGAATTTCACTTTCCTCATTTGTAAAATGGGACTGCTGCAGAAAGCCTTGAGGATTGACTAAAATGGTGTGAAAGTGCATTGAAAACACAGATGTTAAGTGGTTGTGTAGATTTTGTTGTTTGCCCAGCCAACATTTTTTCTCTCTCTGACAGTCCAAATTTTGTGCAGGGGTCTATACCATTCCCCAAAAGACTCAGGGGAAAGTGATTAGGGCTAATTCTGATTAGTCTAACTCAGTGGTTCTCAATCATGGTTGACCTTTAGAATCACGTGGGAAGCTGTAAAAAAGACGTGCAGTCGAGGTTGAGAATCACTGATCTCTAACTCAGTTGTGGTAAACCTACTTTCTAGGCCAGTAACTGGTTTGAAGGTGAGGAAGTAGCTCAGTTGTGGCCAGTGAGACATGGTGGAAAGTCTGCTGGAGACTTCAGGAAAGATTTCCTTTTGTGTGAGGGGTCTCATAAAAAGGGCTCTTCACTCTTCTGTGGTGTCTGGTTGTGTTGTCTAGAGCCTCTGCCACCATCCTGGAGCTGTGAGTGAAGCCAAAGCAAAGACTGTGGAGCAGAGAGGTAACTGAGTCTGATTTTTGATGCCACTGTGGGAGCCATGAATTGTCTGTGCTGGAAGCCCACCTATGGATATCTTGTTGAATGGTGTAAGCCAGTTTCAGTAGGGTTTTCTGCTACTTAGCACCCTAATTTCTTTATTATTTAAATTCTTTATTGTTTAAAGTGTTACATATGTCTCCTTTTTTCCCCATTGACCTCTCCCCGGCCACTCCACCTCCCAGTACATGCCCTCGCCCCCCTACTGTCTGTGTCCATGGGTTATGCTTATATGCATGCATACAAGTCCTCTGGTTGATCTCTTACCCCCCACCCTCCCCTGCCTTCCCTCTGAGGTTTGACAGTCTGTTTGATGCTTCCATGACTCTGGCTCTATTTTTGTTCATCAGTTAATGTTGTTCATTATATTCCACAAATGAGTGAGATCATGTGATATTTATATTTCCCCAACTGGCTTATTTTGCTTAGCATAATGTTCTTCAGGTCCATTCATGCTGTTGCAAATGATTAGAATTCCTTCTTTTTTTTTTTACAGCAGTGTACTATTCCGTTGTGTAGAGGTACCACAGGTTTTTAATCCATTTATCTGCTGATGGGCACTTAGGCTGTTTCCAAATCTTAGCTATTGTAAATTGTTTAGCACCCTAATTTTGATGGAGTGGTATAATTGGAAATTTTGCACTGCTGCTCCTATTAAGTAGAATTTAGAGAGGTATAGAAATAAAATGCTATTTAAATATATAATTTTTCTCTAAATGGGAAAGGATATTCATATATATTCTTTGCCCCAAGAAATCACAGGGACACTCCCCCTCCCCCGCCACCACCTTCCCTCCACACTTCAGGGCATCCATCACCTGGGATAAATCTGAAACTCTCGCTTGGGGTTTTACTACAGGGGGCTGGTCTTGTACATGACTGTAGACTTGCTGTAAAAATAATTGCTATCAAACTGAGGCTGGGCGGTGGACCCAGGCAGGCTTTACTTGATACACGCAGGTGGTCCCTGATTCCATTTAGAGTAGTTCTCATTTAGAGCCCTCCAGTAGCTGGGGCCGTGTTTATTTAGAATTTTTATTGGTCAGTTAGCTGATGTTCTCTGGGTCTCTCTGATACATTGCCTTTTCCCTTTCCTCCCAACTGCTCAAGTTTCTTCCACCTCCTCCTTTTTGCTTAGTTTTCTTTTTCGAGGTATGTGAGAGAGACTAGAGAGCATCCTTGACTTTCAGAAGAGGAGGATATTTTTGTGCTTAATCTTTTTTCCCTTTTTAAAAAATAAGTATTTTTATTGATTTTTAGAGAGAGAGGAAGGGAGAGAGAGAGAGCGAGAAACACTGATGTGAGAGTGAAACATTGATTAGCTGCCTCCTGCATGCTGCTACTGGGGATCGAGCCTGAAATCCCAGCATGAGCCATGGCTGGGAATTGAACCAGCAACCTTTCCATGCACAGGACAGTGACCAACCAATGGAGCCGTTTTAAAAAATATATATTTTTGTTTATTTCAGAGAGGAAGGGAGAGGGAGAGAGAGATAGAAACATCAATGATGAGAGAGAATCATTGATCAGTTGCCTCCTGCATGCCCCCTACTGGGGATGGAGCCCACAATCCAGGCATGTGCCCTTGATTGGAATCAAGCCCAGGACCCTTCAGTTCGCAGGCTGACACTCTGTCCACTAAGCCAAATCAGGTAAGGCCAATGGAGCCATTTTTTAAAGAGAGAGGGGCGGGAGGGGAGAGGAGAGAAAAAAAACATTGATGTGAAAGAGACACATGGATTGGTTGCCTCCCACATGCTCCCTGACCAGGGCCAGGATGTAACCTGCAATCCAGGTACCTGCCCTTGACTGGCAATGGAACCCGAGACCCTTTTCTCCAAGGGCCGACACTCCAACCACTTAGCCATATACCGGCCAGGGCATGTTTAATCTTTAAAAAAGCTGATGAGACAGAATGATATAGAAGATTAAGATCATAGACTGAGGTATTAGTGTGTCTGGGTCCATAGCATAGCTCAACCACTCACTAACAATGGAACTGTGGTCAGGGTACTTAGCTTTTCAGTATCGATGTTGTCATCTGTAAAACAGAGATTTTAATTCTTTCTACCATAGAGGGTTAAATGAGTTAACATGTGTAAAGTGTTTAGAATAAGTACTCAAATGTTAACCATTGTGATGCATTATCTAAATTGTTGTATGTGTTTTAATATCAAGGCTCCTTTCTTGCTTGAGAAATCACTGCTGTGGCCCAGAGACTAGTCTTTAACCTTTTAGTGCTTATTTACCCTAAGAGTATATTTGTCCAAATCATCCTTACCAGTGACCAAGAAGATAGACAAACTTGTCAAACTATGGAAAGGCTTCCAAGGTTTGAATGTAGTTCAGGATGCTGGAAAATCTTGAAGGTTAAGTTGACAGACCAGAGCTAAGTGGCATTTGGGGAAAAATAGTTCCCAGAAATAATTTCTGGTTCACAAAGATTTGAAGATGAAATAGGTGTCACTAAGGCTGTTGTCAATCTAATGGGCTGCCTGCAGCAGAAACTCACCAAATTAGCAGCAGGAGCTTGGTCATCTCCTCTCTTCCAGGGGATGATGAGGAAGAGTGGAGATGACCAAGAGAGCTCTGCTCAAGGTCTTCAGATGACACCATCAATGACTGGAGCCTTCAGAGGCTTAACCATTACAGTGATACTTTTGGAGGATATTAACTTTAGTGTTTAACATGCAGGAAACCCGAACAAATTAATGGACAGTGCTTGTGCTTGCTATGGGAAATTCACAATGAGAAAAAGAAGGCACCCAGAGACATCGGTAAGAGGGGTGGTTATTCTGAAGAGCTATTAGGTAATCCTGTTCTCTACAAAAGAATCATTAAAGTCCCCGGGACAAATTTCCTAATGGTTTGAACCTCTGACTCTAATAGCCTCATATCACCGTATGATTTTGTGTTTTTTTTTGTATTTTGGCATCAAAAGAGAGGCAAAAATAACGAAAAATAAAAAATATTGTGTAGTCTGCAAGTTGCTATAAATCATGCTTTAAGAGATTGCTGACTGCATGTGGCAGGATTAGGTAAACTGTTTACATTTGACCACAGTTAATAATACATGATGTCTTTCGTTGCTGTTTCAGTTTGATGTTAGAAACATTAACTTTGAAAAATTTGTTGGAGATTCTGTGTTGTCTAGAATTGCCTTTGACTTTATACATCTTGTTTAAAGAAAAGTTGGCTTTATCTCAGGATTTGTAGAAGAGTGTTTAGACATTTCTAGATTATAAATCTGATTAAGGGTGTCTTGGATGTTTTACTAGTTTCCTGTCAGTGAAATTCCATTCCAGAGACAAATAGGTGATTCCAAACTGCATCTGAAGAGGGTTTTATATTATTTAAGGTGTATTTAATTTAAATAATTGTAATAACAGTAGCTAACTTTTATTAAGCATTTACTATTTGCTTTACTTTGTGTTAAATTCAGGGCGGGCATTATATTATTTAGCATGAAGACTTAGTGAAGTATGTTATTATTTACCCCATTTTGGAGATTAAGATACAGAAATTAGAAATGTTAATAGCTTGTCCACATCACTGAATTTGTCAGTGGTGGAGCTGGAATGTGAACCCACATTTGTCTGACTCCAAAACCCTTAACCACAATTATAAGTTGTCTCCATAAAGGGGTGTAACTGCGGTCTTCTGTTAGGGGAAGTTATGATGATAAATCCTAGTTATCAGGAATGTGTGTACATTTCATGATCTAGTTAGGAGACTGTTCTTATAATAAGCTCAGCACAATGACCATGATTTAAAATATGAATTTTAAGGCACCCTGACATGATTATTGTAAATAAAACTGTTGGCTAACTTGTATAGTATAGACATCAGAGACTAGGTTGGTTTCGAACTGCTCACTTAAAAAAACAACAACAACAACAAAAAAAAACTTCCTTCCCCTCAGTCTCTCTCTTACATCCACCTCTGCCCTTCTTTAGACCCTCTTTTCCTCCTCAGTATGCATCTTACCCCTTAGTAAATTTTAATTTTGTTCCCATACTTTAGTATTAGGCTTTTTTCCTTTAAAAGTTTGTGAGATATTTTAGTAATATGAAAAGATATTAAGAAATTCATTATAAACATCTCTGTATTTGCCTCTCAATTTAAGAAATAAAAGCTTCTCCAGTAACAACTGCCTCAAATCTGGTGTTTACTGTTCTCAGGCATTTTAATTCATCTGAACACATTCCTAAAGAATAGTATGTGTTATGTTTTTAGACTTTATATAGTGGTTTCATGCTATGTGTTCTGCAACTTCTTTTCCCCCTCAACATCATAATTGTGTGATTTATCCATGTGGCTGCATGTGGCTCTGTTTAATTTAGGTAAAACTCTTTTTTCCTACAAGTGGCATTTAAAAAGATTTTGTTGATTGATGTTCTCTAAATAACGTGAGTTCAATGATGTACCTTATATTTTATGCGTTTTTTTAAATTGTGAAACAGTATATTTGGAGAATTTACTCAGTATGAAAGCCTTATTGTAATTAATTTTATAAAATTTCAAACACTAGCTTTGACAACAATCTGAATTTTGAAGACATTTAGGAAAATTTCTTCTTTATATTTTGAGTTATAAGCTTAGCGTAGATCATCAGGGCAAGCGAGGGTAAATTTCAGGACTAAGAAATAACTGGTCTGACTCAAGAACAAAAAAAACCTTTAAAAAGCCTTTTTGCTTTATTGAAACTAGTCTTCCAATAATAGTAGGTAGAGAAAAAAAGATGTTTGTGTTCATAAACAAACTGCACATTAAGCACTGTCAGTCTAGTTAGGTCAGATGAACGTGATTTTTAGGCAGGGATTGGTCGGCATTTAGCGATAGGCCTCAAAGCAAACAGGAACCATAGCCTGCTTTACTTGATTATCCTAATATAGGAGCATAATTTATAGACTAGCCAAGGGGATGCTTTTGTAATGAGAGGGCCTTGACATCCTCCCCTTTAAACAAACAGACAAACAAACACACTGAAAAAACTTCTGATGCTTTACATTCTTAGGGCAGACATCTTTCTAAGCTTCAAGGTCCACGAGAATGACATCTGCATTGCTACCACTGCTAGGCCTGCTTCCCAGGTTGAACTTGAATTTCCTCCCCATGTTTCCTGAGGAAGATGTTAATTCTGTGCCACTTAATATTTCAATGCTGAGTGTGATTTCTCCTTCCTTGTTGACTTGTTCACCCACGGGCACTGTCTGCCTTCCAGCACCATCCAGCCGTGAGTTATGGTGAGGCGTGTGGCTGAGGAAGTCAGTTTGGCCAGAGTACTGTCACCTCAGGTCTGAATACAGGATGCTTCATACTCTAAAAACACAAACAAAAACGGATGTCTTTATCTCTGACTATAAAGTTGGCTCTGCTACTTAATAGCACTAGTAGACCTTGAGCAAGTTGCTTAAACCCTCAGTGCCTTTATTAGTAAAATGGAGATAGTAAGATACTGCATGGGGTGATGTTATTTATTCTTCATGTTACATATTCAAAGATCTTAGAACTATGCTTGGCCCATGGGAGGAACGGGAGGCGGAGGGGGAGGAGCTGCTTCTTTCTTCTTCGTTTGAATGCTTTTCTGACTTCCTTTGTTGAACTGGAACGCAGTTATAGCTTTACTACTAGTGACTGTAGAAATAGTCTGTGAACACATTCTTTTTCTCTTTTGAGCTAACAATATTTTGAAGCACAGGGCTGAATATAGGCCTCTCATTTATTAAATAGGATAAAACATCTGTAATTGTGTGTTGTAGTCCAGCATATTACTGAAGATCTTTGCTTGATGGGGACAAAGCCAAAAAAAGTACAAGGGGGTGGAGTGTTACTGACATGCCATTACTTTTATTTGAGAATCTGGCAGATAGTACTTCTGCCATTCTGACACACAGTATTGTTTTTCTTTTGTGAAGTGCAGGTCAAAGGGAACACAGCAAAGATGTTAAAGACCACAGTCTTTGAAGTCAGATGTACATACTATGTGACCTTGGGTAACTTACTTAATTTCTTTGTGCCTTGATTTCCTCTTCTGTAAAATGTGGGTACTAATTTTATTTCCCTAAATGTTGGCTAGCATTAAATTGTTAATTATTTGGAGAGCACTTGGAAAATAGTGTGAACCCTATATGCGTTTGCGAAGTGTAGAAACAAAGTTAAAAATCTGTTCTGTCATCAGTATATGTCAGTAATGTCATCAGTAATGCCATTTATAACAGTGGGGGAGATGTGTCATTCCGAGGTCATTGAATTCCACCTATTGTGGACTAGTTGCTAGAGGTTTAACAGTGCAATGAGATCCTGTGTCTTGGCAGAAGTTAGAATTTGAATTGGAGAGACAGAAGGTTAGTTAAACAAGTAAATGTTGTTCACATTGTGGAGTTAAGAGTGGGATGTTGGCCATAGTTAACAGGACTAAGTACATTAGGGTTCAAAGAAGACTTCAAGGAAGTAGTAACTTCTAAGCTGAAACCAAAAGGAAGTCTTAGGAGCGTTTCATGCTGAGGGTACAGAAGAATTCTCCAAGCACAGTGAAATGGGGCCAGGAGGCCAGAGGGAGCATGAGCTGTGGCTGGAAGAACAGCTCAGGTGGGCTGGGGAGTGGGGCAGGGAGCCAGTGCAGAGCAGGAAGGACCTGCTACAGAGGGGAGCCAGTGCAGAGCAGGAAGGACCTGCAGCACTGGGAAGGGCCTGGGGAAGCAGGTTAAAGACTTCAGACTTCATTCTGAGGACAGCAGGAAGTGATTGAAACATTTTGAGCAGGAGATTGGCATCATTTGAATGATATTTTAGAAAAGTTTCCTCAAGCTGCAGTTGTGAGAATGGATTTGAGGAAAGTAGGACTGGAGGTCAGTTACTTTAGGCCAGACTTTGGTGGCAGGAGAGGCAGGTACTTGAGGAGTCAGGATTGAGGGGCTGCAGGCTCTGGCAGGTGGTTGGGTATGGGGGCCTAGATGATTCTTCAATCCCTGTCTCAGGCTGCTGAGTGTCGACTGAGGTAGTCCAGCCAGAAGAATAGGTTTTCTGGGAGAGAGGATACATTTTTGGTTTTGAATATGTTGAGAATGAGGTGCTTTTGAGATATCCAGTGGACATATTCAGTAGCATGTTTGTTTTATGAGTGTGTCAGGAACAGGGAACAGAGCTGGAGAAATGAGAAGATTCCTGGGACACAGCATATAAGTAGGAACTGACACCATGTAACTGGATAGCAAACCTGCCCAGAGAGAGAATGTAGGAGATGGCAGGGTGGCTCAAGGGAAGTCCTGAGGAACACCAGCTTTTAAGGAGGGTGTAGAAGAACTTGAGAAGGATGTTTGAGAGCAGTAGCCATTGACAGAGAGGTGGAATCCGGGGAGAGAGTTGCACAAGCCAAGGAGAAAGAATGTTTGAAAGTAGGAGGAAGCAGACAAGGTCATGCTACAGAGATCAAGTACGATGAGTCCAGGTGACATTGCATTAGCAAGACAGTGTCCTTGGTAATAGCTGGGAGAGTAGTTTATGGGACAGCAGGGAGGGGAACCCAGTGGCAGAGGGTTGAGAAGACAGTGCAAGGAAAAGACATGAGCCTCTGGTACAGCTAGATCTCCCAAGTCATTGGTTAATGGGTGAGATTTGAACGAGCAGAAACAAGTATCCAATAGAGAGGAGAGTGACGATTTAGGGAATATTCCTGAGTAGAAAGTGGTTCTGAATAGAGAAGAAGATGCGATTCAGATCCCAGGGGATGGGGGAAAATCCCCTTCATCTATTTAAATAACAGAAGGGGTGGAAATGATGGGTGTATACCCAGGAAGATTTTCAGATTTGTTTCAGGACATTGAGCCAATGATTAACTGATGGTTTTTAGTGGCAAGATAGTTTTCAGAAATTGTTTTAATTTCTCCCCCAACACATTCTTTATCTGGTTAGTGAATATGTGACTTGGAAGAGTTGTATCATAGTCAATTTGAACTGCATGGGATGGAATATAGATGTTAAACTAGTAATAAGAAGAAGTAATGAGAGAAGGGAAAAAAATAGAGGAGTAAAATGTCTGGATAAACAAACCCCCAAAGCACCAAGAAATACTTTTATTTCAGACTTTATTCTGCTGGCACTTAAAGTTGAGTACTTCATTCAAATATTCCTTATTCTTTGTTTTAAAAAATGTGTTAAACAAAAACATGTGTTTTTTTTCTTTTTCACTGAAAGACACTGCTGATTTTTGTGTCTTATCTCCGTGGAATAGTGCTGGTTCTCTTTGTATTCCATAGAGAAGAAATGCTTCTGGCAACATCTGGGAAGATTCTAGGACTTCAAAATTTCTGCCTTTTTGTCTGAGAGAAGAGGAGGGAATGGAACCTAGAAGAGTTAAAAATGCAATAATATTCTGTGATCTAGAAAGAGCTTTTCTTCCCCTTTTTAGCTAACTGAATAGGTTCTAACTAGTTTAAGAAGTGATTGCTAGAGGAAAGAAATTCTTAAGAAAGATGTAACTCTAGCCCTAACTGGTTTGGCTCAGTGGATAGAGCGTCGGCCTGTGGACTCAAGGGTCCCGGGTTTGATTCTGGTCAAGGGCATGTACCTTGGTTTCGGGCACATACCCAGTAGGGGGTGTGCAGATGCGGCTGATCAATGTTTCTCTCTCATCGATGTTTCTAGCTCTCTATCCCTCTCCCTTCCTCTCTGTAAAAAAATTAATAAAATATATTAAAAAAGAAAGATGTAACTCTACAAGTGCAGTGGTATGTAGATGCCCCTTCTCTTCCCTTTCCATCTGGATGCACTGACTGCAGGCACGCAGTGTGCCTTCGTGGAGGTGCAATGTGTGGAGGCTTTCAGGTTCTTCAAAGGGAGGGATTCTGGGACTGCAGTGGAGGAGTTCATTGCTTTTGATCCTGGAGCTAGAGTTGATGGCCCATTTTTGTGAAAAGCATAGGACAGGGTTTAAAATTAACCTGAACACCTTTTTTTTTTCTTGGTCAAATTTTTGGCATAAAACATAACTATATATACTCATTCATTTCCTTCAGTTACAAGTGAGAAACCCAATGAAAACAAATTGAAGCAAGAAAGGGAATTTTTCGCTCCAATGAGTGAAATACAAGAGAAGGCCTTGCTTTACATGCACCTGAACCCAAGGGTTCAGACTGTCAGTAGGTCTTTTTCGGCATTTCCCTCCATTGGTTTGACCCTCAGAATAGCACTCTTCCCATGATGGTGATAGCTTAAGGTTTATGTCTTTTTTGTTCTGAGAATTCTAGAGAAGAGCGACTCCTTTTTCTTAGAGCTGTTGTTCTCAAATAGATGATTTTGACACCTTGAAGACATTTTGGCTTGTCATAATTGGGAGGTGCTACTGGCATCTCGTGGGTAGAGGCCAACGGTGCTGCTAAACATCCTACAGTGCTCAGGACAGCCTCTCTACAACAAAGAATGATCCAGCTCAATGTGTTAATTGTGTTGAAGTTGAGAAACCCTGCTTTAGAGATATGGTGATCATATAGTCTAAATCAGGATACTTTTCAGAGTAAAATTATGCCAGGACAACAGGCATAAGCTGGGATTGTCCCAAGTAAACCTGGACATTTGGTTGCCCTCACTAAATGCTCGATCAGTCCCGGGTCACTTGCCAGCCTAGACCACTGAGACATGGCAGATGGTGTACGTCAGCCAGCCTGGTGATGCACCAACCACTGGGGTGAAGAAGCAGGCAGCAGGTGGTGATCTGCTTCAACAGAATATCAAGGCTCATAACAAAGAGATGTGGAGAACATTAAAAAAAGATGATGTCCACTATGTTAGAGAAGATAGCAAGTGAAAATAAGTGTGCCTTCTATTTTTTCCCATTGCTTAGTTGATTAATTTTAACCAGAATAGAGAAGGGTGGGAGAGATGGGAGGGTGGAAATGAAGACTGTGGTCTGTGTGACTTGCCTGGATACAAGGTCAAGGTTGTTGATAGGTGTTGGCTAGTGTGTGCGCCTTATAGTATTTAACCTCTGAAGTATGGAGTGACTGTGACACTTTATTGATCATTGTGGAAAAAGCTTAGATTAAAATAGTAAATACTTATAACATTTTACCTTGTTGTAGGCCAAGAAAATACCTAAGTAAATAAATAGAGATTTGCTGGCTTAGTTTAAATTCCTGACACTAGCAGTGCTCCTGTTTAGTTTTGGAGAAATAAAGTCTTGCTGAGAAAAACTCATCTTTGTGAAAGTAATTCATCCAACAGAGTAGATTGAGTACTTTTACATTCTTTTTCCTTTTAAAAAATGTTTTTATTGATTTTAGAGAGAAAGGAAGGGAGAGGGAGAGAGATAGAAACATGGAATAGAGAGAAATATCAATTGACTGCCTTCACGCCCACTACTGAAGATCGAGCCTGAAACCTGGGCATGTCCCTGACCGGGCATCAAACCAAATGCCTTGTGGGCAGTGGTTCTCAACCTTCCTAATGCCGTGACCCTTTAATACAGTTCCTCATGTTGTGGTGACCCCCAATTTCATTGTTATAAATTAAACATAATTAAAGCATAGTGATTAATCACAAAACAATATGTAATTATATATGTGTTTTCCCATGGTCTTAGGCGACCCCTGTGAAAGGGTCGTTCAACCCCCAAAGGGGTCGTGACCCACAGGTTGAGAACCGCTGCTCTTGGGGCATGGGTTGATGCTGAACCACTGAACCATTCTTTTTCCTTTAAAACAAAGAAATGTGTGTGTGTGTGTTTTTCTTCTGATGATCATTGTTCACAATTTTTTTCTTTTTGGGATAACAGTGCTTTCTTTTTGTAAGAATGATTTTGAAGACTTACTTGAAAGCTTTACACTATGTAAGATATGGAATCAATATATTGGCTTTCCCAATCTATACTTATTCTCTGTTAGAAAACTTTGTAGGCTTGACTTTCTCGATGCACAGTTAACTATATAACTTGAATTGGAAAATAGAGTATTTGAAATTTTGTTATTTATTCTAAAATTGCATAGTGATAAACCTCAAGAAATGGCAGAATATTTACATGTGAGGAAAAATAGAGATAATCTATGGAAAAATTTATAGTTTTGCTAAAACAAAAGTAATTTTGAAAGTACTATTTTATACAAATGTGTTTATTGAGGTGGTTAAAGAAAATTGAACTTAGAGCAGTTTTATTCTTTCTAATTTTATATATTCCTGGTTTAATTTTAAAATCAATTGAGAAATCCTGTAAACATCCTGAAAAGTTGTCCAAAGAAGTTACATTCTTCTGAAATTGTGTGCTAGTCTCTGGAAGTATTTTCCTAGTACATTTTATTGGGCATGCTGGATATTATCTTAAGTAAGGTTTTGAAAGTAGGTAAGTGACCTATTTGGAGTATTTTCATGGATTGTCTAGGGAATTGAGATGGTTAAATAATATTCACTGTGAATTCTGAAATCTTTTTGACTGCTATGTCTTCATTGATATCCTCTGAAGGCTTGCATGCCATGCAAAGCAACCTGTTGATGAACAGTCAGACACCCAGCAACAGGATATATCATGTAACCACAGTTAACAGTTTTTTTGTTTGCTGTGAGATGGTTCAGTGCCTTTTGGCAGTGACTACTAGAGTGTCTGCAGGTCTGATTTATCTTGACAATCACAGCACAAAAAGGTTTTAAAAAGTGCTTCTTTGTCCAGAGAACAAAGAGGCAAGTTTGTAAAGACCTTCAAATTTTGTGACTTTGAAGTTTTCAGTTTCCTAAAGCTTTATTTAAAGGTGAAAGTATAGTTTTCAGTGAATGGGCTTCCTCAGTTTAATGTATGACAGTGAGAACAGAATGGAGAGGCGTGGAGAGGGAGTTCGTTTCATGGTGGAAGCTAGTGCATCAATGTGCATTTGACCTTTGGAAGGTGTCGAAGGGCCACCTTTAGAATGAAGGGTGCAAGATTGTGGCATCTGTTTAATGAATGGATGCCCCAAAGAGTTTATATTAGAAAGAAAAGTTAGAATAGAATGGAATGGAATTAATAACACTAAGCTCTCTGGCTTTCATTAAAGGTGTGTGTGTGACTAATCTAATGAAAGTTTAGATATAAGTAAACTCTGTTTATTATGCAAGAGGGCTCAGTGTTGAATCCTTTAAAGTGAATTGTCATCTCACAACTATTTTTTGTGTGCATGTTAATATCCATTTTTATTTGATAAATTTGTTTAAATGAAGGTGCATATAAAATATCTTCAATTTAAAAGAGCAATGAGTAGATTACTCTTATCTTAAATTAGAAATCTTAGATTTTATTTTTATTTTTAAAAAAATGTATTTTATTGATTTTTTACAGAGAGGAAGGGAGAGGGATAGAGAGTTAGAAACATCGATGAGAGAGAAACATTGATCAGCTGCCTCCTGCACACCCCCAACTGGGGATGTGCCCACAACCAAGGTACATGCCCTTGACCGGAATCAAACCTGGGACCTTTCAATCCGCAGGCCGACACTCTATCCACTGAGCAAAACCAGTTAGGGCAGATTTTATTTTAATTGACCTGATAATCTACAAATAAGTTTAGGTATTGGTAAACATTTTCTGAGACGTATGAAAACAAATTCATAAGTTTACTAGAAGTAATAACAATAATGGTGTTGGTTGTAGTAGCAGGTAAAAGGTATTTTTTAAAAAAAGTTTTATACAACAGCCTATTTGATAATTACTCTTATAATTACTCTTATTATTTTATAGTAAATACTATTATAAGTAAACTGTTTATTATGCAAGAGGGCTCAGTGTTGAATCCTTTAAAGTGAATTGTCATCTCACAACTATTTTTTGTGTGCATGTTAATATCCATTTTTATTTGATAAATTTGTTTAAATGAAGGTGCATATAAAATATCTTCAATTTAAAAGAGCAATGAGTAGATTACTCTTATCTTAAATTAGAAATCTTAGATTTTATTTTTATTTTTAAAAAAATGTATTTTATTGATTTTTTACAGAGAGGAAGGGAGAGGGATAGAGAGTTAGAAACATCGATGAGAGAGAAACATTGATCAGCTGCCTCCTGCACACCCCCAACTGGGGATGTGCCCACAACCAAGGTACATGCCCTTGACCGGAATCAAACCTGGGACCTTTCAATCCGCAGGCCGACACTCTATCCACTGAGCAAAACCAGTTAGGGCAGATTTTATTTTAATTGACCTGATAATCTACAAATAAGTTTAGGTATTGGTAAACATTTTCTGAGACGTATGAAAACAAATTCATAAGTTTACTAGAAGTAATAACAATAATGGTGTTGGTTGTAGTAGCAGGTAAAAGGTATTTTTTAAAAAAAGTTTTATACAACAGCCTATTTGATAATTACTCTTATAATTACTCTTATTATTTTATAGTAAATACTATTTTGCAACTTAGGAACCTGGGGTAAGATGGGTTGTTACTTGCCCAAGGCCACTCACCTGGAAAGCTGTGTGGCCTCTGCCAGTGACACGTTCTCTCTTAAGTCTGTAGTGTTCTAGATGCTCCTTCATTATTAAAGTATTTCACAAACTTGATTTGCCACATTTTCTTGTGTAAAGGTGCAAAGGGAGGCTTATGTCTGTAAAGCTTACTTCAGGGAATTTTTAAATTTTCCAAGAAGTGATAGAAACTTCCTGTAAGCTATGAAAAGTTACAGGAGCCCTGGCTGGTTTGGCTCAGTGGATAGAGCGTCGGCCTGAAACCTGGGCATGTTTCAGGTCCCGGGTTCGATTCCAGTCAAGGCACATGCCTGGGTTGCAGGCTCGGTCCCCAGCGGGAGGCGTTCAGGAGGCAGCCAGTCAATGATTCTCTCTCATCATTGATGTTTCTATCTCCCTTTCCCTTCCTCTCTGAAATCAATAAAAAAAATTAAAAAAAAAATACACACGCACACACTAGAGGCCTGGAACACAAAAATTTGTGCACGGGGTGGGGGGGTGTCCCTCAGCCTGGCCTGTGCCCTCTCACAGTCTGGGACCCCTCAGGGGATGACCATCTGCTGGCTTAGGCCTGCTCCCCGGGGATCGGGCCTAAGCTGGCAGACATCCCTCTGGCAGCCTGGGAGCCCTCGGGGGATGTCCACTTGCCAGTGGGGAGCAGGCCTAAGCAGCAGTCAGACATCCTTAATGCTGCTGAGTTGATGGGAGAGGCTCCTGCCACCACTGCTGTGCTGGCAGCCATCAGCCTGGCTTGTGGCTGAGCAGAGCTCCCCCTGTGAGAGTGCACTGACCACCAGGGGGCAGCTCCTGCATTGAGCGTCTGCCCCCTGGTGGTCAGTGTGTGTCATAGTGACCAGTCATTCCCAGTCGCTCTGCTGTTAGGGTCAAATTGCATATTACCCTTTTATTATATAGTATAGAGGCCTGGTGCACAGGTGGGGGCCGGCTGGTTTGCCCAGAAGGGTGTCCCGGATCAGGGTGGGGGTCCCGCTGGGGTGCCCGGCCAGCCTGGGTGAGGGGCTGATGGCTGCTTTCAGGCTGGCCACACCCCCTGGCGACCCAAGCACCCAGCCTCTCCTTTTTTTCATTTTTTTTCCTGGGATTTACTTATCTTCTATAATTGAAACTTTATAGCCTTGAGTGGTTGGAGGATCAGCCAGGGCAGGCGGGAAGCTTGGCTTCCTCCATCGCTGGGGGCAATCCAAGCCTCCTGCTCGCTCCATCTCTGTGGCCACTGCCATCTTAGTTGAGTTAATTTGCATACCCACTCCTGATTGGCTGGTGGGTGTGGCTTGTGGGGGGGGCTTGAGCGTAGCAGAGGGACAGTTAATTTGCATGTTTCTCTTTTATTATATAGGATATAAATAAATAAATAAATAAAAGTCACAGGAAAGGAAGTCATTTTCAGATGATCTGGGTTATATTATTCTACAAAAAGTAAAAAAGTATTGCTGTTTGCCAAAATCAAAGCAGAATTTAAAAAGTAATGGAATTGTTAATGATCCCGAGGGTGCATAGATTTTATCTGTACTGACAACCAATATTAATGCTATTTTCAGCGTACCTGACATCACTGATAGGCAAAATCCTTGTAAAATTTCTCTCCTTAAAGAAAGGAAATCCTTTGTTTTGTGGAATGGATGCTTTACTGTTTTTTAAAATAATTTATTCCTGAATAGCTATAGCAATCCTGAGAAAGAAGAACAAAGTTGGAGGGATCACAATACCAGATGTCAAGCTATATTACAAAGCCACTGTTCTCAAAACTGTCTGGTATTGGCACAAGAACAGACACATAGACCAATAGAACAGAACAGAGAACCCAGAAATTGACCCAA
>NW_005363098.1:202304-218477 GCF_000412655.1 Myotis brandtii
AACAAGAAAGCCCACTGCATGGGAGAACATATTTGCTGCCAATGTTTCCAATAAGGGTTTAATCTCCAAAATTTATAGGGAACTCATACAACTTAACAAAAGGAAGATAAACAACCCAATTAAAAAAAAGGGCAAAGGACTAGACACTTCTGATAAATGGGCATACAGAAGGCCAAGAGACATGAAAACATGCTCAAAGTCACTAATCATCCCAGAGATGCAAATCAAAACGACAATGAGGTACTATCTCACACCTGTCAGAACGGCTATTATCAACAAATCAATAAATAACAAGTGATGGCGAGGATGTGGAGAAAAAACCCTTGTACACTGCTGGTGGGAATGCAGACTGGTGCAGCCATTGTGGAAAACAGTATTGAGTTTCCTCAAAAAATTAAAAATGGAACTCCCATTTGACTCAGTAATCCCACTTTTAGGAATATATCCCAAGAAATAAGAAACACCAATCAGAAAGGATATATGCACCCCTATGTTCATAGCAGCACAATTTACAATAGCTAAGATTTGGAAACAGCCTAAGTGTCTATCAGCAGATGAATGGATTAAAAAACGGTGGTATATCTACACAATGGAATACTATGCTGCTGTAAAAAAGGAAGAACTCTTACCATTTGCAACAGCATGGATGGACCTGGAGAGCATTATGCTAAGCGAAATAAGTCAGTCGGAGAAAGATAAATATCATATGATCTCACTCATTTGTGGAATGTAATGAACAACATAAACTGATGAACAAAAATAGATCAAGACAGAGAAGCATCGAACAGACTGACAAACCTCAGAGGGAAGGCAGGGGGAAGATGGGAGTGGGCATAAGAGATCAACCAAAGGACTTGTATGCATACATTTAAGCATAACCAATCGACACAGACAGTAGGGGAGTGAGGGCATGGGCTGTGGGGCGGGAGTAGGCAGGAAGAGGTCAATGGGGGAAAAAGGAGACATGTAACACTTTCAACAATAAAGAATTTAAATAAAAAAAAACCCTGAAAAATAATTTATTCATTGATTGATTTTTAAAGAGAGAGGAAGTGGGGAGAGAGAGAGAGATAGAGAAAGAGAGAAGCATTGGTCTGTTGCTTCACTCATCTATGTATTCATTGGTTGCCATCTTTTTTTTTTTTTAAATATATTTTATTGATTTTTTACAGAGAGGAAGGGAGAGAGATAGAGAGTTAGAAACATTGATGAGAGAGAAACATCGATCAGCTGCCTCCTGCACATTCCCTACTGGGGATGTGCCCGCAACCCAGGTACATGCCCTTGACCGGAATCGAACCCGGGACCCTTCAGTCCGCAGGCCGACGCTCTATCCACTGAGCCAAACCGGTTTCGGCAATTGGTTGCCATCTTGTATGTGCCCTGACCAGGGAGCAAACCTGCAACCTTGGTGTATTGGGACAATGCTCTAACCAACCCAGCTACCTGGCCAGGGCTGGATGCTTTACCGTTAATGCCAGTTTGCACTTTGGCTGAATTTGCTGCTTATCTCATGCCCCCAAACTGTATTGCCATCTTATTTTGTTCACAAATAATAGCTATTCCTTTTATTTCTTGATGCATTTTCATTCTTTTTGGTGATGTTATTCTGAATGTATTTACCCTGAAACAATTTTTCTTTTGGTTCACCTCTGAGGAATTTGTAATTCACAAGTTAAGCATTTTGTTCAAAGCCAAATGGCAAAGTCATAGGCATTCTCAATGAAGATATTGTCAACGTCTGTGATGACATTGTAGTTTATTTAAAAATATTTCAGAGTTTTTATGATAATTACTAAATTTAGTAAACCGCAGTTTCCACTTAGAAAGCCAGAATTGAGAGACCTGGTCTCCTGACTCCTGCCATGGAGCTGGAAGGATTGCCCAACCCTCTTACTCTAGATGAGAAAACACGCCTCTCACAGCCACTTAGGTATCTGCTTTGCTTTGCTTCCTGGTTCCATGAAGCTCATTTGTAGTGTTGCGCTTATATGGAAGTTGTTTTTTAAAAACATGTTTTTATTGATTTCAGAGAGAGGAAGGGAGAGGAAAAGGAGATAGAAACATCAATGATGAGAGAGAATCATTCAATCGGTTGCCTCCTGCATGCCCCCTACTGGGGATGGAGCCTGCAACCCAGACATGTGCCCTGACTGGAATCCAACTGTGACCTTCTTGTTCATGGATTGACTCTCAACCACTGAAACAGGCTGGGCAGGAAGTCATTTTTCTTTCGGACATTTTTCTTATTTGTAATATTAATGAACAAGTAAAGGAGGAAATAATATTTAAATGGTGATCATATTTTTCCTTTTGAGCTTATTTTCATGATGTTCACATCATATTCATGTATGTTGAAAATTTACATCAGGATGACAGTGAGAAAATAATAAGACTCAACCCTTTATTTAATCATTCACATGAGTGAGTCTTTCCTCTTGATGCTTCATTTGAAGTTGAAGAAAAATTAATGGCTTGAACAAAGATGATATGACATTATTTTGGAGGTTGGGGCTTCCATTCATCTGCTACTAGGTTTTAATAAAGAGCGAACATATATAAAAAGTTTGATACCCCTCACCTTGCTCATGTTCCAACTTCCAGTAGACTCTCAGCCCCTCAAGAGCAGAATTTGTTGTTAGTCCCCCACTAGTGTCTACAATAGTGCCTGGCCCTCTTGGATTGATGCTTGCTGAGCAATGCCCGTCTGGCTGTTGGGATGTTGGAAGTTGGAAGTCCTTCAAATCTCGAGAGGTTGGGTGACACCAGTAAAGAAGCAGATAAGGATGTGAGAGTCCAGTGCCTTTGCTTCCTGTCCTGTTCCTGAGACCCTGATGTTAGGCAGGCAGAAAAGGCCTTTTGTAACTTTGTACCACCTGCTGCTATCCCAGCTCCTCTTGTACATCCCTGCTGAGTACTTTGCATCTGATGAAAATAGTCAAGTCATAACACTCAGGAGGTGAAAGTGGCTAAAGTCTGGTTAGAACGTTGTTTTGGCTCAGTTGAGTTGACAAATCTTGGGAGCATGAAGACAGGCCCAGGAGGAGTTAGGGCACCATTGGTATTGCATTCAGATCCTTCTGAGGACCCCAAACTGCTTCCGGATGGAACAAAAAACTCAGAGTGGTGCTTGTTAGTCAGTAGTTTATTTCTTTTGGTTGGCTTTCTGTTGCCATTCCTTAATGATTTAATATGCTGAAAGTTGTATACAAAGTTAGCCTGTTTTCATATAGTGATAAATAGTATTAGTGAATTTTCACAGTTGTACATGCGTAAAGATAGGGTACTTGTGTTTACTTTGTTTCACGTAAAGAAAAGTAACAGGAAAGAGACAAATAAAAATAGTGATCTTGCTACACTATTAAGTATTAGATTTATAATAGAGCATGGTTCCTGAAGGATTACTAAAATCTTTTCAAAACGATAGCTTAAAAAAAATTCCTAGGCAGTAATGACAAAATACAAGCAAACCTATTATTTAAGCACAAACAAAGCTGTGATGTTAGAAGTACTTGTTATTTTAAGAAGAACACAGTGTCATATTTTTCCTTATTAAATTTTTCTTACATAACCAGTTCTTGGGATAAACTCAATCTGGACGTTCTGTGTTCATGGCATCACTTCCCATTTCATTTCTCTTAGAAAATAACTGCAGGGCATTCCATTCCATTTGACTGTAAACAGGAAGGGACACTAGCTATAGGAATATCAGTACCATGTCATCCAGAAAAGAGGAGGGCTCTTTTTGAAAACACTACAATAATTGGCCTTTTCTTTGACAAGCTGCTGATTAAGTATATTTTAGGGAGTAGCTTTACCTTTGATCTTATAAACATAGTAAGTGTATAACTACCCTCTTGTCCTTATATTGTGTAGGTGACACTTTTCTATTTGTCCCTTTCAGAAGCTGGGCCATCACTAAAGAAGGCAGGTGTGTGTGTGGGTGTGGGTGCGTAGGTAGTAAGTATATGGTGAGTCAGCCTCTGTGGCTGTGTTCTGTGTATGTTGTCCTTGAGCATATTGAGGTATTTATCCCACTTCTTTGTTGAGGAGCTATGCAAGAAGCAACTGGCTGCATATAAAAGCCAATTGACAGACCTTGACCAAGTTGGTGATTTTATTCTCACATAACAAGTCACATGGGAGGTGGTTGCTGGCTGGTTGTCAAGGCTGAGGATTCTACCAATTTCTTGTCCTTTTCCTCATGGTTGCAAGACGGCCTAGCCATTACACCCCCTTGCTAGGGGAAAAGAAAGAGGAAGAAGGAAGGAGGAAGAGTCTGTATCATAGGCATTGCCCCTTGTTTAAGGGAGAGTCTGTCTGGCCCAGTTCATGGGAGATCACTGGCCAGCCCCCCCTGTTGGGTGCTCTTGGTTCTGGTGCCTGTCCCAGTCCAGGATCTGTAAATTGTGGCATAGAACAGGCTGAGTGAGGGGCAGGCACAATACAAGTAGGAACCTCATACATGTGCCATAGCTTTCTTTGTGTTCTATAATCATGTAATTTACCCACCAAACAACTCAAAGAGTATAATTCAGTGAGTTTTAAGTATGTTTGCAGATATGTGCAGCCATCACCACTATCACTTTTAGAATTTTTTCCAAACCCTCTTCCCCCTAAAAGAAATCTGTATCCTTTGGCCTCATACTTTCTGATGCTGAAAATGTGTAACACGCTTCAGTGCTTTGCACAGTGAGGTCTTCTGATCACCATGTTTCAGTTTGCATCCCTTTCCAATTTTTTCTCGCCCTTGCCTGCCTATGCACAACAGAGCACTTTCACTTAATGTCCTCAGTATTTTTATGTATCTATTTGCATTATAGTCTGTTTTTCTCAGAATGTAAGCTTCATGGAGACAGAGTTTTTGTCTTACCATGTCTAGCACATGTTAGGTACTCAGATATTTGCTGAATGAGTGACTATTAATCAATTTGTGAAACTTCCAGTTACTAATTTAGTACGGTATTGTGTTAAGAACTCTGTATGTTAACTCATCTAAGAGCTGTTATCTCCATTTTACTCACATAGAAACTGAAGTCAGAGGTGGAATAACGTGCCCCAAAAAGATAACACGATTCAAAATGTATATATCCGGTGGGATCAGACCTAAATGGGCAGTCAGACATCCCTCTCACAATCCAGGACTGCTGGCTCCCAACTGCTCACCTGCCTGCCTGCCTGATTGCCTCTAACCACTCCCCTGCCAGCCTGATCGACGCCTAACTGCTCCCCTGCCGGCCTGAACGCCCCCAAATGCCCTCCCCTGCAGGCCATCTTGTGTCCACATGGGGGCGGCCATCTTGTGTGTTGGAGTGACAGTCAATTTGCATATCACTAGTTTATTAGATGGGATATATATATGAATGATTTGAAAACTTGTAATAACCTCATTAAGAAAGTAAGGAGAACCAGGTGAAATTATTTTTAATATCCTATCTAATAGAAGTAATATGCAAATTGACCATCACTTCAACACACAAGATGGCCTGCAGGGGAGGGCAGTTGGGGGGGGACCAGGCCTGCAGGGGAGGGCAGTTGTGAGCAACCAGGCCTGCAGGGGAGGGCAGTTTAGAGGGACCAGGCCTGAAAGGGAGGGCAGTTGGGGGCGACCAGGTCTGCAGGGGAGGACAGTTGGGGGAAACCAGGCCTGAAAGGGAGGGCAGTTGGGGGCGACCAGGTCTGCAGGGGAGGACAGTTGGGGGAAACCAGGCCTGAAAGGGAGGGCAGTTGGGGGCGACCAGGTCTGCAGGGGAGGACAGTTGGGGGAAACCAGGCCTGAAAGGGAGGGCAGTTGGGGGCGACCAGGTCTGCAGGGGAGGACAGTTGGGGGAAACCAGGCCTGAAAGGGAGGGCAGTTGGGGGCGACCAGGTCTGCAGGGGAGGACAGTTGGGGGAAACCAGGCCTGAAAGGGAGGGCAGTTGGGGGCGACCAAAACAGGCCAGCAGGGGAGGGCAGTTAGGGACGATCAGGCTGGCAGGGGAGTGGTTAGGGGGTGATCAGGCTGGCAGGGGAGTGGTTAGGGGGTATTCAGGCTGGCAGGCAGAAGCGGGTAGGGGCAATCAGGCAGGCAGGCAGGCAGGCAGGCAGGTAGGCAGGTGTAGTGGTTGGGAGCCAGCAGTCCTGGATTGTGAGAGGGAAGTCGGACATCCCTCAAGGGGTCTCAGATTGGAGAGGTTGCAGGCTGGGCTGAGGGACACCCCCCCCCCACTGTGTATGAATTTTGTGCACCGGGTCCCTTGTATTTTATATAATTCAGTATATAAAAATAGTATTTCAGCTTAAGAATTTTCTGTATAAAATTATTTGTGAGATATTTTGCAGTTTTTTTCAAATGTGATCTTTGGTAGCCAGTGTGCATTTTATGCTCACAGTACCTATCCATTTGGACAAGCCACATTTCAAGTTCTCTGTGGCCCCATGTGGCTGCTTTGTTGTCAGCCTGGGTCTAACTGACTAGCAGTCCTGTGGCCTTGCATCTTGCTGCCCAGTATTCAATCTGCACCTCTTCCCCCAACCCCCGCCCCTCCAGCTTGGGAGGATAGTAGTAATATCTCCATTTGTAGAGGCTGACCATTTACAAAGATCTTAGTTTACATGCCAAACTCCTTAGATTATTACAAGAGTTCCAGGAGGTAAGTATGTCTGGTCCCAATGCCTATCCAGTTAGTGTAGAAATTCCCTAGATCAGCAGTTGCCAAATGGTGGTTCGTGGACCACTGGTGGTCCATGAGGTCCGAAAGGTTGGTGACCGCTGTTCTAGATGACAATATGTAGAGCTTAAATAGTTCGTCCAGATTCACCAGGCTTCCACTCGGCAGGGCTGGGAGTTGAATCCTGCTCCCAGGAGGCATGGGCTAGCCCTTCAACATGAAGGTTTGTGTGTTTGTCCCCCAAGTCCGTGCTTGGCCTTCTCACAGACTAACTCTGTCAGAGATGCCCAGAGATTCTTTGTCACCGATTTCAGCCTTTCATCATTTTGACCCCTCACATGTTCCCTCTTGTTTAGGACACTGTCCCTCCTTCCCTACCCAAATTCATTCTTCTTTCAGATTGGGTTCCTTTTAAGACTTTCTTATTTCCCCAAATTCTCCCCTGGAAGTTCCCTGTCCTGTCCCTTTCATGATAAATAACTTCCTCCCCCCTAAATTTTTTAAATTTGTTGACTTGGTTGATTTGGTTATTTCAGGACCAGTTCACTGGTTGGCAATACAGAACTAGGTGAAGAAAAGATGTTCTCACCTGTGGCTGGTTTCTCGCTGTCCCAATGGAAGGGGGCTATGTTAGTCTCTTCTGGGGGGTGATAGGAAAACCCTGCTGGCCCGTGGGTGGTGGGTGGGGCTCCCCCTGGCTGAGAGATAAGAGTTCCTGGGTGGCTGCTAGCATGCCAGGCCTGACGCAACTCTGTGGGTTGGAACCAAAGTCTGGTGTGAAGTTGACCCTGGAATGACAACTGGAAAAGAATTTATGGTACAGTTTCTGACAGGCAGTTTGATAAGATTATCCTCTTTATAGTTCCCTGGCATTAAATTTATTTGAAGTGGTTTAAGTCATCTCTAGGGTTCTCCCCCCTCCTGCCCCCCACCTTTAATTGTAATTTCTTCACTGACAGCAGGTGTGTTCTGTGTGTGTTGTATCTGGATGCGAGTTCTTTGAGTGGGTGTGGCAACAGCACTCAATTCAAACTGCATGAGTCTGCAAAATTGCTAGTGTTCCTCCTTGATTGAAAACTTGGTATTTGCATTTGTTCCCCCTGCTCTCCATGGGAGAGGCAGCAGCCTTTCACGAATGGAAGGGGTGCTTTTGTTGGGGAGCTAGCCTTTATATCTGGCTTTTAAGTGTATCCATTATGAAATGTAATTGCATTGCCCTGGCCCAGGGGCTCAGTTTGCTGGAGCATCTCCCAAACACCAAAAGGTTGTGGGTTCGATTCCTGGTCAGGGCAGATACTCAGGTTACAGGTTTGATCCTTGTTTGGGGCGCATGTGGGAGGCAACATATGGATGTTTCTTTGTCACATTGGTGTTTCCCTCCCTCCTCCCCTCCCTCCCTCTTTAAAACAATGAAAAAAATCCTCCGACGACGAGGATTAATTTTAAAAAAGTAACTGCATGGAATTCTGGAAACAAATAAGGGCAAACCATATGAATTGGGAAATCTGTCCATTCAGAATACGTGGGCTAGTTTACCTTGTCTAGTACTGAGCTCTTAAGATTTTGTGCTGATTGGTGCTAAGCAACTTTTAAGGTGATTTTAAGAAGGCATAACTAGAACAAAGGAAGGAAAAAAGCTGAATTGGATTAAATGAGTAGCCACTTGCTTCAGCCATTCTCTGTAGCAGCATCTTATGTTCATTCTCTTGATTTGGTTTTCATGCTCACATCTAGGTCAGAAACCACCACATTCTCCACCATTAGAAGTTCATTCCTTTTGAAAAATAAATATGATACCAATTAATATGTTATCTTCTAATGGATTATAGTCTTTAGCATTGGATTTTTTCTTTCAGCTTTATTGAGGTATGATTGACAAATAGAGTTGTAAGATATCTAAAGTGTGCAAATGATGATTCAGTACATAAACATACATTATGAAAGGATTCCTTCTAGCATTGACATATTTTATAAGCACTAGTTGAAACAGATATGGGATGGTAACCTGGTAGGGGTGTAGGAAAAGGAAAAATGAGTATTGAAGTTGGTGTGACAGCCAAAAAGAGAAATGATTTCTATTTATATTTTCTTCACTGTATGGACTGTGGAAGGGAGTAGGGTGGACTGTTACTAATAAAAGAACATATAGCTGCTACTCACCTACTCTCTATCCTATTTGCTAAGGATTATGAAAGAGGACAACATATTTTAACAATTGAGACAAGACAGACTAAGATAGGACATAAACCTAAGGAAAGTAAAATCAGAATTAGTTAGCTAACTAATGGTAGAATACAGAGACAGGCGACCCATAATAAGGACATATAAGACTTATTGCAAGGTGGATATTATAGAACAGTGATTCTCAATTCCCACTATTCATTATAATCAAACTAGAGGCCCAGTGCACGAAATTCATGCACAGGTAGGGTCCCTAGCTGCTGCTGGCTGCTGGCTGCCAGCCAGGGCCTCCCTTCCCTGGCTGCCGGCTGCCAGTCAGGGCCTTTCTTCATTCTGTGCCGCCCCCCCACTCCCCCGTGGTCAGCGCATGTCATAGTGAGCAATCGAACTCCCGGTCGGGCGAACAGTGATTTTTATTCTACTGTGTTGGAATAAAGGCTGGGCATCGGTATATTTGAGAGCTCCAAGGGATATTAATGTGCAGCCAGAGTTGAGAATGGCTGGTATAGACCATAAATTAAGCCTTACATAGGCAGTAATTCTTGAATTTTAGTGGAAATCAGATTAACCTAGGGCAGTGGTCGGCAAACTCATTAGTCAACAGAGCCAAATATCAACAGTACTTCTTCAAAATAGACTTGCCCAGGCCGAAAACTTTGCGCATGGGCCACGAAGTTTCAATCACACTGTAGGCGCGCCCGCATGTGGTATTTTGTGGAAGAGCCACACTCAGGGGCCAAAGAGCCGCATGTGGCTCGCGAGCCGTAGCTTGCCAACCACGGACCTAGGGTATTCATTGAACATACAGTTTCCCAGTCTCCACTCAAATTTTGGGGTCTGATGCAGTATCTTGGGCTATCCTTTCAGAAACACTATGGTAGGTAGGATGTTGGGTAATAAGATCAGTGGGCACTGAATGGGACTGGACAGGTTTCATGGAAATTGGGACATGAGCAAGTGTCTAAGTAAAGTATAGGATTCAGAAGAAAATGGGGTGAGAAAGTAGAAGGTATATTTGGGGCATTGATATAGTTGGTTTTGGTCGGGGAGGTAGAGGGCCTTCATTGCCACTTTATGGAGCATAGGATTTGAATTGTTAGGCTTGGAGAGACTTGAGGGTCTGAGCAAGCCAGGTAAGTAAACACGTCCAGAGAATAAGAGCCCTTGACACTCTAGGAAGTGATTGCTATATGGGCGGTGACTTGGGTACTATTGCTTATCTCATTCCACATCGGCTTCCATGCAGTAATGAAATAGTGACACTTGAACCCAAATTCTCTAAATTTGGAGTAAACTTAGCAAACATTTATTAAATACATTTTATGTGATAGATATGCTGGGGATATAGGTTATTTTTTTTTTTATGCTAGAATGCTTTGTTGGCAACACATTTATATAAAACTTACAGACTCACCAGTACCATCAGACCAGGGTGAGAAAAAGCAATCATGACTTTCATATGTGCGCAAATTCTAATATCATGGTCAGGGCTCATTGGAATTTTTTTTTTAATCCTCACCTGAGGATATTTTTCCATTGATTTTTAGAGAAAGTGGAAGAGAGAGGGAAAGACAGAGAAATATCGATGTGAGAGAAACACATCCATTGGTTGCCTCCTGCATGCGCCCTGACCATGGCCCACGCCGGGGAGGAGCCTGCAACTGAGATAGTGCCCTTGATTGGAATTGAACCTGGGACCCTTCAGTCCGCAGGCCAACACTGTCCACTGAGCCTACCCTGCTAGGGCTGGAAATGTTTTAATCGGGACAATTTGCAATGAGGATTTGACAAATATAGTTGTTTTGTGTTGCACATATCAGGGTAATACTGGAAGACTGGTTCATTGAGAGGATTTAAAAAATATAGTTTGGGCCATGGAACCCTTTGAGTATCTAATGAAAGCAAGATCTGCCTTTCCACAAAAATGTACAGATACATGTAATCTTGCTTATAATTTTAGGCCTTTGGAAGTCAATTCACAATCCGTGTAGGTGTTTATGGACTCCAAGATAATCCTTAGAATAGACTGGAATAACTGTGATGCATGGCAGTACGTTTTGGGGAGGAGAGTATACAGATCTTTTCTGCTCTTTTAATTGTTAGCCACAATTCATCATGACATAGGAGTAATTCAGCATCTATTTAGCAAGTAGTTTTTGGATGAAGTTTGTGTAACCCATAACCAAATGTTTCCATTCCATCCTATATAATAAAAGCTTAGTGTGCAAATTGTCCCCTCGACCGGGAGTTCGTCCAGGAGTTCAACCAGGGGGTGGGTCTGGCCAGGGGAAGGGAGGGAGGCCCCAGCTGGCAGCCAGCAGCCCCTAGGGACCCTACCAGTGCACAAATTTCGTGCCCTGGGCCTCTAGTAGTACTATAATTAAAGTACACATCAGAACAGGGATCGATGTGTGTGTGAGTGTGTGTGTGTGTGTGTGTTAATGTGCCACATCCATTTTCACTCTTGACAGACTGCAGAGAAATGGGCATGTCTATTAAGTCTTCTGAAGTCAAACACAAGATAGGATTTAATCCACATCAATTTTCACTCTTGACAGACTGCAGAGAAATGGGCGTGTCTATTGTTAAGTCTTCTGAAGTCAAACACAAGATAGGATTTAATCCAACAATTTCCAGTGGGTTCTCTGGGAAATGCTAGTGCTGACAGAAAGAAGCTCCATGAAAGCAGTATCTGAAGTCAAATCTTCCTGTAACTCGGGACATGTTCTGTCCTGCCGGGAAGACACACTGCACTAAAGAAACCTGTTTAGCTTTGTTTAAATTCACTTCCTAACTCTGTTTAACCAGGAGCTCTCTTCTCAAAGTACTCTTTAACTTCTCAAAGGTAAATATTAGGAAATATTAATTTAGTTCACTGTAATAAAAGTTGGCTGAATGTGAAATATAAACGAAGCCAGGTTGTGTGTGAGCTGAAGAATCCACATTCCCGCCCCCCCCTTATTTAAAAAACCCATTTGGAAAAAATTATGTAGGCACTCTGCAAATCTATTGTCAGAATTTTGAAAACCATTGTGAGATGTGTGAAATCTGCCTGTACAGTACGTTGAAAAACGAGCTATATTTGTTCCTATAAAAGAAGACTGAGAATATATCAAGAGGTTATTGAGAATCATGTTGAAAATAAAAGAAACAAACTTTCCAGTTTTCTTCTTCTACCCTGTGACTTTGCTCAGCTGGGGTCCTTTCCTCAGTATAAATTGCAGATTTGAAAACAGTCATGATGTGGGTGGAGAGCCAGGGAATATCATATTTGAATGATCAAGGGGATGGGTCTTAATGAATAGGACAGATAAATTAGAGCCAAAAGAAGTGATATAAAGTCATGAAGGATATTATATATGAATATACTGAAGAATACCCTTTCCTCTCCAAAATGGTATGTCTTAAGATATGACAATTGTAGTGTAACTAATGGATTATTCCTTCTTAATAACTCGACTGATTCAGGATTATTTGAAAATATGTATGTGATTTAGACCACATATCAAACACTGAATAAATATGCCATTGACTGCCCAGTTCCCTAACTGCTGAATATTCAGGAAAAGATATAGGATATGACTGCTGCCCTTAAGAAGCTCATAAGTTTGGAGGATTTGCTTTCCTGATGCAATTTTCCTCTGGGTTGCATTTTTCCACCTGTCTGGTACCTCTCTCCTCCTTACCTCTCCTGTCCCCAACCCCAGCCACTATTGCTGTAGCCTAATTTTAGGTAGAGTGGAATACGGAGCTGAGCACAGCAATACTCACATTGCCTTATTACATTGTAAAGCACTTCTTGATAAGAACATGTATGCGATTCTGGGCTTTGGAAACACTGTCAGCCTATTGCCAAATAACCCCAAAGAATGCACTAGTAGCAAACAATTTGAAGACTTGTTAGTGACTTACTTGGCAACTCCTTATTGCTATGATAGCAGTCTCCCTAGGGAAGAAAAAGCCATGCAAGCTTTGAATTTAATGAATTTTACTTAACTAAAGTTTTCTCAGGCACAAGAGACTCCAGCATATTCTCAAAACTGTCCATTCTGAAAATCTCTGACAAGTTTTCCATTTTTTTGTTGCTTGTTTAAAGTAGAAATGGATTTAAGTAAGCTGTAGAAACTGAATGTACTTAATGTCAAGCCTTTTGTTATTGAAAGTTTTAATTTAAATATGTAAGTCCTTAGAAATGGGGAAATAAATTATGCAGTGGCGGTCATTAGTGCTCTCAAGAACTGGATAAGAGGTAAGGTCCTACTGATCTGTTTCAATGATGATGTATTTTCTCACCATGTAGAGTAGTTCTGGACTTTAGGGAAATAACTTCAGTAAATGTTCTTGAGGAAAAAATGAAAGTTATCTATCATGGTCATGATTTCAAATTTAAGGTAAACCCCTAATTAGAAAATAAGTATGTCTAAATTTTATAGGCATCTAGGTTATTCTATGTCCCTGTTAGTCATAGTACAAACATTGAAAGTAAACCATGCATCAAGACTATATCAAGTATGTGCCATAGTGCTTCTTTTTACATAGTGAGTTCCCTATTAGCTGACCTTCTGTTACCCATTATGTTAACAGGTTCTTTCTCCTGCAATGATTAATATTTAACAACGATTACTCGCCGGCTCCTCTGACATCATCAACGATTAAATTATAGTCAATATACCTTTTTTGTCACATATTTATTGTCTTCTAATAGTTTGAAATTGAGAATCTGAGATATTTTTATATTTGATTAAATGTCCCATTTCCTGATCATTTCAGATAAGAAACCCTATCACAGAACCTGTTTTTCTTTGTTACTCTTGTTTAAAAACCACTGGCTGGAATTAAGAAATGTGTTGGGGGAGGAAAAAGAGAGGAGCCCGAAGTAACCATCACCTTTCCCTCAAATGTGGGGTGTTGACAAGTCATACTGCCTTGGCCCATGTGGCTCAGTTGGTTGGAGCGTCGTCCCCTATATCAAAAGGTTGGGGGCTCGGTTCCTGGTCAAGATACATACCTAGATTGTGGGTTTGAACCCCTTTTGGAGCGGGGACAGGAGGCAAACCATTGAGATTTCTCTCTCACATCAATGTTTCTCTCTCTCTCTAAAAAAACCCAAAATACTAAAAAAAAAAAAGTCAATAAACATATCCTCAGGTGAGGATTACAGAAAAGTCATCCTGCTTTTGTGCTGCAGGTAACAACGTAAAAGCCCCAGGAAAGCAGGAAGAAACCTATTGTAAAGTTGTCATCTTTGATCACCCCCATTGAGATTTCTCTCTCACATCGATGTTTCTCTCTCTCTCTAAAAAAACCCAAAATACTAAAAAAAAAAAAGTCAATAAACATATCCTCAGGTGAGGATTACAGAAAAGTCATCCTGCTTTTGTGCTGCAGGTAACAACGTAAAAGCCCCAGGAAAGCAGGAAGAAACCTATTGTAAAGTTGTCATCTTTGATCACCTGGAGGTGGAATGTGTGTTTGTACATCAGCCCTTCCTCTGTCTTTGCTCCAGCTTCCTTAGGTCAAGTCATTATCAGGTCTCACCTGCACCATCTCATTAACTATGTGAGCGGGGCATCTCCCTCAATTTTGAACTTAACTCCAGTCCATAGAATTGTTACTGGAGAAAAACGTGCCTCGTTTCCCCTGGTTGCTGTTGAGGGGTAGAGTCCTTGCGATATCCTGAGAAAAGGAACTTTAGGAGACTCTTAAGGGGGAATGAGTGATTTTTTTATTTTGCGTGGAATTACACCCTGGGTTTCCAAAGTCCCGTTTCCCTTAGTCTAGTCACAGAAATGTAGCTAGGGTTTTAATATAGAACTAAAATCAGAGCTGTTGCCTAGACTTTCCATGTTGGAGGCAGGGTCTAGTTCAGTATCAGGCTAACTGCAGTCTATCAGTCAGTCCATTGCGTGTGGGGTCTGCATGGTTGTGGGCCATATGGGTGAATGGAAGGAAGCAGGCGTTAATGTGCCAAGAGCGAGAATTTACTTGTTTAGGGGATTATTTATTCCCAAATGTTCATACCCTTGCAGTAGCCACTCCCACTTGGCCAATGACCTAACCTCCCTGAGCCTCAGTATCTTGTTCTCTATAGCAGTTGTACTACTTGGCTAGGGCTGCCATATAGCAAAGTACCATAGACTGGGTGGCTGAAACAACCAAATTTATTTTCTCACAGTTCTGGAGACTTCTTAGAAGTTCAAGATCGAGTTGTTGGCAGAGTTTCCTCTGAGATCTCTCTTTTTGGCTTATAGATGGCTGCCCTATCCCTGTGTCCCCATAGGGTCATCCTCTGTGCATGTATCTCTGTCCTAGTTTCTCCTTTTATAAGGACACCAGTCATGTTGGATTAGGGCCCACCCTGATGACCTAATTTTAACTTAATTACCTCTGTAAAGATCCTATCTCCCAATATGGTCACATTCTGAAGTCCTGGGAGTTAAGACTTCAAGATGAAATTTTCAGGACACAGTTCAGCAGCTCATAACAGCTATGAAAACAATATATAATCAAATATTACTATATTTTTGAGAGGATTAAATTAAATAAGATATGCAAGGGCCTGGCACAAGTTTAGTGCCTACTCAGTGTTAAACTTCTCCTTACCGGAGGTGGGATAGAATCTAGTTTTCTTCAGATTTCCCTCAAGTATAAACAGTGAACATTGGTAGAATTATATTTTGAATATCTGGGTGTGATTTTTGTTGTTGTTGTTAGTCCTCACTCAAGGATATTTTTTCTATTGATTTTTAGAGAGCGTGGAAGGGAGGGAGTGAGGGGGGTGGAGAGAGAGAGGGAAAAGAGAAGAGGAGAGAAGAGAGAGGAGAGAGAGAGAGAGAGAGGAAGGAATATCGATGTGAGAGAGACACATTGATTTGTTGCCTCCCGTCAGGCCGGGGATTGAACCTGCAACCCAGGTATGTACCCTTGACTGGGAATTGAACCTAGACCCTTTGGTTTGGTCTGGTGCTCCATCCACTGAACAACACCGGCCAGGGCAATCTGGGTGTTTGGGTTTTTTTCCCCACGTGATTCTCATTATCTTTTACCTTCATTCATGCAACCGAATGAGTGGTTTGCTTCAAGGCTACTTGTGGTCTCTCCTAGGAAGTTCCCTCTGCTTCTGCTCCCTACCCACCAGGTATCATCATCTCCACTTTTAAACTAAGCTGGGCTTGTCTTTCCTTCCAGCTGCTAGGAATGTCAGAAATCTCTCCAGAGAAAAGCCCTGGACCTTGACTCCCTCTCTCCCAGGGTTCTCTCAGTGTTTCTTCCTGGAAGTAGTGTGTATCTGTTAGATGACACTCTTCAAATGCCAGGGTTTGTGTTTTTTTAAGCCTAGTT
>NW_005363098.1:218499-238743 GCF_000412655.1 Myotis brandtii
CTCCCTCAGCTATATATTCTTTTCCTACCACATTTCCGCACACAGACTGGAGATTTAGGGCAGAGCAGGATAAGTGAATGAGGAATTAACACGAAAGAAAAATGAGCACAGGCTTGGAATGACTTTTTGTTTTTGTTCGGACCCGTACCACGTGGCCTGAGCTGTAATTCCTCTGAGAATGTTCTCTGGAAGGTTAATGTTGGGCAGGCATTAGCAAGCGTTTGCCATCCAAGGAATTCCAAATGAGCACACACACAGCTTAAAATCTTAGGGTGTAAATGGTCACAAAATCATTTCACTTGTTCACTTCTAGGAGAAAATATGTATTTTATGTGTCTCATTTCAAGAGCTTTCCCAGGGTTTTCTTTCTTTCATTCTGAGCAGTTTCCTGCAGTGTTTTCTGGAGTTGAGAAGGGTGACTAAATGTAGTTTTCCAAGTGGACCTCGGTTTCCTGAAAGCTATTCTTGGTGTGGGGGATGAGTGCAGCTGTTCATATCTCCCAGTAGTTCAGTTTGAGTCACTGGGTGGGCGGAACTGATTAGAATTCCAAAAGCAATACATACAGGCAGTTAGGTAGAAGGTCTGGAATTTACTAGGGGAGAATTTTTGACAGAATCCTACATTCTGGACTTAAGCGGTAAAAAGAACACTTTATGGACAAAGTATCTGAATATTTGTCTTCTACATTTTGCTTTAGTTTCCTTTTTTGGGTGGGTTGCAGGGATACTTTTTTTTTATATTAAGAAACTTTTAAAATATGTTGTCAAGACAGCCCTCTTTGAAAATAGTTAAAATAACATTTTCCTTCCCAAACTGCTTATCTATTGTAGGTATGACCTTATTTTCCTGAAGGTTCATTTGTATGTACAACACAATTATCATTTTTTCCTTTTAAATACTTTCCAAAATTTATAGTAATTCCACCCAAGTTTGACTTTTGCTGTGTCCCATACATATATCTGTGGGAAGAGGAGTTATATTTATTGAGTGGAAAGCGGCTTTTGGGCTGGCTAACATCAACCTCCCTTGGAATGTTACCCAGCATAATAAAGGGGGCAGTACCAGGCTTCATATTTTAAAATTCCAGCTGCGCAGTGACATCTTGGGAAGCAGTGTTATGTTTTAGAGTTTGTATTAGACGTCAACTCAGATCCATATGTGGGCTTGAGGGTTTCATTCGGAGTAAAGACATGCACTGACATTGTAATGTTTTCTAGTGTGGTTTCCTGGGTTGCTGTGATGTCACAGGGAAGCCTTTAAAAATTCCTGTGGGGTACACAGGGCAAGGGGACTCTAGGTCCTCCACCTCAGGTCTTAAGAATGAGTCACCACGATGATAAGCTCCTGGACAGCTCTGACACAGGCATACTTAGAGTACCTGGAAGCCCCTTTATAGGTGGTTTCCTTCTCTCAGCCACTCAGGGGTTGGTGAATTGTAGAGCATAGCCTGCAGCAGGTCTTGAAGCCAGTTGTGAAGCTGGAGAACCTGAGCACCTGGGTGGTTCACACCTGGTTCTGCCATTCCAGCTATGCGATCGTGGGCAGTTACCTACCTCTCTGTGCCCCAGTTTCTCAGCTGTAAAGTGGGCATAATAGTATTCATAGGGTTATTGGGAGAATGAAATGTGTTAATACGTATATGGAAGGCATTTAGGATAGTCCCTGGCACATCGCCATGTATAAGTGTTGAATGTCATTATCATCTTAGTACATATTAAATTCCCATATTTGACCCTGGTCTGACCAGATTGATGTCCAGTTCCGTTTGTTCTCCATTCCTGAGTCATTTTGTTACCAGAAAGGGGACGGGGCCCAGGCCACTTGGTATGCAGGAAAGACTTCACAGTAGGAGTCCAGGTGATTTTGAGAGTATGTTTCTTAAAGCTGGGGACAGTGAAACAAGGAAGCGCTTAGGATAGAAGAAGCAACAGGAGAGAGCCTAGGCAGGCTGAGAAGTCAGAGGCACGGGGGCCTTGGAGACAGGTTCAGGGGGTTAGCCAGGGTTGAGCTGCCACTGTCCATTGCTCCCCTGGTTGCAAGTCCCGTGGGGCCCCTTAGAGTTTAGGAGATGCACTCCTGTGGGGGAAGAAGAGGAGGAAAGGAAAGGCTTGGGCATGCTCCTGGGAGAGAGAATGCCTGCTGGCTCCTTATTCTCCAGGGCTTCAAAGGCTGGGAGTTTAGGGGAGGTCTTAGGGGAAAATCTCAATAGAATAGTTACCAGCTTTTCCAGGTGTACTTTTTCAGGGTCGTGGTCTCCACTCATTGGTCAGTGCCAAGGCAGGGGTCTAAATCACATGACCAGAGATATGCCAGGGGAGGAAAAGCTACCCTGGGGTGGTCTGGCAACCATTTTGCCCGTTGCTAGGCGTCCGGGGTTTTCCACCCTGATGACCTTCTGTATCTGGCTGTAAATTGCTGGGCCAGTTTGTTCAGCTGCCTGTCTCAGTTTCCCCATTCCACTTGCCAAGGAATTTTCCTAGCTTCTTACTAACCTGCTTCAATTTTTCCTGGGTTGTAGAGCTGAAATCTGAGACCTCCGACTAGGTAAACATTAACCCTCATTCTCAGTGGAATCTTGGTGGCCGAATTTGTTTCTGTAGGCACCCGATGTTGTGTGACAAGTCTGGTTTGTATACTAGAGTGTGCATCTGGAGAACTGACCTGGGTTTGAGTCTGTAGGGTTTAGGGTGAGGCTTATGAGGGTGACTTTGAGATGTTTTAAAAACATCTCTTTCTCCAGATTTTCTCCATTCTATAATAGGATTTTTTAAAAAATTACCTTTTAAGGCTCAGTCTCTTCGTTGTGACTTTATTGTATGTGATTGGGACCCCAGGGAATCTGAGAGCTTGCTTTTGTGTTGTGGAAGGCTGTATAACATGCACTAACCTCTTACCTAGCCACTGTGGGTGTTTTATTTGTTTTCCCTTGGGCTTACCTGAAGAGGCAGATATAAAAGAAACTTTTTGGCATTTATCAGGTCCCAGCAGGACTCTGAGCTGAAGCCAACAGCATTTGCTCTATCTTCTCCATGCTAATACTTCACCATAGTCCATTGCCCCTTGATGGTGAGGGGGACCAAGTCTTGCTACCCCCAAACAGGCCTTTAGGGATATTGATTTTAATCTGGTTATTAAGAAACAAAGACTCAGAAAGAACTTTTGACCACTCCCCCCACACCCTTACTTGCCTAAAGGAATTCATTTGGAAATCACCTTAGCATTAAAATATAAAATAAATGTGGCAGGCTAGGAGAAATCTAACAAAGCTTGTTTATTAGCCTTTCCTCTTTTTTAAAAAAAAATATGTTTTTATTGATTTTAGAGAGAGAGGAAGGGAGAGAAAGAGAAACATCTGTATTTCTCTGTGTCCCATTGTTTCTGGGTGGCCCAGCAAGAATTTGTTACCATGTGTTTGTTCTTTCTCCCAACTACCTGTAAATTGCCTACTTTTCCTTTGAAATCCCAGGCCCTTGCCCCTCTTCTCCTTTACCCAAAATGGCATATAATCCTCAGCTGCCCTATGCTCCAGGGTTTCATATTTTTTGGCACCCCCAGATGTGCATCCATAATACACTATGGACATGTCCTCCTGTTAATCTGTCTCATGTTAATTTGACCGTTAGCCCAGCCAGAAGAACTTAGAAAGGTAGAAGGAAAATTCCTTTTTTGTGCCCCTGCACATGGTCCTTAACTGCTCTCCACATCCTCACGAATGGAGTCCAGGTGAAAAGCTTATTTCCCTCCTCCAGGCCTGCCATTTACTGCTTCACCTCTGTCTCAGGCGGATGGGGATGCCTCTGCAAGGGCCACACTGTGCAGCTGGGAGGTGGGTGGAGGACAGCAGCGCAGCGCCTGTTGTTTGGGGGGTGGCTTCAGGGACAGTGAAGGCTGAGACCTTTTCTCAGAGCCTCATCCAGGTTGTAGTGGGAACCTGTTCTCCTGGGTGCTGAAGTGGCCTATTGTGATGTGGCCTGGTGGGGGAGGGCGGTTAGTCTAAGTACCTTTGGGTTTTGTCTCCTTTTGGTTCACCCAGGAGGCAGTGTAGGAAGATGGAAGGATCCCAGGCTCTGCGGTCAGGCTGACCTGGGTTTGAGTACTGGCTCTGTTGCTCACTATATTACAACAAATGAATAACTCACACTGAGCCTTGGTTTCCTGCTCTGGGGCCCGGGGATTCTAATTCCTCCTGCTTAGGGTCATTATGGCGTAAAACATGTAAACGCAGCACACCTGGATAGTGGCAGATGAGGACGATATCATTAACCTTGGTAAGGCTCACTCTGTACCAGGTTTTGTCCTACGATGTAATGTGATCCTCACCACAACATCTTCATTTTATACACTAGGAAACTGAGGCACGGAAGTGAAGCATGTTGAACACATGGGCACTGAAGCACAGATCTGGGTCCAGACACTCAAAAGTTTGCTTCTGCAGTTGTCCAGATACATAATTTTTAAAAATAATTTTCAAGACTTCTGATAATATAAAATATAGCTACTGCTAAATTCTTAGTCTCTGCATAAGAGTTCACTGGCTGGTCCATTTACCTTCTGCAGACCTACCTGAGGGGAACGGAACAGCTTCAGCATACAAATAAGAATACTGTCCTTTTGCAGATGTTCCAGATGAAGTTTAATGGTTGCTGTGGTTCAGTGGGAAGTGTATTTCTCCCCTCAGTGACCTCTGGTGCCTCCACAGATAGCAAGCAGGCTAAGAATCATGGTTTTATAGCTTTTGATAAATGTGTGGAAATGAATGTCTCCAAACCCTTTTGGTTTCTTTTCTTTTTTCCTTTCTTTTTTCTTTTCTTTTTTTTTTTTTTTTTGGCTTAATCCAAGTTGACTTGGAGCTCTGCTGCTGCTGTTGAGGGAAAGTTGGGTACGGAGCAGCTGTTCTGGTCATGGGTGGCTTCTGGAGCTCAGCACTGGGGCTTCCAGCAGAGCAGAGATAGGTTTCTTATCTGTTGTGAGGCTCAGGTGACATAATGTGGCTCAATCTTACCCTGCTAAGAGTTTGGGGACTTTTGCCAGGGCTTGGTGGAAGCTTCCGGGGAGGTTCTCTGCTCTGGGAGGGCATGCCTTCCCTCCCCAGGAGCCTGCAGTCACATGGAGGCTTGCGGGTAGGTGTCTGGCTGTATTCATCATCGATGAGTCCAGGAAAGCTCTGGCTGCGCTCGCCTTGGCAGCAGAAAGCACTGTGTGTGACATGCTGTTGTCATGATCCGTTTTCTTCTTTTGGACCTAAGTATGTATTAATGTTAAACTGTTTTAAGATGGATGTGCCGGATTTGAGTTTCAACTCCAAGTCTGTGGCCGTTCACCATTAGGAAATTGGGTTTTCTTGCCTTGCCAATGGAATGAAGGTCTGTGTGGCTGGATAGAATTGTCTGGCTGGGATGTGTTTGTCCAACTTGACCTCATGTTGAACCTAAGCCTTGGAGGTATAACCTTCCTGTCAGGCAGACCTATGAATCACACTGAGTGGATGGACTTCAAGGGTGATTCATGTGCCTGTCGTTTCCAACTGTGTTTTCACTCTGCCTCTGGTAGGGACATTTTGCTTCTTGAAATAGTGATATGAATATGGATTGGAGTGCACTCTGCGTAACACACATGAAGTTATATAGGGTGGGGCAAAAGTAGGTTTACAGTTTTTTCTATGGAAAATAAGGCAATTATTAATAAACTAGAGGCTCAGTGCATGAATTCCTGCACAGGTGGGGTCCGGCCGGCCTGGCCCCAATCGGTGGTTCAGGGCCAGGAGGAGACGGTGGGAGGTTGGCCGGTGGGCCTGCCCCAATCGGAGCCTGATCAGGGCCAAGCCGGCTGGGGATAGGGGCTGTGGGAGGTTGGCCGGCTGGCCCCACCCCCTGATCCGCTGGTTTGCTGGCTGCAGTGGGCGTCATAGTGACCAGTCGTTATGGCGTTCTGATCATTGGCTTTTTATACATATAGATAATAATACAAGAATAAACTCTGTGTTTTGTGTACTCACAACTGTAAACCTACTTTGCCCCACCTTGTACCTTGGAGCCCTTATTGTACCATCAATGCTGTGCTTTTAATGATCTAAGTTTCTGAACTAGATTCTGTTTCCTGTAGGGGGGAGGCATCTTGAGAAATTGAAACTCTAAAACTAGAAAAGGAGTTTGCAGGTCCAGCCATTGTGGGTTACCTTTCATCATAATCTATGCACGTCACTGAACTAGATAACGTGAGGTCAAAATAAGTCCTGCTTCCTGTCTTCAAGTTGCTTACAGCTCTGGGTGGAGATAAGCGAGGTGGAAACTATGTAGTTTTGTAACGCACAAGATCCTGTTAGAAATGTCTGTTAATGTTACTGTTGGCACCTGGAGGAACAAAATGATTTGAAATAGATGGATCCATATCCTCTGAGCCTGGCTTAGATATATCTTTTAGTGTGATTTTTTTTTTTTTAACTTAGAGAGAGAAGTGGGTGTTGTCTGACATATGACAGGAAATGGTGTCTTTTTGTCCCTCACACCACCTGGTATCATGCAACTGGAATTGCGGAAAAAATTAGGTATGCGTTGTTTACAATGGGTCATAACATACTGAGATCTGCCATGATCTGGGCTGCTTTCTCCGACATGCTGGATGGTGCAGCTGTCTGTCAGGTGCACAGAGCAGCAAAATGGTCATCAAAAACCAGCTTACTGTAGTCTGTTTTGTCTCTGGACCTTCCTCAGCCCTTTCCACCTATCTCAGTTGGGTTAAAACCCTGGAGCAGATAAGAGACATTTGTAGTAAGTATGCCATTGCTCTCCCGCACTCTCCCCAATGAACCACTTGTAGGAACATTGCTAATTGCAGTGTCGTTTTCCTACCTCAGTGTAGCCTCAGAATCTTAACACATGGTTCCTGGCTGTCACTACTCTGCTTAAAATTGCATATTTAATGAAATCCCTGCCATGGATCTTTTTGTTCTGTTGTCGTATCAATGAGTGTTGAGGGAGTGGTACAGAGAATAAGTTCTGTTGGAGTACAAATGACGACAAGAACACATTAGTTACAGTGATCAGTAAAGATTTTATGATGAAGGAAGGACTGGGTCTGTGCTTTGAAGATGGGTAGGATGTAGACAGGTGGGGGCAGGAAGCTGGTCTGCGAATAAAGGAGCAGAAAAGGAAAGTACCAACCGTAATCTGGGCATGGGGACTCTGGTTTGATAGATTTGGAGGTTTCTGTGGGGCAGTGGTTTTCAATTTCAGTCTATCGGTCAGCTGCTGGGCCCCATTCCTAGAGTTTCTGTTCTAGAAGGTCTGCCATGGGGCCCTAGCATTTGCACTTCTAACATGTTCCCAGTGGCATTGATGCTACTGGTCCAAGGGCTGCCCTTGGACATTGCTGGAGGGGGATGAGTCTGCTGCTGCTTGGGTCGCATTAGGGTGAGGTGGTGCCGGGGGCAGCCGTGCTCCCAGCTCCAGGGGCCCCTGTTCCTGCGTGTGCTCGTTCAAGCAGCAGCCCCACTGTGGCCTGGAGGCCCAGCCTAAGGGGCTGGCACTTGATTCTGGTAGTGGGAAGCCATGGAAGGATTTTACCAGGATAATATTATTGGCATCTCCTTTCAGTTAATTTGGTAGCAGAGGGGAAGGTGGTCAGGTATGGGGAGATAAGTCCCGTTTCTGGGTTATTTCAGGAGTGAATTTTGGAGAAAGACCTGGAAGGTGTGAGAGAGGAAAAATACAGAGATGACCTAGCATTCCCTTCAGCTTGGGAGCCTGGAAAATGGTGCTCACACTGACAGAAAGGGGAAATCGGCAGGGGCTGCTTTTGGGGAAACTTCTCAGTTATTATTTTTTTAAAAATATATTTTATTGATTTTTTACAGAGAAGAAGGGAGAGAGATAGAGAGTTAGAAACATCGATGAGAGAGAAACATTGATCAGCTGCCTCCTGCACACCCCCTACTGGGGATGTGCCCGCAACCCAGGTACATGCCCTTGACCGGAACCGAACCCAGGACCCTTCGGTCCGCAGGCCGACGCTCTATCCACTGAGCCAAACCGGTCTCGGTCTCAGTTATTTTTTTAAGCTGAATTTAAAATGTTTATCTTCTCTTCCAAGGGGACTATTGTCTAGCCTGTTTTCTAAGTGAAGGGTCTACATAATTTTCCATGCCTTCCAAATCGTTTATGTCATTAACGTCCAAGCTTTTCACGAGTCTAAACACGCAGTCACTTGTCTCCCAGAATAATTTCCTCTTATCCTGAACTTTAAGTGGAAGAATATTGTTTAAAAATATCTCTTAGCCCTTTCACTGTAATTACCTCTAGACTTTTACACTCGTATAGTCTTGCCTAAGTATAACTGAAAGTGTTGCTAAAAACACAAGTCACTTACAACAATATAACTCTAACTATAGTGGGTTGCAGTATCTCTAATTTTTCTGTAAGTTACCAATTTCTAATCATTTTATCATTATGAACACCCACAAATTGTCTTTTAGTTCAATTTTTCGTTTTTCAAAGTAATACATGCTCATTGCAGAAAATTTGGAAGATAAATGGATAATAAGATTAAGAATCAGCTGGGAACTACCATAAATTATGACATTTTCATTCAGTTCATTCTTTCCATGGCTGGGCTGAGGCTCCTCATGCCAGTGTGTGGACTTAGGTGGCAGGTTTTCTCCCTCCTCTCTCTCCTCTACCCCAGGATTTGGCTATAGTCCATATTTTGCATGGGGCCAGATTACTGGGAGTGACAGTAGCCACTCTCTGCTCCATGAGAATGAAACGAAATGTCAACATTGATAAGAAAGGAGTCTGGTAGACAGGGCCGGAAGTGAAGAGGGCAGCGTTTATAGTTGTGATGAGAGGCTGGGAGACAGACTAGCTCTGTTGTGGGGTTCTCCTTGCCTGACCCAGGGAAAGGGAGTGAGAAGGGGAAGTTTCTTGCCTATCATGCAGAGAGAAGGAAACATTTGAGGTTAGTGACAGGTCAGCCCACCTTATCCTGTGGACCGCCCCAGCAGGGCAGCAGCCATGGGTGGGGCAGCCCAGAAGACAGTTAAGGCAGGTAGTGACAGAGCTGAAGGCGTAGCTGGTGAGCAGATGCCCAGAGGAGTGTTGCTAGAGTGGCATCCCATGAGTGGGTGTTTAGTGAGGATGGGAGGGCTAAGGAAAAAAGTAGCACCTGGAGCCTAGAGAGTCAGAGGCACAAAGAGCAGCCTGGCTGTTGTGTGGGGTAAAGACCTTTCCCCTCCACCGCTCACCTCAGGGAACTCCAGAGAAAGAGAAAAAAAGGAGGAAGGGCTCATACCTTGCATTTGGCAGTAGGAGCCACTGACCCTACAGATTTAGGGAACAACTGTGAGTGACTGTACTTAGGACAAAAAAACTATTGGGGAAATAGGAATGGTGACCATTTATTTATTCTGTTGACCAAAATGGGGAACTTAATATTTACATTAGGACTCACCTGGCAAGCCAGGAGGTAGCATCACCCAGATATTGGGGCTGTTCAGGTTACTTACACACATGGAAAAACACCTGAAGAACTGCCTTTATGTCTTAGGTACTGTACTGCCATCCCAAAGCCTTAAACTGTTTTCAAACTTTAACTTTCTTGTTCTGCCTTAAGAAAAAGGATAATAGTCCCTATTGCATTAGGACTATGTTGCCATACTAAATGTTTTGCCAAGAATATTGTCAATGGCTAATTGTGTTCCATCTCATAAATGTACCAGACTTTTATTAATTGCATAATGTTACCAATCGAAATTCCTTTCCAGTTATTTGCTACTATGAATGGTAACAAAATAAGCAGATCTTTGTGTATAACTCAGTATTTCCAGAGAAGTCAAATTCTTAGAAATAGAATAACTGGGTCAGATTTTATACTTCTTGATCTGTATTGCCAAATTCTAGGCATTTATTTTAAATGTGGACTCCTAAATTGAACAAATGACACAGTTGAGCCGTTTTGATTTGGAAATATGGCGAAAAATGATATTTTATAAAGGCACTAAATAGTTTTTATCATAGTATTTCTCTTGTGACTTTGGACTACAAAGGAAGTATTATGAGGAAGGAACAACATGCAGGAAGAAACCATTTTTACTGCTAATGCAATACTTTTCACATTGCCATAGAGTGGCTGTCTTATAGAGACTGGATCACACTTAATTCAGCTGCAATGGGCGTGGGGGGTGTGGGCATAGAAGTATTTGACTATGACAATCCTTATGTTTTTATTGCTAGTTTGCACAATAGGATGGAAAGATCAACTATTGGGGCGTGTTTAGTGTGTGTAGTTTTCATGAGGAATGTGATTTCTTACGTCTGTGATGGCAGTTGAATAACAGAATGGAGTGCCCATGGCATTTTTCACATGGCATCTGCATTTGATCATCAGCATGAAACGAGCACATTTTCAGGAGTGGGTTCTTCCAGTGTGAGTCAGCTACAATTTTGTGGAAATGGTTGTCAGCAGAAAAAAAAGGGGGGGGGGCTGAGGAATTGGCTTTGAGAGAATCGTTTGTGTAGATCACTGGGTCAAGTGAAGTGAAGGAAGGTGCTTTGCAAAAGCCCGTGTGGTAATTGGCTCAGTCGTCACTCACTAGAGTCTGAAGACTGCATGCCAGCCCCGCATCTGAGGTGCTGATTACTGACTGTGTTACAACTTGCTCTGAGGGGTCAGACCAGTTTGCAAACAGGAAAGAAGAAACTTCTGTGAAAAGACTTCCTGGTTAGTTTGAAAGCATTCCTGAGTTGTTTCCAGCTCTACTGGTCTGTGAAGATCCAAAAGACCCAGAAAGGATTTCCTCCTATTTTACATATGATAGATTACAGCGATTCCAAAGCATGAAATGCACAGATGATTAATTTCTAATAGGAAAAAAGTGTTCTTGTATGACTGCAGATAATAACACTTAAGCTAAAGGGAAGGGATAACTATTGACTTGTTTAGCCCCCCGAGGCTTTCTGATCAAGACTGAAAATGAGGGTTTATGCCTTTGGAAGCATCATTCAATCTAAAAATAAAAATCACAGGGCTGGAGTTCTGCTTTTTTAAGTTTCCCAGTTTTCTAATGATGGCCTGTGGTGTTTCATTTTTTCTGCTGTGTCTGTAATTCAGTGCTCCCGTTTGCTTCTTTCTCTTCTCTGGCACCAGTTTAGCATTTATCAATTCAGAGTCCCAGTTGTGTTTGAAAGGTGACTTAACAATGTTAGGCATAAGTAGCAACTGCATTAAGCTCTTCAGATGAAATGGCATGTAGCTTTTAGAACTGAGCATTGCGGAGGTTTTTTGATATCTTAAGCACCTCCTCAAATTTCTTGGACAGCCCTGAAATGGATGTACGTGCTTGGTGCCCAGGACATAAATGACATGAAGTTTATGCCTTAAAAAAAAAAAAGTCATCCAGACAACCTCCCCTCCCCCTGCAATGTCGTCATAACTTGAGCTCTTCACTCTTACAATGGAATATGAAGTCTGTTGAAGATATGGAAGAGGAGGACATAATTTTGATTTTTCCTGTCATAGTTTAGCCATGACTTTGGCCAATTAGTGTGGATTTTCAGCAATCATCCTATATAATAAAGAGTTAATATGCCAATTAGACCAGACAGTGGAACGACCTTCCGGAACGACCTTCCAGAACGACCAGTGAGTGGGGTGGCAGGGCTGCGAGGTAGCCAGAGCTGCAAGGGCTGAGCCCCTTGCACGAATTTCGTGCATTGGGCCTCTAATTTCATACCAGGAAGGTTGTACTCTAAGATTTAAATATTACACTAGGTTTGAAAATAACTGTAAAGGCTTAGTTCGTAGATGACTGTTCAATAGCACTCATTTTTTAATCCTTTAGGGATGCAAACCACTCCTGTTTTCATAGTCTGTCGCTGAATACTTTTTTTTCCTTTTACCTCCCAAAATAGTAGTGAAACAATTGAACTTATGAATTCTTTATACAGGATAAATTTGTTTCAGGTTTTAGGAAGATTGAGGTTGGTGTGTTCATGATATGGACAAGAGCAGCTGTGGGCAAACTACGGCCCACGGGCCGGATCCGGCCCGTTTGAAATGAATAAAACTAAAAAAAAAAAAAAAAAAAAAACCGAACCCTTATGATGTTTATTTGAATATTTATTAGTTCACACAAACACTCCATCCATGCTTTTGTTCCGGCCCTCCGGTCCAGTTTAAGAACCCATTGTGGCCCTCGAGTCAAAAAGTTTGCCCACCCCTGGACAAGAGTTTTTCTGAGATGGGTCATTTAAAAGCTGTTGCTTTCCTAAATGTTCATGTGCAAGGTTGCTTTGTTTGGTTAAAGATAAGGCAGAGGCTGACCCTAGTAGGGTAAGGAGCTGTGAAAGTTCTAGAGTAGGGGTGGGGAATGTCCAGCCTGCGGGCTGTATAAGGCCCTCAAAATCATTCGGCCTGGCCCTGTCAAGGCATTAGGTGTGAGTTAGATGTTTGACTAAATATAGCAGGCTAATTTTTAAGTTGATGAGTTTGTATGATCTGCAAATGATGTTATGAATATCCAAATGGCCCTTGACAGAAAAAGGTTCCCCACCTCTGTTCTAGATGGATCCCAAAGTCAGTGGATGATTAAGTGGAACTAATTATTATGAGAAGGCAGCTGGAGAGCCGATAAGCCTCTCTTAAGCAGCTGCATCATATCAGGTAATTGATTTGCATTCATGTCACTATGGAAAGCAGACCAAGCAGTGCCTTTTAAATGTATTTGTTTTGTGAATCTGGCAATACCAATATTCAAGTTGTGTGACCCCTGAATGATTGCCCTATGTGAGAATGGGAAGTGTGGGAACCTACTGAGGGATCCGTAAAAAGAACACCCATTTCTATCAATGGCAGGGAAAAGTAGTGCCTCAAAATTATAGAAAGGGTTTTCTCCCTCTTTCCCATTATTTCATTCACTTAACCTAGTTACTGTACCATCTGAAGGAGCAAAAGGAGGAAAGATTCCATGAAACGTTTTTAAAATGTTTTTTTTAAATTGATTTTTAGAGAAAGAGGAAGGGAGAGGGAGAGTGAGAGGGAGACATTGATATGAGAGAGAAACATCATGAGCTGCCTTCTGCAAGGACCCCAACCGGGAATGGAGCCCGCATCTTGAGCATGTGCCCTGACCAGGATCAAACTGGCAACCTTTTAGTACAACCAACTGAGCCACACCAGCCAGGGCTCCATGAAACATTTTGGTTTGCAGTGTAGTAGGGGAAAAGTTGTAACATTACAAGGGATATCTGAGGATAAAGTGGTAACTTAAAATAAATCACTGCTAAATAAAAATTGGTAGATATGATGCAGGTCTTGTAAACTGGATGATACAAATTAGTTTTTGTGTTTGAATTTTTACTTTATTCATCAGTGATTTCTGTCTTGAATGCATAAGACCTGTTAAAGTTATTTGGAGTGTATGGATGGAGGAGAAGTGGGTATAAAAATGAATATTCAGTCTCTATTACTTTTTCTTGGCTGAACCCACTATAGTTTTTTTGCTCTCTAGTGACAAGGTCCTCCCCAAGGTCACACCTCTGATTGCCTTGGACTCAGTGTAGTGGGTGCTTTTTACTTCTTATCTTCACTCCTTGGCAGCATTTGATGTAAGTCACTCCTTTGTTCTTAAAGCACTTCCTTCCCTATTCTGTAGGGGCCTGGAGTGCTCAGTCCTTATGCTGAAGAAAGTTAGGCTCTTGTTCACTAGTCGTATCTCCCCAACAAATTACCGAAGCTGGAAGATCGGGGTTGTAGCACATCTGCGGTGCTGTGGGCCTTTAGATGACAGGAGGGAAGCTGGAAGGTCAGGTGTGATTTCTGGGCAGAAGTAGTAGAATTGCTTTCTTTGGCTAAGTGACATTTGAGACACACTTAGCACAGTAGGGGCTCAATATTTGAATGAATCTCAAGGCAGGGTTTAAACAGACAGATTGGATGAAGAAAGAGTATGTTCCCTTTAGGAAACAGCATGAGCAAAACGTCAGCAGAGGGGAAGATGGAGGTGGTAAACGTAAAAATGAAAATCATTCTCTTGGTGGGAGTGGAGTGATGGAAGGGGGTGAGGCAGGAGGAGAGCAGGTGTGTGTTCTTGCCAGACTGTGGAGGGCTGGGAATACCAGCCAGAGAATTTTGGGTTGTGTTTGTCAGGCAGTGGGTGGACTGGAAGGAGTCTGAGCTGGAGAAGTGGTTGGATTTGGGAAGACTAATTCCACGGCAGTAGGTTGAATGGTGGAATCAGTATGAGAAAATCCTCGTTTTGATCTCTGCTCTGGACTCCTCTGAGGCATTTTGTTCCCCAGGGGGCCCAAATCCTAGCACTCACTGCCTCCATGCTGCATTGTCTCAGTCCTCATGAATGACTCCCTGGTGTCCTTTGGTCACTTCACCTGAGTCGTGGTCCTGTAACCAGTGACCATAGAATTCCCATCACCTTGTGTGCACAGCATATCGAGTCACAGTAGCCTTAACTCAGGTCTCCTGATAGCACAAGTGCTAATCCAGGAACCTTAGGAGAAGTCATCCTACCCAGGGGGACGCACAGCAGCATCGTGGTTGGAGTTAGTGGGAAGCACCAGGTCCGTGAGGGTGAAAGAATCTGTGATTTAGAAAGTGAGGAGGCTGTGAGGTGGGCACCTTGGATAGGATTAGGAATAAAGGTTTTAGGGCAAAATCAGGGCTAATTGTTTGTCAGACACCAAATAGTTCCCAGATATAAAAAAATTCCTGAGAATTTAGAGTTTATCAGCTCTTGCTCTCCAGGCCTCCTTTCCCCATATCCACAAATCAAACACACGCCCAGTACCCCATATTGACTCCTTTTTTTTTTTTTACAAGTGTAAGTACTTCAGAGGTCAAATGAAAGCATGAAGGAAGCATTCTGACAGTACTTCTGTTTGTGCAAACCTTGGTGAGCTGGGGCAAGGACCAAGGGTGTGTGATGAGCACGTTGGGCTGGGAAGGGCAGTTCCTCCATGTCGTCTAGACTGGCTAACGGCTAACTTTAGTCCTTGACACGCATTTGGGACTGTTCTGTGCCAATGACTTGAGCATGGGTAATAAACAATCAGCACTGTATCAGCATATGGCATCTGTGCCAGATCTTTCTTGTTGATAAAAGTGAAAAAAAAAAGGATCATTATGAGATATTGTTAGATAACTATGATTTATAAGTATTTTGGTAGATTCCTGTGACATCAGGAAAGCAATATATTTTCGTAGGCTTGAGGAAATATTGGCGCTTCATTGTTATTTATAAGCTATGAAACAACATCTGGAAAGTTACTCAAACTGGGTCTATGTTAGAATGTCCATTAATATCTGTTAAATAATCATACACATGAAGGTGATGCCATAAATCCATTCAGCGCTTGCAGCAGCAGCTTTCCTCAGCTATGACATCTCACTGACCTGGTGACATCAGTGTGAACTGCCGAAGTGGTGACTGCTTTTTGTGAGAGTGGCCTCCCCTCTTAGCAGCTTGAGCTTCCTCTCTGGGAATGAGCTCTGGGAAAAGGGGCTCCTTTTATAAGCATCATCTTGTTTTCCTTCAACCTTGTGGAAGTCAGTTTACCTATCCTGTTAAAACCAGCCTGGTAGAATTGTCATGTAAGTCATATTTTGTCAAGGAATACTTCTGTGCAAGTGGGTTATGGTCTCCACATATTTTAAGTGAGAGGTTTAGAAGTTCCTTATTAGTGTAATACCTAACTCTGAAATTGAAGAGACTTGGGTCACCTGGACCAATATTACGTTTTCAGTAAGGTTGTCAGGTAAACAGAGATGAACTGTGTCATATAGTTAGGCGGTATCAGAACTCGGACATTTGGTATTTTCCCTTCCTATGTAGGGCTTTCCTCAATAAAGTTTTTCTCTATAAAACAGTGATGAAGCCATTTATAATGACAGCATTCCTGTTTGTCCAGGAGAAAGGGTTCAAACGATATAGTGGGAGTCTGATCAGCTCTCCCTGATGGGGGTTTAGAAGGGCTCCCATCAGGTGCTTTTCTGTTAACAGTTACTAGTAAGTTGTGTTCTTTTTTAAAATTTAGCATGCTGACTTTTTTTTTCTTTTTAAAATATATTTTATTGATTTTTTACAGAGAGGAAGGGAGAGGGATAGAGAATTAGAAATATCAATGAGAGAGAAACATTGATCAGCTGCCTCCTGCACACCCCCCACTGGGGATGTGTCCACAACCAAGGTACATGCCCTTGATCGGAATCGAATCTGGGACCCTTCAGTCCGCAGGCCGACACTCTATCCACTGAGCCAAACTGGTTAGGGCAAGTTGTGTTCTTAAAGAACAGAAAGTTTTTTTTGTTTGTTTTTGTTTTTTTAAATCTTAGTGTCAGTTATAGCTTGGGTTGCTATAACAAATATAATAGACTGAGTGGCTTAAACAACAGACATTTCTCACAGTTCTGGATGCTAGGAAGATCAAGGTCAACATGCCAGCAGATTTTTCCTGGTCTCTTTCTCTTATAAGAACACTAATTCCATCATGGGGCTCCGCCCTCATGACCTCATCTAAACATAAGTACCTCCCAAAGGCCCTATCTCCAAATACTATCATATTTGGGTTAAGGCTTCAACATAGGAATTTTTGGGGACACAAACATTCAGTCCATAACACCTAGTGATACTATGTTTTTAAATGAGCTGTCTAGCAGAAAGTATGTTTTCAATTTAAGAGATGATCCAACAGGTCAGTGATTATTATTCATACTCACAAACATTCAGAAATGTGGTTAGATGTATTTGAAAATATTCAGAGATGGCTAGGTTAATAATTTGAGTTATTTTTTTTACATGTTTGTCCAGTGTGTTCAGCAAATATTTGAGCACATTTTATGAGTCAGGCCCTGTGCTGGGTCATAGGCCAAAGTAATAATGAGATAGAGCCATTCGTCTTACTTGAGCTGTACGGTAGCCAGTATTAAAGTTCTATACCATTGTTTTCTTCCAGTCTTCTTTCAAATACATTTTATCAAGTTGTAATCTTGTCCTTTTTAAAATAACCATTACAAACCTAATATATAGATAATATAATGAATACCTAAGTACTCACACTTGGCTTTATCAGATTTTAGTAACAGTATTTGATTTGAAGAAAACATGTCAAAATATGTTTTTTCTTTTCAAATTATTTTTTTAAGTATGACAAATAAACATCACTGGGAATTGAAGACCCCTGTGTGCCCCTCTCTTTCCCTTTCTATAGGTAGCCACTATCCTTGATTTATGGAATATCATCACCATGCCTGTTTTGTATACTGTTATTATGTATGTGTGAGTTTATGAACAATATAAAATATATCATTTTAAAAACTTTATAAAAAAGATAGCAAACTGTATATATTCTTCTATACCTTGAGAGAAAAGTAAACAGCCACATCATTTATTCCTCTTGATACTTAGCTCTAGCTCTTTTAAAAAAAAACTAATGTATATAGTAACTCATTGTATGATTATTCTTCATTATATTCGTCTGTTCTCTGTTGTCAGATATTTTTGGAATGCTCCCAGATTTTCATTATTGTAAATAGCACTGCTGTGGACATTCTTGTCCCCTGATGTATGTTTATGAGTTTCCGTGGGGAAGGATGTAAGTGCTGAATTGCAGGTGATAGGGTGTGAGTATCTTCAACTCCAAGCTTATCTCCCAGTTTTCCTAGATTGTGCCAGGGTGCTCTACACAGTCACCAGTTTACCTTCCTGACACTGTATCAGTGATTTTGTTGAACTACATCTTCTCCAATACTTGCTATTATCAAACTTTGGAATTTTTGCCCATTGGTTAGGTATAAAGTGATAACTTGTTATTTCTAGCTTAATGCTGCATTTCCCTCATTGCACATGTCTGTTGGCCTTTTAGGTAGTGGCATCTGTGAATTGCCTGTTCAAAATATACCCCCACTTCTTTACTGGTGGTGGTGGTGGTGGTGGGACTCAGGTGCAGAGAAGTGGATTGATGGTAATCTTGATTCATGACATATTGCCATCACTGGGTTTTGCATGGCCCTCTTATTCATACTTTTAATATAATGAATACCTGTGAGCTCATCAACATCTGAAACATTACCCACAACTTACATCTGCCTGTGCTTTTCCCTATTCCATCCCTGTGCCTTCCCCCATAATGCTGTCCTGAGCTTTATCATCTAGTTCCATATGTCGTCTACCTTCTGGGCCTTGCTTTTCTCATTCTCCATTATTATTATGATTTATCCAAGTAGTTGCATTGGCTTTGGTCCACTCATTTTCACTATCATATAGCATTCTCTGGTAGTGATATTATTTTTCTATCATTTCACTTTGAATAGGTATTTGGTTTATTTCCAGTTGTCTGTTATTATGAACTGTTCTTTTATGAGCATTCACACATGTGAACTTTGCAGACCACCATCATGATGGTCTCTTGAATACTACCTGGGACTAGAAATGCTGGATTAGGTGTTCTGATGTTTAACTTTGTTAGCTCATGCCACTTTTTTCTCTCTCAAAGTTGTATACCATCTGTATCCTATAAATAGTGGGTCAGGTTGCTCCAGAGCTTCTGCTCAATTTGTAGTTCTTTTCATGTGTGCATTTCTCATTAGTAAACATTTGTTGGTTTGGTGGAATTGGGTAGCAAGGTTTGGTTTTCTTGTAATATGGTAGCTGATATGGAGAGGATGGTGGACGAATACACAAGCCTATCCTGCTCACAGTTGGAGGCTATTAGTATTAGTGTTTATGAAAAGAACTTGACATTTTCTGGATGGCCAAGGGGACTTAGGTTAGTGTGCAAAACTTCTCTTCATGTGTATTTGATTATTGTTTTTATGTCTGTAATCATTTTAAACTTGCTGGTTTTATAATCTTTCTCAAAGGTTTATCATCTAAAATTTATAATGGATCCAATCTCTGCTCTTTTATAATGTCTGCTCTGTTTGGTTCATAGTGGATTTTCCCCTTGTGTGTGTTTTAGTTTTGGATTGTGCACTGTTACTCACTTGAGCTTTATTGGTGGGAATTCAGGAGACCTGGGTTAAAGGTGTATTAAAAATATAGAGTAGGGGTTTCAGTTTACAGAATACTTACCCATGTTGGGTAAAATATAACACACATCCTTTTAAATGCACAGCTGTGATTATAAAAAAAAAAGTATGGAAAATCTCCAGAATTTGACAAAGATCAAAAGACATCATTCCAGAACAGTAGGTTAGAGTTGAACTTTCAGGAGGATCAGAAACAAGGTGCTTGGAGTCTTAACACCAACCTGGGGGGAGAGAATAGAGCCTTGGGCAAGGAGTTGGACCTAGGATCTCCCTCCATATCTAGTTAGCCACGCACCCTTGAGGAAGGAGTGGACCAGAAAAAGCCTGCCCTACCAGCACAGAAATACAAAGAAGTTTGTGTATCTTAGCCTGGGCTCTGGGTAGGAGATGAAAGTGCTCTGACTTGGTCCTATAATTCGAAAGCACAGGTGTTCCCTCACTTCTTATGGTTCAAATGTATGCCCAGGAATTAGCCTAAAAACCAATTCAGAGTCAGTGACGCCCCTCCGTTGAGGTGCCTCACGGAAACAAATCTGTAGTTGTTTCCATGTCTTCCCCTTTTAGTGGTGAACTTCTTGGAATGTGGGGACCTGATCCTATGCACCTTTGTACACATTTTCCCAATGAATGTATGAGTCAAACATGTGCCTTTTTAACAGAATATCAAGTTCACTCACAAACATGTTAAAGTGTAAAGCTTAGAAAGGATATTATTTTGCAGTTAAAGTTTTCTGTACATCATTCTTCCATTCTTAGAATGTTCTGCAACCCACAGAATCATCAGACATTTATTGGGAATCTCTGCTGTTTAGTGTGTTCTGAATGATACAAAGACAGACTCTTGCTCTGTCCTTAGGAAGTTCTAAGTGGAGGGGAGCGACAAACTTGGACATAAATCTTTATAATGCAAAGTGTGACATAAGTGACATAGTAAAATTTTAAAGTAGTTTTGGGATTGCAGAGGTTGTGGTGAGTGATTCATTTCATCTGAAAAATTTGTTCCTTCAGTGAATATTTAATAGTGCTTCTTATGTGGTCAGCACAAGCGAGGGTTATAAGAGTACCTAATATTTATTGTGGGCTTACCCATGTATTAGGCAGCCAAAATTTTATATATAGTTAATCTCTGCAACATAATTTTAATTCTCACAACATTCCTATGAAGGTGATCCTATAATTATCCTCATTTGAGAAACTGTTAATTGAAATTT
>NW_005363098.1:238797-248272 GCF_000412655.1 Myotis brandtii
ATATATATATGAATACATTTTCATGCATGTACATTTGGATGGACTTTCATGAATTGTGCACACCTGTGGAACCAGCACCGAAAGCAAGAACAAACCGAATGCTCCAGACACACTAGAAGTTCCCCTAATGCCCCCTTGACTTCCAGCAGCAAATTTTTCCCCATTTTTGTATTTTCTGGAAATAGAATCACACTGTGTATATTCTCTTGTTGTAATCTATTGTATGTAGTTGTGGATTATTCATTTCCATTGTTGTCTAGTACTCCATTATCCCATTTTACAGATAAGGAAAATGAGGCTGAGAGGTCATTGTAGCCCAAGATCACGTAACTAGTAATGGACATACTGCGGTGCCCTTAAGTGTTTTTCCGAAACATGATTTTTAATGATCGTATGGTATTCTGTTATGTAAGTACAGCACAATGAATTTAACCAATCCCCTTCTGATGGATATCTGGGTTGTCTCTAACATGACTCATTAATACTTTATCCTAAAAGAAAAAGTCAGTTTCAATATTTAAAGTATGCTTTTAAGTTTCCAGTTAATTTGTCATTGACTATAATCAGTTCCATATAAATACAGCCAGTAATAAAATATTGATTTCCCCGTGGCTTTCATTGTAAGGTAGCAGCTGCTAGTCAAGGGTGGCATCTGTGCTTTTTGTCATCAGCTTGCCTTTTGAAAGTGCCTTATAAAAGGATGCACTCACTGTCCTTTTTTCCTTTTATCCTAATTGTGTTTTTGTCTTCCTACTCCTATCTTTCCTTGGAAACTTTTTATTAGGTCATCTCAGTTCTGCTGTAGTCCAAGATTATATCCTTTGCCCAAGAGATGGCTCTCCCTTTGGCCCCTGATGAGTCTGAGGCGGTGGGTTCTCCATGAGTTGGTCCTTCAGAGGTTATAGACTTTTCTTCATGAAACATCCTCCCGTGCAGCGTCTCACAAAGGGAACTCTGGAGTGTGCGCTCCTGGAAGGCAGGAGCTGTACAGTGTTCACTGTGATGCCTGGCATGCTGTAGATCCTTAGTAAATGCACGGTTACAAATGAGGATCTACTGCAACCTCAGATTTGTCTTTTTTGATTGACCTTCATAATATTATGATTTATGCTTTTGGGGAACATGATTAATTTTCTTAGACTCTTCAAACTTAAATAGAATACGTGGAGTTTTTTGTTGTTTTTTTTTAAATCCTCATCTGAGGATATTTTTTCCATTGATTTTTTTTCTTTTTTATATATTTTTTAAAATATATTTTATTGATTTTTCACAGAGAGGAAGGGAGAGAGACAGAGAGTCAGAAACATCGATGAGAGAGAAACATCGATCAGCTGCCTCCTGCACATCTCCTACTGGGGATGTGCCCGCAACCCAAGTACATGCCCTTGACCGGAATCGAACCTGGGACCCTTCAGTCCGCAGGCCGACGCTCCATCCACCGAGCCAAACCGGTTTCGGCTTTTCTTTTTTTTTTTAGAGTGGAAGGGAGGAGGAGAGACAGAGGGAAACATCAACATATCGAAAGACATCGATTGGTTGCCTCCCACATGCTCATACAACTCAACACCAAAAATAATACAATAAAAAATGGGCAAAGGACCTGAATAGACACTTCTTCATGGAGGACTCACATGACCAATAGGCATATGAAAAAATGTTCAATGTCACTAATCATCAGAGATGCAAATTAAAACCACAATGAGATCACCTTACCTGTCAGAATGGCTGTCATCAATAAAACAACAAACAATAGGTGTTGGCTAGGATGCCCTGTTGGTGGGAATGCAGATTGGTGCAGCCTCTGTGGGAAACAATATAGAGGGTCCTCAGAAAATAAAAATGGAACTGCCTGATGACCCAGTGATTCCACTTCTGGGTATATATCTGAAGAAACCAAACACTTATTTAAAAAAAAGAATATATGCACTCCCGTGTTCATTGCAGTGTTATTTACAATAGCCAAGACATGGAAGCAAACCAAGAGCACATCAGTAGATAAAAGAGTGGTGGTGCATATATACAATGGAATATTATTTGACCATAAAAAAGAGTGAAATCTAATACCATTTACTACAGTGTGGATGTACCTAGAGAGTATTATGCTAAGTGAAATGAATCAGCCAGAAAAAGACAAATACTATGTGATTTCAATTGAACAAAATAGAAACAGAAAAAGTTGAAGTTGGGGTACAGTCTAGGGAATATAGTCAATAATATTGTAATAACTTTGTATGGTGCCAGGTGGGTACTGTAAATATTGGGGGCAACATTTTGTAAAGTATATGATTAACAGCTATACTATACATTTGGAACTAATACAAAATCATATTGAATGTAAACTGATTGAAAAAAAAAACTGCTGGTATGACTTAATGTATTGATTTTATCACCCATTAAGTCACAGCCCTAGAGCAGCATTTTTCAGCATGTGTCCGGTGTCTGCAGACTGTTGGTTACGAGGATGTAAGGAATTTCCTTTCTTACCACCCCCCCACTTATAAGATGGCGGTATAATATCTTGGTGTGAAAAAAGGTCAGCCAAGCTGAACAATGTGCTTGGGACTTGGTTAGTTTATATTCTGTTCAAATTCCTTGTCTTGCAGGGACCTAGTGACAAACAGTCTGGCAATTTGAGTAGCACTGGCCACGTGAACCACAAAATGTCCCTGGCCCCTCAATTCTTAGCAGTGAGGCTATCAGGTTTCCAAGCCTCCAGTAGATTTAAAATCAGGTGAAGAGATGCTATATGAATTTGCTATGTCAAAAAGAGCTATTTGGGGATGAAAAGATCATGAATTGGGAATCAGACCTGGGTTTAATTCTGGTTTTACTCTATGACCTATTAAGTACCCACCGTCCATTTATAAGAGGGGGATAGAATGAATATCTACCTTATAAGATAATTCAAAGGTTTTGGACAATATTTATATAAAATGTTCACCATAACACTAGATGCTTATTCCTCCCTCCCTCCCTCCCTCCTTCTCTTCTCTCTCTAAAGATCAAGGGAAAAAATATTCTCAGGTGAGGATTAACCAAAACAAACAAAAGAAGCCCAGTTGAAGTTAGGATGTAGTGCAGCTACATGTATCCTGCTGTGTAGTATACGTCTAATACCTGGAGCCCTCTTTCTAAAAGCCATCAGATGACCCCTCTGTAGCTTGAGCGGAATTTCTAATACAGGTTGTACTTGTTTCCGAGGAGGTGGGAGAAGAGCATTCCAGACAGAAGGCAGGGCATATACAAAGACCTCAAGGAAGGAAAGCACTTTGGCCTTGTTCTTTTCTTCCAGGAATACAAGGAAGACTGATAACAACTGGAATTCAGTGACCTTAGGGGGTGAATGAATGAGGCTGGAGAGCCATGCAGCCACCAGATCATGTAGGGTCTTTTAGAGATTTGGTGAGGAATTTGAATTTTAGCCTAAATACAACAGAATGATGTTGAAGGATTTCAGCTGGGCAGTAAGGAGATCCAATTTATATTTTCAATTAATTTTTTTAAAAAAATTGAGAGAGAGGAAGAGAGGGAGGGAGGGAGAAAAAGAATCAGTGACCCATTGCTCCACTCATTCACACTCCCATTGTTTGACTCCTGTCTTTGCCTGACCTGGGATTGAACCCGCAACCTTGGCATGTCAGGACAATGCTGTAACCAACTGAACTACCCAGCCAGGGCTATTTTCAGTGAACTTTTGCTCCTGCATGGAAATTGGACTGATAGAGGATGAGTGGAAGCAGAGTGGCCAGTCAGGAGATGATGGTGGTGGGGCTAACAGTGGAGACAGAAAAGTGAGCAGCTCCCCAGGATATTTTGGGTGGGGAGTGGATGTAGGGGCTTAAGTGAAAGAGAGGAGTCAGGATGACTTGTCACAGGACTACTTCTTGCCAAAATCTGACCGATTCATAAAGTATTTGGCACTTTTGAGCATTCTCAGTGTCTTCTCTGAAGCTGCACTCTTCCTATCCCCCATTTGGCTTCCTTTTCTGGGTCTTTTCTCCCTCTGGCCTTCCCTGCCCCTTTCTCCATTTGTGAGTCACCTTTGTAGTTCACTTTTTTCATCTCTAGCATTTCTATACTTTTTCCTTCTAAAAAAAACACTCATTATTTCTCTTTACTCACTTCTCTGCAGATAGACAACTCAAGCCTGTGGTCTTGACCGCTATCTGCAGCGGCTTTTCAGAATTTCTATTTAGCTAATATGCTACTTTCTGAAATACCTAAAATGCAGTTGTTTCCTCACCTTAAATTGGCTTCCTCTCGTGACTTCCCTTTTTCTTTTTCATGGTTCTGCCGTTTTCTGTCACCCAGACAAGATAACTTAGTAATCTTTGATTCATTATTTTCCTTTACTGCAATTTGCTATATAAAATCCAGTATTATTCCCCAAATTGTCAGGGAAGAAATCAGAGCTCAGACAGGTTGTCACCTGCTCAGGGAGGGTCACCCAGCTGGTTGCTGGTGACACTACTCTGTGAGCCTAAGTCTGACACCAGAACCCATACTCTCAGTCACTGTGCTGTACTAGAGGGGGAAATACTGTGAGAAGTATCTAATGTCTGTGAAGTACACAAAGATTATTTGATAAAAAGCCACATGAAATGCTAAGTTACGGTATTAATTTGTTTGGGTGGTGCCACCAATCTTAATTATATTCTTTACTTTCTTTGAAACAATACGAATGGTAATGATATTCAGTGATAGAACTTTCTTTTACAAGATGAAACATTTTATAAGGTCATTCAAAAATTTCAGAATGAAAACAGGAGCACCAATGGTGTAAGTCCTCATTCAAGGGCAGGAGAAGACTGATCTCTGAGCTCAAACAGGCAGCAAGAGAGGAAGTTAAAATTTCTTATCTTTTTGTTCTTTTTGGATCTTCAGCAGGTTGGATGATACCCACCCATATTGGGGAAGGCCATCTGCTTTGGTCAGTCTAGCAATTGAGATGCTAATCTCTACAGGAAACGCCTCACAGACACACCTACAAATCAAATTTAACCAGCTCAGTTTGCCACAGAAAAAAACCTTTATAGCCACATTATCTTACACCTCTGCCTGTACTTATAATTGGGTGTCATTAATTTTTTTGTTTGTCTTGGCCTTAATATTTTGATCATAATTTATGTGGAATGAAGACTATTTAGAAAATACAGAAAAAGTTAAAGGACAAAGAACCATTGGATAAGACTTTGGGGAACTTGCATTCTAAACAGTTTTATGTGCACTTAAATATCTTATGCTTTCCCTGATTTTACAGATCGATCATGTGTCTTACTTGTATAACACTTCCTCCCTCCTCGAACATGGGTAGTTTTCAGGAGGTCCAGAGTTTGCCAGTCTGCCCAAGAGGCATGGGTTGTGTTGATTGTGCTGTCTGGGGTCTTGATAAAAATTCCCCTTGCTTTTGAAGAAGCGTGAAACCAAGAGGCAGACCTCAACACCCAGCCCGCACACTATTTTTCTAACAGCCACTTTTCCAAGTTTGCTCTGTTTCCTTCTTCCTGTTGGCTGTGTGTTCCTCAATGTAGCACTCTGTTATCCTGTATTCTTCTTGGGAAACTTTCCTTCCCCAGGGACTGTCTACAACACTTTAAAAAAATTTTTTTTATTCCTGACCTTTTCTCTAACATTTCAACATGAGCAAGGCATTTTGATTATTTACATCAATTTTATTAGGGCATTGCAAGGAGAGAGTCTTTGTGGCCCAACTGTGGCCTGTGCAGTTTTTGTTCCTTATGGTGAGGCCTCATAGTCCAATGGGTTAGACCAGTGATGGCGAACCTTTTGAGCTCGGCGTGTCAGCATTTTGAAAAACCCTAACTTAACTCTGGTGCCATATCACATATAGAAATTTTTTGATATTTGCAACCATAGTAAAACAAAGACTTATATTTTTGATATTTATTTTATATATTTAAATGCCATTTAACAAAGAAAAATCAACCAAAAAAATGAGTTCGCGTGTCAGAGGTGTGTCATAGGTTCGCCATCACTGGGTTAGACTGCTCCAGGATAAGATCACATAGTGTGACCTATCTGTATCTTCTTGTGTCTGTTTATATATGGTGTCCCAAAATTCACGCAAGAAGTAATTTTGATAGAAAACAGAGGTTTATAATTAAAAATTATAAATTTTTTATTGATTCATAAAGTATACAGTATAGGGTTATGTATGGAAGAGCACATCGGGTAAATGGCCTCCACGGCTTTGCTGGCACATACGCAAAGCCGTGGTCTTCATTGGTCTTCATTGTCGCTGCTCCTGGGCCGTAATTGGTACTTGGTAATGCTTATCAAATTGAAGGGATTGAAATCAAAGGGCAACAGATATTAGAATCTGATTCAATAAACCAAGTAAAATTAGGCTTTTATTTTTTTTGTTGTTGTTAATGCTCACGCAAAATTCAAATCTTGTGTGAATTTTGGGACACCCTATAAAATGCAGTAAAAGATGCTTTCCTAATTGGGTTTGATGAAGCTTAAATGATCTAATTCATGCAAAGTATTCCTAGGAGCAGTGACTAGCACATAAGAAGTGCTAAATGAATATCAGATGGTTGTTGAACATACCTAAACCATTTGGAAGCACTGGATTTGAAAGAATTTTTGTAGTCATTGATGAGTGTTTAAATTTTTTTATGAACTTTATACATAGTTCATTATGTGAAAATGGACTCAGGCCCTGCCTGCTGCAGTTGTTTAGAAGGACTGGTTTCTGCCTTTAGGGTTTATGGAATTTTGTGTGTTAGCATAGTAAAGTCTTCAGAAATAATTTTGGCCTTGAAAGGATGTTGTTTGTACTCGCTGGCCTTGGAACGGGGTTGTCACTCATGGCATCTGCTGACCTCATACTTCACAGCTCCAATCAGGGAAAGCGGCTCTGCTCCCAGCTCCTGCTGAGGAAAAAGCACTCGGGAACCTCTGTCCTCTCCCTGGACTGGCTGATTTGATTGGGGTGGGACAGCTACTTTTTTCATGGCCTTCTGTGGGGAAAAATGAGCTGAGCCAGTTTGATTCTCTAGATAATTTTATTTTGGGAAATAAGGGGAAAGCAGTGGGAGTTGACGTTGAAAGAACGTCATAAACTAATGTAAGGATGATGAAAGGGCCCTACCAGGCAATGGCATAGCAGCAAACCCTCCAAGTAAACAGCAGTTCCAACAGCAAGAGTTGATATGAAATGAAAGAAAAAAAAAGCAATTGCAAGAGAGAAAAGTAAACTCAGAGAGAACCAAGTTGTGTTAATGGCAGAGGTCAGGAGAGAAGATCCTAGTGTTGGCTGTAAAGCCAGTTCACGTTGTTTTCTAGGCTCTTTGTGATTTGTATTCTCTGAGTCTTTATTCCTTGCATTCCATAGGCCCTAATGCATATAGGTCATATAGTGCAGTTGACCCTTGAACGTTGAGTTTGAACTGGGTGATCAATAAAATGTACAGTACTGTAAATCTATATTCTCTTCCTTATGATTTTCTTAATAACATTTTCTTTTCTCTAGTTTACTTTACCGTAAGAATACATGTAACATACAAAATATGTGTTAATCGACTCTGTTATTGGTAAGGCTTCTGGTCAACAGTAGGCTGTTAGTTAAGTTTTTGGGGAGTCAGTAGTTTTATGTGGGTTTTCGATTGCATGAAAGGAGGGGTTGGCATCCCTAACCCCCATGTTGTTCAAGGATCAACTGTCCTTCTCATTCCCATCTAAAGGATTCCCTCATTTTGTTCCTAGTACATTGACTAACTCCTCTGTAGTTTACGGTGACTTAAAACAAACAGACCTTTTAGGATCCTGTTCAAGCCCCCCCATTCCATGCTATGCTTTCCTGATGATTTTAAGTGTGTGTGTGTGTGTGTGTGTGTGTGTGTGTATGCGTGTTTTGTCTTCTATGAACTCCTATGTAGTTTGTAATCTGGACCCCTCAGTTCCTATGCAGTATGTGATAGTTGTCTCTCATGGGTGGAGGTCATGAATTCCCAGGGCAGCAGTCCCGTCCTGTTAGAATTTTATAGTGCACACTGGGCTCTGATGCATGAGTGGTAGATGCAAGTCACTGGTCATTTCTGGTGGCATTTCTCTTAACTCTGTGATCCTGGTTTAACTTGGGCACTGAAGGGGAGGCTTTAGCCCCTCCTTTGAGTGAGTATTATATTACTTTAAAGAGAATAAATATTTTTGTTTTAAAGAGAATAGATATTAAGATATAGCATTTGAGAGAAATGAGGTAGTTATACAGTGACTCTTGGTTTTGTTGGACAACTAGGTTTCTCATTATGCCATAACAATGGAAAAGCTCATATGTAGTAAGCCAGAATGACACCTGACATCTAAAATCCCTACTAATATTTATTTTGGGCCTGAGGCATGTACTGTGGTTAATAAGGTAGCTTGTTTGGGCATTATCTCTGTATGTGGTTTTCTTTTTCTTTTTCTCTCCCTTTCTTGAAGACATTTTGGAAACCACTTTGTTTGTCAAGTTACTATATTCAGTAGCAAAATGTGTGAATAATATTATGTTTTGTCATTGAGCTTAAATCCCGGATCTGTAAAAACAATTGTTTAATATTTTGTGGCCTTTAAGTCATCTCTTTCTCTCTCTCTCTCTCTACATTGTGTTTGTGTCTCTGGCTGGCCTATGGGGGCTGTTCTTGGGTCATCTGCCTATTCTTATTCATTCAGCCCTAATGAACTTTGAGTAGGGTTGTGTGGTAACCCCCACCAGCTCAGGAAATGGGGACTCTGGGTCAAGGAGTTTGCTTGAGAAGGGAAAATGAGAGGTCACGTGTTAGACATGATATTCTTATTATTTTCAGTTTGTAGGTGAGAATTTCAGTGCAAACTGTGTGCGTCTTGCCCAAAGCTACCACCTGAGATATGGCAGAGCCAGTATCAGAACCTAGGCCTGCAGGGTTATAGAGCCTTTTTCCTTGTGACAAACCACACTGCCTCTAGTTTATTGTCCCTTTGATTTCTCATCTGTAAAATGGGATCTATTGTTGTAATGTACCCCGCAAATCACAGAAGGATGCCTCAAGAAGTCAAATTAAAGAGTCACATTTATTGCATTCTGGGACTATGAGGGGCCATTTTGCTTTCCCAAATCTCATAGAAATAAGATGGTTACATAGGCAAAAAACCACAAAGGTATTGATTACATCCCAGGGTTTGGAATGAGGAACCTGGCTCGAAAAAAAGCAGTTTACTGAAGCAGAAACAGCATGTTATAAACCAGCCGTGGGCAAACTACGGCCTGCGGGCCGAGCCGTGGGCCTACGGCCTGCGGGCCGGATCCGACCCGTTTGAAATGAATAAAACTAAAAAAAATATAAAAGACCATACCCTTTTATGTAGTAATGTTTACTTTGAATTTATATTAGTTCACACAAACACTCCATCCATGCTTTTGTTCCGGCCCTCCGGTCCAGTTTAAGAACCCATTGTGGCCCTCGAGTCAAAAAGGTTGCCCACCCCTGGT
>NW_005363098.1:249574-334861 GCF_000412655.1 Myotis brandtii
CTAAGACCAGTATGACCACAACCCATGGGATATTCACATTACAATCAATAAGGCATTTAATTGAATGGGATGATTTATATATTTCAGAAAATCAAAATAACCTGTCCATTGTTAAACAAAGCAAATAGGTACATAAGCCAAACAGCAGGGTTAAAGTTAAACTATAATTTCTACCTGAGATGGTTGCTATCATACTTCACTATGACTAAATTGTGTCTATGATTACATTCCTTGCTACAGTTCTTTGAGGCCAGGACTTGATATCCAAATGATTCCAGGGGTCAAGAAGATATTTTAAGTGAGGCCAATGACAATGGGGAATAGTGGGACCAATGGTAACCAGAGGGTTTGAGAGATTGAAATTAAAGTTTTAATGAAAGGGATGGCTAAATAAGTAAGTCTGTAGGACCACCAGTTTTTGACATTCAGATTTAGGCACTTCCCTGGACATCAAGCCAGCCTAATTTTTAGCATGCAGTCTTGTCACCTAGAATGTTTGTCAGCCTATCAGCCATTCGTGTTTTCTATAAAGTGTAATTAGAGAGAGTACAGGTTGGGAGTGTGTTGGGCTGGGTATACTTTCCCATACATAAGCACTTCCCCTTACCTTCCCCTTCCCCCTGCCCCAACACACACACACCCTTGTGTCCTATGCAGCCATTCTCTGGGACATGCTATCCAACTGTTGGACCATGTGTTCCTCACTTAGAGGTGCACCTGTTACTGTCCTCCTGTGCCTCCCAAGATTATACTAAAACTAGGATTCTATGCTAAAACCTGGATTCTAGTTAGAGCGCTCCTTGAACTGGGTGTGTGACATTGAGCTAGTTGTCCAAAGTTGTGCTTTCATATCCCAGCTGTAAAGTGAAGGTGAGAGCCTCTGTCATGGGTTTTCAGGTTGGGATCTGCAGGGTTCAGTCTCATTGCGGACCACTCTGTGGGAGGCAGGGACCAATTTGGTGGAGTTCTTCATCCTAGCTCTACCTGAGCAGCTTTGATGATCTCTTGGTTGTACTACTTACTAGTTGTATGATCTTGGGCAAATTGCTTAACCCCTTTGTGTGTCTCCATTTTTTCCTCTGTAAAGTGGGCATAATAATAAATTAGAGTTGTTGTGGTACTTAAATGAATCAATAAATGTAAATACACCTGGCATTATAAGGTTTGGTAGGTAGAATAATGGCTCTCCAGAGAGGTCCCTTTCTAACTCTCTGAACCTGTGAATATGTTATTTTGCATGGCAAAAGGGACTTTGCTGATGGGATTAAATTAAGGTCCTTGAGATGCTGAGGTTCTCTATGGTCATCACACTGGGCCCATTGTAATACCAATGGCCCTTAAAGGAATAAGAGAAAGAGATATGATGTCAGAAGTAGAAGTCAGAGTGATTCCATTGGTGGCTGGGGCTATGGGCCAAGGAATTTGGGCATCCTTTAGAACAGAGGTGGGTAATGTTCGGCCCATTTGGTTTGGCCCTGCCAAGGCATTAGGGGTGAGTTAATTAAATGTTTGACCAAATATAGCAGGCTAACTTTTAAGTTGATAATTTTGTATGGCCTGTGAGTGATGTAAGTGATTACAAATGGCCCTCAGTAGATATAAGGTTCCCCACCCCTGCAGAAGCTGGAAAAGTCCAGGACATGGATTCTCTCCTAGAGCCTCCAGAAGGAACACAGCCCTGTGAGACCCAGTGTCGACTTCTGACCTCCAGAAATGCAAGATAATACATTTGGGTTGTTTTAAGCCACTAAGCTTATGGAAATTTGTTATAACGATAATAGGAAATTAATATGTAAATGTTAGCTGTATTTTCTGTTCTCACTGTAAATAAGATTTTCTTTGAACAGAGGGATCTGTGGCCAAAGACAGTTTGAAAGCCTGTGGGCCAGGTGATCGCCAGCATGCCCTTCTCGTCTGCCAGCCTGTTGTGGCAGGTTCTCTCTGTACACAGAATCTAGCCGGAGCAGATTCCTCAATTGCTGAATGTGTACAGTGCACTTGACGTCTGGATAAGGTGGACTGAAGGTTGGCTGTGTTCTCCAGAGTGGACCTGCCCGTGGGATTCCCTGCAGGGCACTCATTTCTGAAGGGGTCTTCTTAATTAATTGACTGCTTTGGTAAACAGGATCTGGGTGTTGGTTATGTGCCATATTGGGTCTAGAGCCCCAAATCCATCCAGGTTTATGCATTTGCTTGGGGTGTGAGGGTCTTTGTGAATTTGTTACAGAGAACCAAAATAAATCAAGCAATGCTCAGAGAGTTTGGAGTCACACTGTATTTACCACGGTGGGCTTAGAGAAAATGAATTCAAATTCTAAGCAGAGCTACAAGCAGAACTTCCCTTTTTATTCAAGATCCAGCCCTATGTGTGCTTAGTGGTTATTTCTCTGGTGGCCTTGAAAACTACACAGTTCTATCCAATTAAAAAATACACCTGGCATGACATCGAGAGTATGGGCATATCTAGTGTCTAGCCTACAAGGTCAGACAGCTAAGTTTATCTTCCTCATTATTCAAGCAGGCTAAAGCAGGCTAGAAAGCAAAGTTATTATTATTAATTTTTTTTTAGAATAAGAGGCCATCTAAATAATAGCAGAGAATTCCAAACAGTAGTTTTACAAAATGGGGTTAGCCTTCTCAGATTCAGCTTATATTCCTTTTACCCCATAAATTCATCCATTCAGATAGTGCTTATTCTATGAAGAACTCACTTCACAGGCACCTTGGTTGGGCTGTATTTGGAGAAGTAGGGCCAGGAATGCCTTAACCCAAGCTCAAAGGCTAACACAGGTCAAGTAAATGAGGAATGCAGCCCATGGGCCGCGAGTTTGACATGCTTACCTTAACCTAACAGTTCCAGAGACCTTGAGGGCCATGAGCTGCTCCTAGAACAAACAGCCTGTGATTTTCCCTTCAGGCCTCGACTAGCCCAGCAGTGAGTGCATCTTAGGCTTGTGAGATGTTAGCACAGCTTTTAAAAATCTACAATGTAAGTTATTTACTTTCTTTCTTTTTTTTGTGTGTGTACAGAGAGGCCACAATGCTGTTCTTGTGTAAAGCACAGCTGCTGGGTTTGTAAATCTGGAAAACATGAGGCCAAATATGAACCAGTCTGCAGTCCCAGAGGAATTTTGTTTCCCTTCCAAGTTACTTGGATTAACATCAGTATTATTTCCTTGGCACGAATCTGGCGTGAAGGATATTAAGTTCTTAGAGTCCGTACCCTACTTTTCTCTAAATAAAGCATGGAAGAATTCTGGTACATGTTTTGATGTGCAGAACGGGTGGCAGAGGTTCCTTGGCAGAGCTTTTGCATAGTTGATAATCTAGTTATTTGGGTCTCTACATGCAAAGGAATGTGCGCTTCCAGGTGTAATTTGCCTGTTTGAGAAAAAGGTTTCAGAATCCAGTGTGGTTTGTGAAGAATCCTGTATTTTAAATTTAATGAGTGAGAAAGGCTTATTTATTTCCTGGTTTCATTTTTTCCTGTTCATGCCCAGAATGAAAAAACATACCGCATCTTCTTGGGTCCCCATTAGTGCTTTGGTTGATGGGGTAGGAAGTTGCAGGAGATGACAGGCCAGGCTTGTCACCTCAGGGGCCAACCCACCCAGGAGGCTGCCTAGAAGTTCAACGTGAGTGGAGCAACCTGAGTGGAGAGGTATTCCATTCACCCCCAAGTGCCTCTACCTGTGTGATAGTTCCTGGTCTTAACTGAAAACTCTTAATAGGTGGCTATGCTACCAGAAATGATTTTCATGTGTGAAAATCATCAAGGGTGATCCAAGGCAGCTCTGCCGGTGTCCGGAGGCTCTCCAAATCTGGCTTAAAGCTGTGCTTGAACCTTTCCATGTGGTGTCCTCCATCTCAAACTCAGCAGGTCTCCCATATAAACCCTCACCTCTCAGACTGCTCCTGTCCCTGGGAAGGCCTTGCTTGTGTTTTTTCTCCTATTTGTTGACAGATCGAGGGCCTAAAAATTCCAGTGTGGGAGACTCTGAAGTGGCCAGGTCATTTGAATAGCGCAAATCACATTAAATCTTTTACGTTAGTTGAGCTTTTTGTGCTCAACTCAGGCTTGGCCTTGTCCACCAGCTGGCGTCATATCAGCCTTGAAGGTGTTTCAAAGAGCAGTGTTGCTTCGGAGAACTCAGGAATTAGAGGATGGGGGCATGGAGGCCCATGCATATGAGTTTTCCATTTGGTTAGAATTCTGCATTTGAGCCATTCAGATAACTAGTTGAGATCTGGGCAAAGTATTTTGGAAAAATGTTAAATCTCTTGAAAGCTGGAATGATGTCGTAGAAAGGACATTTGTGGAAGCTTGAGAGAACCTCTAGTGCTTACTACCAGCAGTCTAAAGAAGTGTGTGACCTTGATGAAGTCACTAATCTACCTCTGAACCTACTTACGATAAGGTGGCACCAGCACTTACCCTGCAGGGTGATTATAAAGAGTAAATGATATTTAAGTCAATTAGCATAGAGTAAGCACTCAATAAAGATAATTCTGTCTAGTGGGCCCCCTCACTATCTTTTCCAGTCTTTGTAACTAGTGAACTAAGGCTGGTTGAGTTTCATATGCAATTATATTGGAAAGGAAAAACATTATCCTTTGTACAAGCATCATTGTGCTTATTTCATAGAACTGTAATAAATCTAGTAAGCTGTCTTATGATTTTATATTAGTTTAGAAAGGCAGAAGATATAAACAAAAGTGTAAACTGCATGGGAGGAGAAATAAATTTAAAATGTACCAGGTAATGGGAAGGTGATAAATTTGTGATTCTTAAAAGGAATGGAGTTTGGTATGGTCAAATTTTTAAACAATAAAAATTTTGCACAATAAGCTCTAATAACACCAGAAGGAAGTCAACAAAGAGGAAAAATGAGTGAGGAAAATGGTATATTCTAAAATAAATTGATGTGATTATAATAATGCAGAGGTTAGATAAGAACATGCTAAAAGAAATATAATAACTGTTTAGATGAACTCAAATTTAATCTGCTATCATAAACATTTCAACTTACAAAATTAGGAACTATGAAGTACATGTTGGAAAATTGATGTATTTAAGTTTTAACTTCCTGGAGGGCATCCTATCCTGATCATATGAAACATGGTCTTTAAAGTATCCTGACTTCGTATTTTGGATAAAATAGTCAAAGGAAACAGCTCCAGAGGGAAAATATAATTTATACCAGCATTGATGATCATATATATATATATATATACCTACTAATATATATATAACTACTAATATATACATGCATACAATGTATATAAGTAAATATAAACATATAAGTACACACAGATATATAAACATAAATGGAACCAGTTTCATACCCTATTGAGTACTGGCAGAGCAACCATTAGCAAAATAGAATAATACAAAGTTATTTAGATAATAATAAGCCCACTCTATTAATATTTGGAAATAGGTGCCGGATATAAATTAAAACGGAAAAATCCTATTGTGATCCCTGTTTCAGGGATATCTTCTGGGTTGTAAGATATCACAATCAGTTGCTGCTTCAGGGACACGATATTCTAGAGTGGAAAATAGATCACCATGAGTATCAATATTGGCTAAATAAGGTAATTTTAGGTAATAAGTGCTATGAAGAAAATAAAGGGACAAAGGACTAGAGAGGGACTTAGGGCAGAGGGGGGACATTATTTTAGAGAGGATGGTGAGAGGAGGGGGATTCTTCGCTGAGCCATCCTTGTTGAGAAGGACCTGCCAGGTGACAGTGGGGGTGGGGAAGGAGCACTTCAAGTGGAGGGAGCCCAAGTTTAAGGACTCTCAGACTGGAATGAGTTCGGCAAGTGTGAGCCAAGAGCAGGCCAGAGTGGTTAGAGCTTAGAGAATAAGTGTATGTTTGTCTAGATTACAATAGAAACTGAGTTATTTTCGAATGGCCTAAAATAGCTAGACTTTACTTTCTTACGGTTTAAAAATTTTATATTGTGATTGTGAAAATTATGGCAAAAATTCAGAAGTATACGAAACAAATGTATGTTTTAAAGAAGAATGACAAAGCAAACATCCACAGACCCACCACCAGTTATGACCTAAAATACTGTAATCCCCTTGTAGCTTTTGGACTGAATTGCTCTCCCTGGCTCCCAGTGGTAAGATAAACATTGTGTGACTTTTGAGATAAGGATTCCTTTGCTAGTCTGTGATTTAGTGACCTATATTTGCAACCCAAACATGTAGTCTAGTGTAGCTTGTTTTGAATTTTATATAAAATATCCATGGTATGTGTATTCTTCTGTGTCTTGCTTCTTTCTCTCCAAATTGAGGTTCCCTTGTGTTGATCTGTGAGTTTTTAGTTAGTTTTTACTCTATAGTATATGAATACACTGTAACATAGTTCTTTGTTCTGTCGATCAGTATTTGTTCTTTTTTTCCCAGTGCTTGGCTGTTATTGTAATAAGGTCTGATGTAATTTACCTAGGAGAACAACTTCTGGGTTGTAAGATATCACCAAATTTACTAGACAATGCCAAACTCCTTCCAAAGTAAATACACCATCTTTACTCTCACTAGCAGTGTGCGAGGCTTTCTGTTGCTGCATGTACAGGATTACACCAACCCTGGAGGTTGCCAGACTTAGTAATTTTTGCCCGTCTGATGGGTGTGTCCAGGTATCTTGAAGTTTTAATTTTCACTTTTATTCTCACTAATGAGTTTGAGCACCTTTTCATGTGGTTATAGGCCATATGGATTTCTTTCACTTATTTTTCTGAAAGGCTGATTCAAGTGTTTTTCCAAATTTTTTCTTGGGGTTCTGCCTTATCGTATACCTTCTCTCTGTGTGCTTATCCTCCCTTTTTATGTTTTTTAAATATTTAAAACTTAAACAGAGACGAATTTTAATAATCTTTTTATATTAGTTATCCATTACTTTGTGACAGATCACCCCAAAACCTAATGGCTGAAAGTGACTGCCTGCCTCCTGCCTGTGCAGGGAAGCTCTGCTTCTGCTGGTTGGCTGTCTGATTGCTGGGGTGATAACGGGGTGACTGAGCCACAAGTCTTTCATCAGCCGCAGGTTAGCTTGGACTTGTTCACATGGAATCGGGCAAAGGTGTACAAAGCTTCTTGAGGTGGAGGCTCCAAAATAGCAGATGTCACATTCACTGCGTTCCGTTGTCCACAAACCCTGCTGGTATTCAAGGGGTGGGGACATGACATAGACCCTGCCACTTGTTGGCGAGGCTGTGAGTGTCCTTGAAAAGAGAAGTGCCTGCAGGCAGGGGTAAGAGCTGTGACCATGCTTGCAATCCACCACGTTTTACATTATAGTTGTGCTTTTCTCCCCTACTCCAAGGGTAAGAATACAATCCTATAGTGTCTTCTAAAAGTTGCAAGTGTTTTCCCTTTCACATCGAAGTCTTTTTCAATGTTGGTTTAAAAAAAATTTATTTTGAAGAGGAAAAAGAATTTGAGAACAGCAAGAGAAACATGAATTAGAGCAGTGGTTCTCAACCTTCCTAATGCCGCGACCCCTTAATACAGTTCCTCATGTTGTGGTGACCCCCAATTTCATTGTTACAAATTGAACATAATTCAAGCATAGTGATTAATCACAAAAACAATATGTAATTATATATGTGTTTTCCGATGGTCTTAGGCGACCCCTGTGAAAGGGTCGTTCGACCCCCAAAGGGGTCTCGACCCACAGGTTGAGAACCGCTGAATTAGAGGAAGAATGAAGTTTCAAACATCATGACAGTGGGGGATGTTGATAATGAAGGAGGCTGTGCATCTGCAGGGGCTGCGGGTCAAAGAAAAATCTATACTTTTTGCCCAGTTTTGCTGGGAACCTAAAACTGCCCTAAGCCATAGTCTATTAGGAAAAATTAAAAAACAAAGCAAAGCTATGACAACAGCTGAAAGAGCTGGTGAGCATTCACTTCTTGTTTGTTAGCTATAATACAATGAAGAACATTAAAAAGAACACTTGCTTTACTATCCTACCATCTTATTAAAAACTGCCTTTGGTGTTTTGCATTATTTGCTTCACTTTCTTGTCTATATTTATTTGTTGCAAGATAGCATTCCGATCAGCAGTAATGGATTGCATTTTATTTTTTTCAACTTTTTAATTTTCTTAACATGAAGTTTTATTTGAACACGGTCTGTCAGTACTCATTGTACTGAGACCAGAGGCATAAGGAGTGCAGGCGTCAGTGAGCAGCTTCTTAGAAAGTGCTTTAGACCAGAGGTAGGATTGTACCCTGGCCAGGGCCTGGGTTTTGGACACACGGCCCTGGAGTAGAATCAAGCCTTTGCTGTTGTAGTAGCTGTGCAACTTTGTGCAAATAACTTAACATCTCTGAGCTTTAACTCAGCATTTTAAAATGGAGATCATCTTTAATTTATTTATCTTTCAAGAGTATTGAATGAGATAGAAAAAAAATATTACCTAGCATGGCATGTGGCCCATAAAATAAACATTAGCCTAGATTAGAAATAGGTTTTCCACTATTTTCCGTTAATCTCCAGTAAGAAAAGATGAGGACCTCTATAGGACTTTTGCAGAATGAATTCTTTCTGACATTTAAGCTTGGCCTTAGTTACCTCCCTGTGGCTGTTTTCTATGAAAACTCTTTCATCATCTCCTGGGTTCTCTGCCTGGAGTTTGACAATCAGTTAAGTGCATCTGGTTGGCTGACATCAAGCTTTTGAGACCCGTGTGTGTGTGTGTGTGTGTGTGTGTGTGTGCGCGCGTGTGTGTGTGTGTGTGTGCGCGCGCGCGCTTTTAAATTTTTCAAGTGCAATTTATATTCAATATTATTTTGTATTAGTTTTAGGTGTGCAGCATAGTAGTTATACAACCATATACTTAGCAAGTGTTCACCCCAATATTTCCAGTACTCAGCTGGCACCATACATAGTTATTATAATACTAGAGGCCCGGTGCACGAATTTGTGCATGGGCTGGGCTGGTAGGGGGGAGGGGCTGTGGGAGGTTGGCCACTGACTCTGCCCCCCCACCCCCCCATCAGGTGGTGGGGAGGCTGCTTGGGGGCGAGGCCAGCTAGGGGGAGGGGCTGCCTATTGGAGTGGGGGATCCTGCGGGAGGTTGCGGGGGGCTGATTGGGGCCCCGATTGGGCTGGTTGGCCGCTGCAGTGCGCGTCATAGTGACCATTTGTTCTGGTTGTTCCGGGTGTTCTGCCGTTCCAGTTGCTTGGCTTTTATATATATATAGATTATTAGATTATTGGCTGTATTTCCTATTCTGTACTTTACATCCCCAACTATTTTGTAACTACCAATCTTTACTTCAGACACTTATATTTGAAACCTTGGTAGCCAGCCGGATCTCATAGAGCCCTGGGAGATACTATCAGGGGTGTGTGTTCACGGTCCTCACTTTTGAATTGGGCAAGCTCTGACCTGAGTAAGCAGAGAAAGGAAAAGTGTTTTAGGGAGCTAGGTGAAGCAGTCGGATCTATGAGGAAGAAGAGACTGGGGGGTGAAATAAACATTTCTCCAGCACCTGCTCTCTGCCAGAATGTAGAGTGGAAGACAGAAGCTGCTGGAGAGAGAGCACCAGGGATGCTGGGCCCCTTGGCGAAGCAGTTGGGTTGTGTCTCTTCGCAGATTGATTGGAGGAGAGCTCTCTAGCTCTCTTGACCTGATGAGGAATAAATATCTTCTAAGCCTTGACATAAAACGAGGACCCAGCCCTGACTGGTTTGGCTCAGTGGATAGAGCGTCCGCCTGCGGACCGAAGGGTCCCAGGTTTGATTCCCGTCAAGGGCATGTACCTTGGTTGTGGGCACATCCCCAGTAGGGAGTGTGCAGGAGGCAGCTGATCGATGTTTCTGTCTCATCGATGCTTCTAACGCTCTATCCCTCTCCCTTCCTCTCTGTAAAAAATCAATAAAATATAAAAACAAACAAAACAACAAAAAACGAGGACCCATGTCATGATTAAATCTTTCTTCCTAGGTCTTTCGGCAGCCCAGCGGAAGTTTGCTCACTCGCTCAGAGACTTTAAGTTTGAGTTTATTGGCGATGCGGAGACCGATGATGAACGCTGCATAGGTACGTGAAGGGGAGGGTTTGGTCTGCTCTTCTTTGCTTTGTCCGCCAAATAACGATTCCTTTCTCTTGACAGATGCTTCCTTGCGTGAATTTTCTAACTTTTTGAAGAACCTGGAAGAACAGAGGGAAATCATGGTGAGTTGTGGGATGTAAATGAATAAATCTAACTTTGAGCAGTGGAAATCAGGTTTGTATTTCCTCAGTGGTGCTGACCGTGGCAAGATTTTAGATAAGTTGCTGGACTTCTGGACCTGTTTCTTTATCAGTAAAATAGTCAGACTATATCAGTGCCATCTAGATTTTCGTCAGCACTTGCATTTTACATTCAGGGGTGGGGAATGTCCGGCCCTCGGGCTGTCTAAGGTCTGGGAAATCATTTGGTCTGGCTCTGCCAAGTTATTAGGGGTGAGTTAATTAAATGTTTGACCAAATATAGCAGGCTAATTTTTAAGTTGATAAATTTGTATGGCCTGTGAATGATGTTATAAATATCCAAATGGCCCTTGGCAGAAAAAAGGTGCCCCACCCCTGATTTAAATTGAGTCTCATGCAGAACCTTAATGTATCAAAAAGATAAAAGCAGAAAAGCTTATATAGAAGCACAGGGACAGTAGGGCAATGCTAGAGCTATATCTGTCGATTTCTAGGCTGTGTGGAGAGGGAGGGAACTCAGGCCTGGAAGTCTTTAAGATCCCACTTTGCCTTGAGAATCGTGATGCCAGCAGTAATGATAATAGCTACACTTCATTGGGTGCTCTCCATGTATATGATGCTATGCTGAGTGCATTGCGTGGATCATCTTATTTACGCCCAGCAATGCAGTTTGAGTATATTGAATAATACTTAACCTTTCTTAAAAGCTTGCATTTCCCACCAAGTGACTGATACTCATTCATTGCACAAAAATTTACAGTAGAATTGGCACTGAATTAGGACACACTATTCTCACCGTATTTTCAGGCTTTCAGAGGGCTTGTGAAGGCACTGTGGTCCTCTTAGGTTTTTCTGGCACAAACTGACATATTCAACCATTATTTATGTGATCCTGTAGTCACTGATTTTCCAGCTGTTTAGGCAAGTTTAAATGTGATAGTGGATGAAAGTAGTACTGTGACATCACTTTTCTGCTACATGAAGTGGGTGTGAGTGTGTGGCTGATGGTGAAACTGCATGTTCTTAGTCTTTGTTAATAGCCGTGGACTTTTGTCTCAACTCTCTTTGATATTTAGTTGTACTTTCCTGGGATCCTGAGCCTTCAGCAAATATGTAGCAGATCACCTTTTGCCTTTTATGTTCCAGTGACTGATTAAAATCTGAACACAGAGGCAAAGCCAAGTCCCTGCCCTCAGGGAGGTTACATTCTAGAAAGGGGAGGTGATAATAATAATTAAAAAAAAAACACATATAATCCATTGTCAGGTAGTGATAAGTGCTACAGAATTTAATAAGGAAGGGTACGTAGCCAGAGAGTAGGGCCCTGTACTGTTACACCTAGAGTGGAGAGAGAAGGCCTGTGCACAGAGAACTCCAGGTATCTGGGGGAAGAGAGTACTGGTCAAATTGGTGCTAAATTTTAGCTCTGCAGAAATACTGTGTAACCACAGTCGGTCTTTTTTTTAATCCTCACCTAAGGATATGTTTTTATTGATTTTAGAGAGAGAGGAAGGGAGAGAAAGGAGGGAAATATCGATATGAGAGAGAAACATTGATCAGTTGCCTCCTGTACATGCACTGTTGAGGGATTGAATCCTGGGATCGAACCCACAATGTAGGTACGTGCCCTGACTGGGAATCGAATCTGCGACCTTTTGGTGTATAGCAGGGATGGAGAACCTTTTTTCTGCTAAGGGCCTTTGGATATTTATAGCATCCATTCATGGGCCATACAGAATTATCAGCTTAAAAATTAGCCTGCTGTATTTGGTCAAACATTTAATCAACTCACCCCTGATGCCTTGGCAGGGCCAGGCCAAATGATTTGGAGGGTCTTATATGGCCCGAGGGCTGGACGTTCCCCACCCCTGATTGTACAGGATGACACTCCACCCGCTCAGCCACTCAGTCAGGGCACTACTCCCTGTCTTGATATTCTGTTTCCGATTTATGTTCCCGAGGTGAAATGACTATGTCAAAAAACCAGAGTGTGGTCTTCGCTCCAGGCTGTCTGACAGAGATAGCATGGTTCTCAGAGCTGAGTTAGGGGATTTATTGATTTAATCTTCAGTTGTGATGGGGGTTGATAGGGTATCTGTCTTAGATAGGAGGAGGATGGCTGGGCTAGGCTTTCACTGCAGGGTAGAAGTAAGAATAGGATGTTGTCCGTATAAGGCCATGAACCTCAGAGAGGAATGGGACAGTCTGTTATAACCCTCTGTGGGAATAGTAACACCTGTTGGATAGCAGGAAAATATTCAAAGCCAGCAAGCAGTGGGGGCAGCTGTGACCAACCACAGAATTAACAGGACATCTGAGCATCGAATGATCTTTTTTTCCCCTCTAACGTTTTAGTGGAAAGTTTTGAATGTGTACGGAAGGTAGAAAGAAAAATATAATTAAACTGCACGTACTCATCACCCAGCTTCAATAACCATTGCCACACAACCGATCTTGTTTCTCCTGTACCTCTTACTGCCACCCCCATTATTTTGATAGAAAGCCCAGTATCATCCATAAATACCTTAGTGTGTAGCTCTTAAAGATAACTCTTTGAACCACAGTATCCTTGTCTTACCTAAAAACAAATAACAATTCCTTAATATTACAAAGAATTAGGCTGTATTCAAATTTTTCTGATATTCATTCACATTTTGTTGCCCCTTTCCCAGCCCCCCCCCCCAGTAACAGTGATTTTGTTTGAATCTGGATCCAAACACAATATATTTGATTGATAAGTTTCTAAGTCTCTTTTAATCTATAGGTCCTCCCTCCTTTTTTTTCCCCCTTGACAGGAATTCCTGGTGCTTTATTAGCTTTAAAAGACCTTTATGGTACTATTTTCTGAGTTAACAGTGATAATCTTCTATAATAATAAAAGCGTAATATGCTAATTAGACTGGACATCCTCCCCGAAGACCTTCCGGATGAAGCCAGGGCTGCCAGGGAAGCCCAGGTCCTGGATGCCAGAAGGAAGCAGGTGCCGGCTGCCCGGGGAGAAGGAAGGCCTATTGTTGCACGAATTTCGTGCATCAGGCCTCTAGTGAAGTTAATAAAAGATAAAAAGTTTGACATTTAACCGATATGGATGTTATTTGGGTGTTTCTGTCTAATCTTAATAGTCAGTGATCACTTTTTTTTAAGCATGTAAATTGTAAGGAATTATTATGACTAGCTTTGTTCCTTTAAGTTGCTTTGAATACTTAGGGGAAAAAATTTGTTATGCTTTACTAGACACCAGCCTTAAACTTTTGCATAAGAAAAGATACCTCTCTCAAGAAGTGTCCAATGTTGTTGTGGAGACTAACTGGTACAAAGCTAATTAAAATACATGACAGTAAGTGCAGTCAGTAGCAGAGGTATAGAGTGTGGCTGCATGGAGTGGGGAGCAGCTAAGCCCGTGCTGCTCAGGAAAGACAGTCTGGAAGAAGTGGTATTTGAGCTGGAGTGCAGGGGACAGAGACGCCAAGGAGGGCCTTTGTATCATTTCACCAGCTCTCACCTCCCCAACACAGTGACAAGGAGGTAAGGACGGTCTTTAAACAGGTGGATGCCAGTTCATTCTGCGAACTTTTAAAAACTCTTATTTTACTTCAAATATTGCAAACCAGCAGCATGTTAAAATAGCCACATATTTAAAAAGGAATGGGAAATGACAGCTGTAAATCGAGATAGAAATAATCTAAAATTGGAGACACCATTTCTGAGCTGCATTTACAGGTGAATCAGAGTTAGTCAGGTAAGGAAAGAGGGAAGTGAGGCAGTAGTTTCCTCCTTGGGGAAAACAAATCGATTTTGGAAAAGAGGGAGATGTGTGTTTGCCTGTCCCCCCACTGGTGTCCAGCTCTGTAGCTATTAACTGAAGTGTCGGAAAGGGAAGTGGAAAGAAGGCCCGTCTAGCCAGCCAGAGTTTTTCCTCCGTGCACAGAAGTCCGGTTTCTATGAATTGGGTGTGCCTCGCCCCATAAAAGGCCAATGTTGTCTTTTTTCAGGGCAGTGTTTTCAAGTAAGTAGTTTGCGCTGAAAATATTGCCACCCTTGACTGTGAAAGTGAGGAGCTGGGTGCCGTGAGTGGCCAGCATTGCCCTGCAGTCTTCCGTGCATGCTGTCGGAGGGAGCCGCTGCGTGGTGTCTCCGCCAGCATTCCGGAGATGCTCTCTCTGGTGAGGCAGGACAGGGTGTCCTCATCCCAGGCAGGCTGCTGGCCAGGAATTTAAGGACTTTTAAAATAGTGCTGTAGTGTTTAAAAGGGCTTCATCCTGTATTTACTTCTCTGCATGTATCCTTTTATCATAGGAGTTAGTTTTGTCCTCCGAAACATGACCGCTCAGTTTCAGGGGGTTGTGCGAGGCCCAGAGGCCCAGGAAAGCTTTGGGGAAGGGGGATAACGGGAGAGAGGAGGTCTAGCTTGCCTGATGATGCACAAAAGTGCCCCCCTCCCCATGCCACTGGGCTGGCAAGCAGGCGAGAGGGGGTATCTCTTCCACCAGCTGCATCCCTTTCCCACCTGAGCAAGATGACCCTTTGCCCGCACAGACTCTGGAGGCGGTTGAGTCCCTCTTCTGTTTATTCCATGTTGTTTTTCCCACCGCAGATTCTACTCTTGTGAAAACACTGGGCTGGGGAAAGCTTGCTGGGTGATTTGCCCTGAGCTTATGCCTGGATAAGGAAGGCCCTATGCTTCTGAGAACCGAACACTTTTTGTTAATAGTTTAGATGGTTCCAGGCAAGACACTAGCATTGCTTCAATCCTTATCTGATTTGCTTCACTCCTTTCTCATCATTTCTCTCATTATCTCAAATATCTTATAGTCATGTAGTTAAGTGGTTTCTATATCTTTTGGGGGGTTTTTACACTGGTTTTTGTCCCAAATTTTCTATTTTTTTTCTTTACTTTCAAAAGTTTCATATTATTAGAAAAACACATGTTGGTTAAAATGAACTAAATCATGTTGATGCTTTGGTAGACATTTTCATGATAACCTTTCCATAGTGCACCCTGGGGCGGTGGTCTTCAACGCTTGTCCCCTCACCCATCAGCATCAGTATCACCTGGGAACATGCTAGAAATGCAAACTCTTGGGCCCCAACCCAGACCAACTGGGTCAGAAACTCTGGAGGGGTTCATCAGCCTCCAGGTTATTGTCACACATGCTGAAATCAGAACCACTGGCCTAGGGTGTCAGTGAAGACTCGGCTGGCATTGCTAGCCTTGGAGCTAAAGCTGTCTGCAAGTTGGATGCACTATAAATTGCCTTTTAATGACTTTAGGTCTACCACAAGGTTCAAATAATCTTTAAAAATTTAAGCTTTGACCTGTCATTTCCAAAGGATTTTGGACTATATCTAGGTGGTTTGTTTAGTGGAACAAAGGTTTCTGCTGTTAGGAATTTTATTGTTACTTGATTTGTGTTTAACTTTGTTTGTGAGTTCCTGTAATGTGTTAAGTACCTGGGGCATCCCGTTGGAAAGAATGTGCCTTTAGTTTCATCTTACTTTAATTATAAATTTCATATGATATATCAGGCCTGTTTTAATCAGTTCTTTTATAGATAAAGTGTCACATTTTTGTGTGGAATTCTGTTGCCAGGCACATTCAGATGGGGAGGGGAGGGGGGGGGGAAATTCATGTTGAATTTATTTATGAAAACATTTCTCAGTTTTGTTTAAAAGTTTGTAGAGATCTAACTTTATGAAGAGTTTTCCTCCTTGAAACTGATGTTTACCTTTTCACACATCATCAATTTTTCAAATAAAAACTGTGTGGTGTGTTTTTTTTCTTGTAAACCCATTATAATTCAGTTAGATGTGGATGTCATTGTGAAACCTGTGTTGTTGTTTTTTGAGAATGTACCTTTTGAGAGTTGGGTTTTGACTGGCCCAGAATCCTATGGACATTATGGTCAGGACTAACTCAAATCAAAATTCTAAAGTGAGTGAGGATGTCTTCCGCAGGAGGCCCGGGCGGGCTCCTTCTTGGACCCCGTTTGTGTGGGGCCGTGCCTCTGACTCAGTGTTCTCACTCCGTGACTCACTATCATCTGTGGCCTCACAGCCTTGTCATCCCAGATCCTACTTCCCTACTGAAACTTCTGTTTCCTATTTTAATATCCTGGGGCGTGTTCCCTGCTTCTGAGGAATCAGCTAGCTCTTCTGATTAAACAGTGACTGCTGGCATGAAAGAGCAAAGAGTAGACATGAACTCTTCCTCCTCTTCCCACAGAACAAGGGACACCCGACTGTAACCAGCCTGCTTGCTTCATTGTCTGATCCAGAGACGTGGTTCCCTTAGTGGGAATCAGTTCAGCTGAATGTACAGTTTTATGAGAAAACTGTGGGCTTAGCCAGGGCATCTCAAATCATTCTTAAGATCCTGTCACGATGTACTCAGAGGTGTGGCCTTGGCTCTTAAAACAAAGGGCTGAGAGAGAATTTAGGATAATTCACACTTAACCACTTGACTTAGGCAAACAAACAAGCAAGCTAGTACTGGAACCAGTGAGGTGGAATGATTTGATCTACATCACAAAACAAGTTGGTGATAGAGACTAAAAATCAAATCTTCTGTTGTGGGATCCCAAAGACATTATTCCTTGCCTTTAGCTCCTTGTAGGAGTTAATGCCCTTTCCCCCACCTTTAAGCATGGGTGAATGGAGATGTGTCTTTATAGCTGCTATCCACCAGGCAGCGGTCATGAAGAAACATGAATTTGGTTCTGTTTTCTCCTGGCCTGTTTGGACAACTGTAGTCTCTCGATATTTCAGTCACCAAACCATGTAAGGACCAGTTAAAGAGGAAATATGTATGAATCCTGGTGGGTATCTAAAGATCTGCCAGTGAGACCTGGTTCGGTCAAGGAAGTGCTAATGTCAGCCTCAAGCGAGTGGGTGCCATTGTCTTGGAGGAAAATCCTGGAGACCACAGTGGAGCACTCCTTAAGGAAATACTGCATCACCAATATTTTTGACGACACAGAGGAAAAAAATAGGTGGGAAAAGCCAGGTATTACTGGCTGAAAGGAAAAGGGATTCAGAGGACTTGGACTCTGAAGTTGTTTTAGAAATATTGCTTGTTTTCTTCTTTGCTCATGCACAAGAGGGTTACATGGTAAAAATATATCTAACTCTCAATCAAAGAGCTTTTTAAGTACATATAAAAGCTCCAAATGTTAAGATACCAAATCAAGATTTCGTTAGTGTTTCTTCTTCACAGTCTATAAAATAATGGAGTGTTTTACTATTATGTAATGGCATGTTAGATTTAAGGAAATGCAGTACCAAAAGGGTGCTGGGGTCCGGAGGAATACCAGTGGCCGTGGTGGTGCAATGGGAAGAATTGGACTTTGGCAGCCATGAGGCTGCTCTCAGATCTCCAACTACAGGGAGCATAGTTGACCATCAGGCCCAGCTGCCCTGTGGCTCCATCACTGCATTAGTGCGAAGGCCAAGGCCATGGCCATGCTGCTTATGCCTGTCTGCAGCCAGTGAGCACAGCAGGGGTGGTAAACCAGGCTCACTCCTGGGGACTCTGGAATCCCCTGACAGGCAGCCTGGGCTCAGGGAGTCCCTGAGAGCCTTGCCAAACTTTCCCTGGAACTGCATTCAGTCTAACATGGTCCACCCAGCCTTCCTCTCCTGTCTCCTTCCCCTGGGCTCAGCCCTGCATCACTGTCTGACAGCTCTTCCAGCCTTCCCTGGCTCTCTCCCTCTTTTCTCTCACAGAGGTTTCCTCTGTTACATTTGTTGTATTTTAAATCCTGTCTTGGTGTCTGCTTTTTAGAGAGACCTGGATTAGTATAGACACTGACTGTTCTGAGTCAGAGATAATGGATACAGGAGACTCAGTGTAGGTATTTATGGTTACTGTTATCTCCATCAGCAGGAAATGCTGCCTGGTTACTGTTACCGCTGTCAGCAGGAAATGCTGCATTTGTATGGAAACTCTGTTCTTTATGTTACTGAAATTTAAAGGAGATTCCCACTTCATTAGTAAATCATAGTTTTGAAGGCCTAGTATAAGGATATAGTGAGGAGTTAGGCTCTTGTCCAGTTTAAGTGGGAGAGAATGAGTAGGCAAGAGCCTTTCTATCCCATGTCCTTCCTTTTCTCTCTCAAATAGCCCAGGCATCACAGAAGGGCTGGAGATCACTCTTTGTCCTTGGTCAAAGGCCTAGATGTTCTTTTCTGAACAGCCTCTCTCTCTCTCTCTCTCTCTCTCTCTCTCTCTCTCCCCCCCCCTCATTCCCTCCTCTCTCTCTCTCTCTCTCTCTCTCTCTCTCATATTTTCTTGATTCAACAGTTTATTGCCTTATATTATGCAGTAGGTTCCATTTTTCACTATGCCACTGAATTATACCATTCACTTAAATCAGGGGTCCTCAAACTATGGCCCGCGGGCCATATGCGGCCCGCCGAAAACATTTGTTTTTTTTACTTCAAAATAAGATATGTGCACTGTGCATAGGAATTTGTTCATAGTTTTTTTTTTAAACTATAGTCCGGCCCTCCAAAGGTCTGAGGGACAGTGAACTGGCCCCCTGTTTATAAAGTTTGAGGACCCCTGACTTAAATGTTCTCTTACTTAAGCCTAAAAAACAAAATAGCAAATTCTCTCATGATACTTTCACAGCTGTCTTGATAGGCTTATCTTTTATTTACTTCTGTGGGCTTTTATTCCTTCTCATAATGTTCTGCCCAAGTATTTATTTTGTTTTAAAAATAGAAGTTAGTTCTGTATTGTCTCTCATACACGGATGGAAAGAAGATCAAGGTTGAATCTCTGCACATCCTTATTAGGTTAGGTTAACTCATTCTTAATATAGCCAATAGTTTGTTTTGAAGGTTTTCATTTTTTCCTAAGCATAATAAAAAATATCTTTATTGGTGGAGTCTATTTGATGTAAATAATCTAAATATAATGACTACTTTCTTTTTTTGATTAATGTTCTTCAAAATTGATGCAAATTCTTTTTCCTTCAAACAAACCCAAAGATATTTGTTCATTAAGGGAATCTTAAACTTTTGTGATACACTTATTTTTTCCCCCCCAGAGAAAGGTCATAGTCAGATATTCTGGGAATAAAGTTAGAGAGCAGAAGTGGTCAGAACTTTAGATCAAATCCTCTAGTTTTGTTAGCTTTTAAGCTATTCAGAATTTAGGATTGAAAGTTGATGTGAACTGTTATTGGGGACCTCTTATTCTTGGACTGTCTGAAGAAAAGCAGAAGTGTGGTAACTGAACTAGTGAATTTGGAATATATATTTTACAAGTTATGGTTCCTAGGCATTAAGTGAGATGCCATGGTTTTGAAAGAATCAGGCATTCAAGAAACCATTTCGTATTAATTGGCTTCTAATTTTTAGGTTTAAACTTAGGTTAATTAATTTATAGCATCTCTGTACCGTGTCCCTATTAGCGCTTTGGGTATGGGTTCATTAAGATTCTCATTAGTTCTTAGCTGGTGTGTTTGAGCTATTACCAAAAACTTAATTTCATTTTTACATTATTTTTTTCTACCAGGAGGATTAGGTTAGCTTGCTTAAAAATAAAATGTCATCTAGGGATTTCTTTATTTGGAAATTAGAATTGCTTCTACTGTGACGCCCCCTTCCTCTTTTTACTTAATTGTTTTAAGTAGGTAGAGTGCGAGTATTATTAGTCCATCTTCACACTCTTGTCATATCAGAATCTTTGACTCTATTCTTTCTCATCTTATTTCAATCACTAAAAAAAGAGGTGGGAGGACTTCATTGTCCATTTAAATTTTCCTATTAAAACTGGAGTCCTGATTGATGGGGAAAGGCACAGGACAGGGAAAGACCTGCTTGATGGACAAAGAGGTAGCAAAGGATGAGTGTGGATAGAGAGTAATCTAATTAAGTAAAAATGAGTTAGTTTAATCAGGAAAAAAATCTTATGTAGGAATATTAAGAAGGATAGTACTGGAACCATTTTGATAAGATTAAGGTTCTGAAAAGGTTGAAATATCCTATATTAGTAGATACTCATTTGCAAGGATTGGCTGTTTTGTTCAGGAAGTTAATTTATTAAAGAATGTTGGTTAGATTGCAGTGTCTTCATAAGGTTCTTGGGAACCAAGAATGATGTCCCAGATTACGCCACAGACCTAGGCGTGGAGGAGACAATCTCCACTTTGCCACTGGGTATAAACACTACAGCCTGCGCCAGCAACACCCCCTCAGCCCCTGGTGGCTGTTGGTACAGCTTTTGCCTCTAGAAACTGGCATAGTGGCTACCGCCCACTAGACTCTCCGGTCACTGGTTTTTTGACACACCAGCTTCCAAATCAAAATCTTGGGTGGGAACATGTAATTAATGGAAGTCTGCTCAGATGTCAGCACTCACTGCAGGACTTCCGGGAAAGCAAGTGTGTGGCTTTTTCACCTCTTGTAGTGGCTTCTGCCTCATTAGGAAGGAGAATCCCTCAAACATAGGGAGGGATTTCAAGTGCCTCGTAGCCCAAAAGGACAGATGTCCCCTACCTGTGTTGTTCATGCCTGATTACACGGCAATGCCATTTTCCCATGACAAGATTAAAAAAAACGATTTTTGGAGAGCTTCAGTGTGCCTACTTTTAGTTATGCATATGTTTGTCTGCTAGATAATCACATGCCTACTTTCATTATTTAGTTGCTTACATATGTGTCCGCATTTTAAAATGAAATCACCAGTGTATAATTTAGGAGTAGTTTTCCCACTTATTTCATGAAAAAGTTATTTCAACTCCTGACACCTTAGACATGTTTATCACAGGCTACATTCTGAACTTTTCAGCACCGCTTTGCACAGTGCCTCCTGGCATATCTGTCTGGGTTCTTTGGGATCCAGCAGCACCTTTTGAAACCTCTTTCTGATGCTTTCATTGGAAATTTTATCTCAAGCCACAAATACTCATTTGCAGGAAATTTGGACAGTCTTTAAAAAAAAAATGTATCCCTGAGCTGTGTTTTCATGATTTGCTTAATGTGACCACTCACCTTTTAAAGCTATCTTCACGAAAACAGGGAGCCCTGATCATTTTGATGACATCTTCAGAATGACAACTGAATCTTATGTTTCTTAGATTTCCCTCGTTTTTCTGACCCAGAACTGTTCCTGATCTCTAAGCATCTGAAACCAGTTGCTTAGAGTTCTTTGTTGATCAAAATAATGGGAAGTGCACTCCTTAAGGAAACTCTAAGAATTCTTATATGAGCAGGTCCCTTTTCCCTGAGGGACAGTTTTGGGGAAAATATTCCCTGTGTTTGGACATGTGCTGTCATGATAGTCCCTTGGCACCCTTTTTCAGGGTTCTGTTTCAAGGAAAATAAGGAATATGTCTCTGTCAAATGGTTACTTTGTTGCTTTTCTTGACATTGGGATCGGAAAGTAGAGTTTTCCCTTTAGTCTAATGAAATGGGAAGTGTCTGGAAGGTCATGGGAGAAAATAGTGGAATTCTCGTTTGCTCTCAGATAATGCATTCCTCTGGGGTCAAGAAGACTCGGAATCCAGGATTAAAATACTGAGGGCCGTGGAGAACAGACATAAATCCTTCTGTCATATTAGACTCAGTCTGGTCTCATTAGTACTGAGTGATTAGAAAGGCATGATTAGCCCTAGCCGGTTGGTTCAATGGTTAGAGTGTCGGTCCCAGGACCGAAGGGTCGAGAGTTTGATTCTGATCAAGGGCACATACCTACTTTGCAGGCTCCATCCTGGCCCCAGTCAGGGCATGTGCAGGAGGCAACCAGTGGATGTGTCTCTTCACATCCATGTTTCTCTCCCTCTATCTCTCCCCTTCTCTTCCAATCTCTCTCTCAAAAAGAAAATCAATGGAAAAAAATCCTCGGGTGAGGATTAACCAAAAAGAAAAAAAAAAAAGAAAGAAGAAAGGCATAATTAGTATTTATACAGATTTACTCATGTCTTTAAAATATTGTATTAAAGATATCATTGGATGTAATTTTGCCTTTGTTGCCTTTTTACTGACTATGGGCTTTGGCTCTAAGCCCCATTCTCTTTAGAATTTAGATCAGGGACTTGGCCTTTGGTCTCGGATGTGGGGGGAGTCTAAAGTAGTGGCAGTGGTTCCGTGCCACAGTGGGGTCTGATTCTCTGCTGATCAGCCACATTGTCAGCATATTTCTCAGCTGCAGCTCAAACTATAGAGGTAGGAAAAGCGACTGCCCTATCATTCCTTTTCTTTTTTCTTAAATTTGTTTTTATTGTTGAAAGTATTACAGCCCTAGCCAGTTTGGCTCAGTGGATGGAGCATCGGCCCATGGACTGAAGGGTCCTGGGTTCTACTCCAGCCAATGGCAGTACCTCGTTGCAGGCTTGATCCTAGGCCCTGGTCGGGGCTCATGTGGGAGGCAACCAATCGACGTGTCTCTCTCTCTCACATTGATATTTCTCTCTCCCTTCCACTCTCTAAAAAATCAATGGAAAAATATACTCAGGTGATGACTAACAACAACAACAAAAGTATTACAGATGCCTCCCTTTGACCCCCTCCACCCTGCTCCTGCTCCCTCCACAGCCTTTTCTTTTTAGACATGCAATTTCTTATATCCAAATGTCTACTGAAAAGGGATTTCAGACTTGACTAGTGGGGAAAAATTTAATCCCCCAGGCTGTTATATGATAATCCCATTCTTTTATGTTGAGGTGTGAAATTCTAGTGGATTCTGTGGTTTGCCATCATACATGATAAGGCAACATTGATATGTAGTTCGTACTTCCACTTCTCCCAGTTATATAGAATCCTGCAATCGGAGGGAGGGACAGGACCTTGGACGTCTCAGCCAGCTTTCTCTCAGTACAACAATCTGTTGCAGAGTGTCCCTGGACATTGGTCATCTAGCTTCCACTTGTTTATGCGGAAGCAGCTATAGGTCACCACACTGCGTGGCCTCTGGTTGGTCTTAGTGAGTTCCTCTTGAGAGTAAACCCAAGTCTGACCTGGTGTGTCCTCTTCAAGCAAATCAAAATGATTTTCACTTCTCCTGGCAGTACTCATTTAAATATTGAAAGACAGCTTTCACAGTCCCTTTAAATGTTCTTTTATCCCCAATCCCATTAAACACCTCTGATTTTCTTACCTGTTCCTCCTACACCTTTTTAGCATTCTAGTCACATTCCTGCTTTGCCCCATTTAGAAAATGTCCCTCTTGAAATGTGGTAGCCATACTATTGAGACAAGCTCTGATCTAATGGGACACAATTGAATGATTACCTTGTTTGGATTCAAATAGTATATACGTAACCGATGTATGGATGTGTTCATTAATCTTGTAGGCCAGTTTATGACGACTTTGGCACATGCTAAACCTCAGTTAACACAAATTTTTAGGGATTAAAGCCCCTATTAAGGCCCACTATTACATTCACATAAACTGTTGTTAAGATACCTTTTACACTTGAGCCTTTCCGCATTGAAACGATAGATTGCTTGTCCCAGTCAAATTCTATGGCACTACTTTGGAATCTCTCTTTTCAGCTTGAGAGTTAGTAGAACTGTGATTCTTTCCCATTTTATATTTCAACCTTTGCTCCCAACTTTTGGTCCCCTGCAAATTTGGTAAATGTATATTAAAATATGCACTCAGATTAAGAGTAAGTAGAACATCTTATGCCTCTGTACTCAAGATGAGTCTCTCAGGCAGGGCTCAGTCAACTGTGGCCCATGGGCCAAACCCATTACTCCTCCTGTTTTTGTAAATGAAATTTTGTTGCGACACAGCTATGCTTATTCACTTCCATACTGTGCATGACTGCGTTTGTGCTGTAACAGCAGGATTGGGTAGTTGTAGCTGAGGCCGTGTGGTGGCCAAGTCTACATTAATTACCAGCTGGCCTTTTAGAAAAAGTTGGCTGACCCCTCCTCCAAGGTGAGAGCAGCTGATTAATTCACATGCTTTCTGTTTATGTGGACACAGTCTGTTGGTAAGCCGGACTATCCAGAAAACTCTCCAGAGCTCATTAGCAAAGGCTTTCCATAGCTTCCGTGTGTGTGTGTGTGTGTGTGTGTGTGTGTGTGTGTGTGTGTCTCTGGTTCAAATATTTTATGAGAAAAAATACGGTTATGTAACCTTATATGTATATATTTAAATTGCATTCTATATTTGCTTCCTCTCGCTTTAAATTATCGGATTGATTTCTATACTATGCTGGTTTGGAAAGCTTTTCCCAACATCATTACTTCAGCTGATTCTTAAATTGGGAAACTGCCATCAGCAGAAATTTGCCTTCAGAGTTTTAGGGGGAGCTGTGTTGGTATTCATTTGTTTCTGGGGGCGAAGAATCCTGTCTTGGCATTAGAAAACTTCAGTGACACTTATTACTAACAAATACTATATAATACTTCTATGAGATTATAAAAGGAAGTGAGAGATTCCAGAAAACAATCCTTATTGCTCAACCCACATTGCCTTACTGAAGCTCTTAGTAGCTACATTATTTTGTTCTTGAATAGAATGCTTAAAGTTCAGTTCACAAGTTACACAATTAGACTTTCTTCAAGAAAAATGGTAATGAATTCTATGTTAAAATGGTTTTTTATGTTATTGTTGTTGAAGAATTGGATATAGTGTTATCTGACACAGCTACAACTTTCCTATTTTGAAGATTTGCTTACTGACCCACAAATAATAAGACAGAATCCCCTTATATTCTTTTCCTACACTAGTGTTAGCCCTGGGAAGTTAGAGATTGCATCACATTAATTCTCCAAGTGGAAAGAAAATATAATGACCTAAAAATTGCTCTTGTGTAATCTTTGTGGTGTGGTCCTTTTTGAAGGACAGTGTATGGAGTTTTACTATTCACATTTAAAAAATCCTCACCTGAGGAGGTGTTTTTATTGATTTTTTTTTTTTTGAGAGAGAAGGAGTGGGGGTTGGGGGGAGAGAGAGAGAGAAATTGATGTGAGGTAGAAACATTGATTGGCCCCCTCCCATACATACTCTGACCAGGGATCCAACCCGCAGCCTAGGTATGTGCCCTGACGGGGAATCAAACCTGCCACCTTTTGGTGTACAGGGCGATGCTCCAACCAACTGAGCCTCCCACCCAGGGCAAGGGTTCACTTTTTAAAAAGCCCTCCATATACCATGTTATTGGTGCCTACATTAGCATTTTCTGAGTGTTTCCCAGGTGCCCACCTGATCCTGACTCTACTTCTTCAGCTGCTTTAGTGACACTGAGCTGCTTGTGGTCTCATGCCCTGAAATTGTTGTTTCCCCCTCTCTTTGTACCCTCACCCTTTGCGTGGAGAACTCCTGTACGCTGTTTGGGCCCAGCCCTGCATTTTCCCCTTCAGGAAGCCTTCCTTACTCAGGTGCCTGCTCCATGCAGCTTGCCAGCACTGTGCATACAGTGTCATATTATGCTGGTGTGTTTACTCTCTTGGCAATACTCTCACGCAGGATGAACGGAACCACCCACCTTCTCCTTGCATGGCTAAAGAAGGATCTCACAACGAGGCAGATGAATGTCTTCAGAAACTCCTGCTCCCCTGTCTCCAAGGGCCAGCCGTCCTGCTCAGGAATGTTCATGGCTCTGTGGGAAGTGTGTTGGCCACTGTTTGTAATGATCCTCTCTTCATTCTCCTCTCTTTTCAAACTTTGTCCCATGCTCAAACTCTCCGAGAGATACCCAAAAGATTAGTGAAACAGAGACAGGTCCCCAGCCTGAAAAAGAAGTGTAGATCAGAGATACAAAGCGGGAAGACATCTGCAGTGGATGTGTTTGAAGTTATGGAAGGCCGTAGGTAGGATGGGTAGAGGACAGAAGGAAAAGGTCCCAGCGCTCGGGTCAGGAAAGGGAAGCTTAGTCAGGAAAGGGAAGCTTAGGAGGGGAACACAGCAATGAAAATTGAAACAAGCCATCACAGCATTGGGTGAAAAGAAAGGAGTGTAACTGTGAGCTGAGGATAAAGAAGGAATGAGACCATAGCGATATCTAAGAAAGAACTAACAAGCAGGTAGTTAATGACCAAAAAGTGAGACCTCTGTGGCAATAACCCTTCTTCAGAAAGCTGTTCATGAAGACAGAGCAGAGAGATGTCTGCTGGAAGGGAACACAAGGTCAAGTGAGGGAATGTTTCTTCTTTTTTAAAGATGGATTTAAGATGGATCAGCTTTTAAGAGATGAGAGCACATCTAAAGGGCCATGTGAACCAAAAGTCATGGTTCACCGTCTCTGATATGGGAGGAGATGGGGTGCTGACCATGCACCAGTGTTGAACTGTCATAGGAGCACAGACCCTTCACTCCCTGCAGTAGGACATCAGGAGAAAACAAGTGTCAGTACAATGGGCCTGCAGATTTCAGGAAGGGAAGCGAAGGGAGGTGCTCCCAGATGGTTATTTTGTCCATGACAAGGCAGGGGAAGAGAGTTCAAACTCCGGGCATCATGAGGATTCCCTACCACACAGTGAGAATGGCCTCTTTGGGAGAAACCCTTACACAATGAAACACTGCAAGTGAACCTTTGCTTAAAGTTTCACTTGGTTGGAGCATCGTTCCGTGTGCCGAAAGGTCATGGGTTCAATTCCCAGTCAGGGCACATACTCAGGTTGCAGGTTTGATCCCTGGTTAGGGTGTGTGTATAAGGAGGCAACTGATTGATGTTTCTCTCTTTCACTTCCTCTCTCTCTAAAATCAGTGAGGATTTAAAAAATATCCTTTCCTATTCTAAGCCATGTATTCGTTTCCTGTGATTTTTAGTTTTAATTTTTAGGGGCTTTTGTTTGGGATAAAAATAGGGGTGGCACATTATAGAAAAAGGAACCTCAAAACACTTTACAGTTCTGGGTGTTTCTGGTCTCCTAGAAAGAGAGGCTAAGAAAGTCGTTAACTTGACGTTAAATGCACTCTCCTTAGGTAAATGTTTCCCTTTATTTGCATTTCAGCATTGCTTGTTATAGATTCTGTCTTCAAATGAAAAGCCCTCCCCAGCCAGTGTAAGAGTGAGTGCGGTTGTGGTTGGAGCGCGTGTGTGGCTGCTGTCTTGTCAGTCTCCCCTTCTGTGCTGTGTGCCAACACGCCCAATATTTACTAACCCATGAGCTCCGGGGACGCTGCTTCGCTGGCACCTTAAATCTTCATGAGGAATTTTCAGCTGTGAAGGGCAGACTGAGTGTTTTTAAACTTGCAGCCACAAACCTAGCCCTGAACATAATGTAGTCTGATAACTAATAAAGGAATGTAATTGACTTTTTAATGTCTGAGGAGAGGGAGGGGAAATAACACCCTTAAACAGAAGTGTTCTGTTAATGGATGTGATAGACCCCGTTGTTACGTAAAGACAACCTTCCTGCTATTTCCCAGAGCTGTGTGGGGCTGTGTGGGGCTGTGTGGGGCTGTGTGGGGCTGTGTGGGGCTGGGTGGCGCATTTCCCTGGCGTGGCGCCCCACCTCCTCTTCCCTGAAAATATTTGTGGAGAACCTAGTGTGTTCATAAATTTAGAAGTGATTCAATGGCTGCATTGGCGGGGCTAGATAAAGCAGTTAAAAGTGTTTGTTGTTCATTTTATTTCTGGGTGGGATGGAAGAGGGAAATGCAGTACTAACTTTTTCCTTTTGGGAAAACTAATCCGATGTTCTTTTGTTATCACTCTTGTTCTCTAGGCATTAAGTGTAACTGAAACCCTGATTAAACCCTTGGAAAAATTCAGGAAAGAGCAACTGGGAGCTGTAAAGGTTGGTGTCTAATTTGAGTACACTTGTAAACAGAAAACATTGGTGCCTCTGTGCCTCAGTGTGCACTTTACTCACGCTTGGCAGCTTCGCAGGAGCTGTTGGAACAAACCATCTGCTGTTTTATGTTTTAAATGTGCATTTTCCCCTGGGGGGGGGGGGCGGTATGAAATGAAAAACAAAACAAAAAACCTGGACAGGACCATGAGGCCTCTAGTAATCTTCTTGGGCTGCACTATTCCATATAGAGTTTTAAGACTGTCTTGAACCAAGCAACACATTTACCCAGAGAGGAAGTGCCTAACTGTATAGAGGAGTGGAGCATTGCCGTGGGTTAGAGAGCTATTTAGAAACTCGGCTGCATCACGAAGCCATTGAAACTAGGAAGAGGCTGTTAGGCTATTGGGATGTGATTTCCTTCCATTTATTGAGCTTCTGTTAGGTGCCAGTGTTGTTACAGGAGCTGGGTCATCCAGGATGAGTGAAGCACACTGCGCTCAGGGATGGAGGAGTGAGCCAGGATTTCTGGGAATAATGCATGATGTTGCCACAGGGGGCCTGGGATATATTTAGCAACTACTAAAGTTTTCCTTAGAATTGAGCTTTGAGATTATCCCAGAGAAATAAATTCCACTAACCTTTCCTCTGAATTTTGTGCCATGTACTCCAGGGAGAAAAAGTAATATTCTGGGCGTGGTTAACCATTTTTGGCTTGGCCCAAGGAGAAGAGAATAACATCAGTTTTAAGCAGGGAAGAGGGTTTTTATATTTGTACTCCCCCCACCCCATGTGAAGTGTTGGGTATGTGAAGTGTTTTTCTTTATCTTCCTAAATATACTATTAAATAAAAAAAATATACAAATTAACATTGAGGTCTCAATGGCTGTAGCTATGCAGATGGGCCCAAAGAGCACCAAGTTTTTAGTTGCTATTTATGGAATCAATTTTCTTTTAAGCCATTTGTTAAACTGTTAGACATTTCTTTTTGGTATAGTATTTTACAGTCCTTAGGATGGATGGATGGATTGATTGATTGATTGATTGATTTTAATTCTTACCCAAGGATATGGTTATTGATTTGAGAGAGGAAGGGAGGGAAGAGGGAGGGAAAGAGACAAACATTGATCAGTTGCCTCCCATACATACCCCCACTGGGGATTGAACCTGCAACCTTTTTGGTGTATAGGATGATACTCCAACCAACTGAGCCACCCGGCCAGGGCTACCCTATGTTTTGAGGCGAGGTCAGGGAGGGTAGGTCAGGGAGGGTAGGTCAGGGAGGGTGTCTCCAGTTTCCTTCCTGGGATCCTTAGCTGAGCTTCATGAAGCTGAATTGTGTTCTCTGGCTTTGTAGCAGGACACTGGCAGTCTGGTTTCCCACCTGAGACTTGGACAAGTACTGGGCTTTAGTTTCTGATGTGTAACATGAAGGACTTGGGGGCTCTGACTGCTCTGTTTTGTTGTTTTATTATCTGTTTTATGATCTTGTCTTCTTAGGGTATTTTAAAACTTGAACATCTTAGTTCTTTTCTCTTTTAACATTTCATTGGTAGGTATTGAATGCAAACAAATGTCCATTTATTATTTTTCTTATTTTACTGCAATGATGGTAGTTGTATGGCAAGAATTATGTTCTGGAAAAGAAACATGATTGTGATTTAAATATATTTTCTTTTTATTTACTATCCACCCTGCTTGGTTTTCCTAAATTCCTTCCTCACCTTGGATTTTCTATTGACTCCTCTCTGTCAAATGTCCCCAGCTTCTTGTTCAGAGAATAGCCTATAAAGCAACTTGCAAAAGAAACTGCTATATGAAAACGAGAAATTATTTTAATAGTTTTGGTTTATGCCTGGAGCTGGTTAGTGGCCAAATTCTATCCCAAAGTCCCCCTTTTTTATTTCTCATTGTTCTTCTGGCTTCAAGTTTATGAAGGATCCATCCTACCTTCTTGTGCTGTACAGTATGTGTGTTGCCTGTTATACCTATTGATGTTACCTTTGAGCAGGCCAGTCACTGTAGGTCATAGGCAGAAGCCTTTATTTTTGTTTTACCAGCAGTCTTGTATATTATAATAAAGAGTAGAGAATGGTGATGTTCTTGTAATAGATAAACATCTGCTTCTTTTATTAGATTGCTAAACCTTTACGAGAAAAGACTATGCTTTATTCTTTGTTTCCTAGTAGCCTCTACTCTGTCTTACTCTATAACAGCCGTGGGCAAACTACGGCCCGCGGGCCGGATTCGCCCGTTTGAAATAAATAAAACTAAAAAAAAAAAAAAGACCGTACCCTTTTATGTAATGATGTTTACTTTGAATTTATATTAGTTCACACAAACACTCCATCCATGCTTTTGTTCCGGCCCTCCGGTCCAGTTTAAGAACCCATTGTGGCCCTCGAGTCAAAAAGTTTGCCCACCCCTGCTCTATAAGGTATCTAATAAATAACCAATTCTACTGAGAATTCTGGAAGGCTTTGTAATCGGGGCATTTGATTATTTTCTACATCTCTGCTTCCTAAACATTTAATCATATTTTGACAAGCACATTGGTCTTGTTCCACTGGTTTATCTACTTACCTGGGATACTTAAGAAAACACACACACACACACACACACACACACACACACACACACACACACACACACACAACTGATTCTCTTAGGTTAAGGATCTTCTTTGAAATAGCATAAGGCAGTTTCATGTGGGGATTAAAAAAAAGTCTTTAAAAGTTGACCGCAGCAGAATTTTTTTGGATGTGAATGACAAAATGTTTGTCTTCTCTTTTCTCCTTTTTCCCATCTGGTACTGCCCTTCCCTTCGCCTTCATCTCGAAGCTCTTTCAGTTCTGTTTACTCTTTTCTCCAATTTCTACAATCCCAATTACGTGTTTAACTTGTGGTTTTACTGTCATCTAAACTGCTAGGTGGTTTTGTAAATTGGATTTTTTAAAAGCCCCAAGGTATCTTTTCTACTGTTTGCTTTCTCTCTGGCTGTATGTTCCTTCAGTCATCTCTCTTTACTTTGGGCGCGTCCCTTCATTCTGTGGATTCTGCTGCATTTTCTTATGTACCACATTCTCATCTCTGTTGAAAAAGCCCCATTTTCCATCGCAGGACACAGGTGGGTCTCTGCTGTGTCACACCAGGTTGCTGGTCAGTGTCCCTCATGGCCCAGCTCAGCTCTTACCTCCTCTGAAGCAGTGTTGCCTTCCTCGGGGTTTGTCACTTATTCCCAAGTGTCCACACTGCACTGTCAATAGTTTACTTAGGCGCAGGAAACGAATACAGGTCCCAACCCACATAGAAGCCAAGTCGAGGTGTAAGAACACGGAGAAATGCCAGATCTCGATAAGAGTTACAGTGGGAGAACTTAGAATCGCTCCTCCAGATTTTCAAGCAATCAGGTAATGAAAATGTGGCTTCCAGTAAAGAGGGGCGTGCCAAAACCACATGGGTACAGCAAAACTTACTATTATTTTTAATACATTTTTATTGATTTTAGAGAGGTAAGGAGAGGAAGAGAGAGAGAGAGAGAGAAACGTTGATGTGAGAGAGAAACATCGATTGGTTGCCTCCTGTATGCACCCCGACCGGGAATTGAAACTACAACCTGGGTATGTGCCCTGACCAGGAGCCCAACCCGCGAACTTTTGGTGCACGGCCAGAGCTAAACTTCTATTGATAATCGAACTTATTTAAATGCTATTCTGCAAAGGCTTCTTCTGTTGCTTTTTGACTTAGAAGGCCCTTCTGTCTTCTGATGTCTGTGAAAATACTTTTTTTTTTATGACTTCATTTTTTACTGTTACTCGTTCAATCCATCTGGAATTATTTTTTTTATTAATATTTTTTTAATTGATTTTGGAGAGGAAAGGAGAGGGAGAGAGAGAGAGAGATAGAAACATCAATGATGAGGGAGAATAACGCATTTATATTTTTCTCCTCAGTGATTTGTAATGACACCTTTTTATGTATGTGTATATATATGTATATATATGTGTGTGTGTGTATATATATGTATGTATGTATACACACACACACATCATTTCTAATGTATTCAGAAGATCTGATTGTTTAAATTTTGGTTCTTAGCTTTATGAATTCCCTTTACCAGTTACACAGTGTGCATCTTATTTGACCAATTTTGCTGTTTTAAGTAATAGCTCTTCACTATTTTTTTTTGCATCTGAGATTTTATTTGTGATTACAAGCTGACTTCCCATTAATTATTAATTACATTTAACCTATCAACATAATTTTGTTTGGCTTACTCATGTCAAAACATTTTTAAATTTGTTACCACTATTTAAAAATCACTGGGTTTTTCAGCTCTTCCAGAAAAAATCAGAGGATGGCCTTTAGGCTAGGCCTACATTTCCATGAGGCAGAAATGTGCTGGAGCTGTGGTGGCTGCCTTCCCCTCCAGAGTAGATAGGCTTTCTGATTTGCCACTGCCCCACCCGCCTTAATGAGTTCCTCTTCCAGCTTGCTTTAGTCATTATATTGCTACCCAACCTTTATTATTATATTAGTACAGGGGTCCTCAAACTTTTTAAACAGGGGGCCAGTTCACTGTCCCTCAGACCGTTGGAGGGCCGGACTATAGTTTTAAAAAAAAACTATGAACAAATTCCTCTGCACACTGCACATATCTTATTTTGAAGTAAAAAAACAAAACAAAACGGGAACAAATACAATATTTGTATTTGCATGTGGCCCGGGGGCCGTAGTTTGAGGACCCCTGTATTAGTACTTGAGTTTGTAATGCAGTTTTATAAAAAAGCTTTCATTTGTATTTAATTTGAACCTTGATAGAGCCTTTTGTCTTATGTTGCTCAACTATACACACACACACACACACACACACACACACACACACACACACATTCTAGAGCAGCGGTTCTCAACCTGTGGGTCACGACTCCTTTGGAGGTCGAACGACCCTTTCACAGGGGTCGCCTAAGACCATCGGAAAACACATATATAATTACATATTGTTTTTGTGATTAATCACTATGCTTTAATTATGTTCAATTTGTAACAATGAAAATACATCCTGCATATCAGATATTTACATTACGATTCATAACAGTAGCAAAATTACAGTTATGAAGTAGCAACAAAAATAACTTTATGGTTGGGTGTCACCACAACATGAGGAACTGTATTAAAGGGTCGCAGCATTAAGAAGGTTGAGAACCACTGCACTATAACCTCTGAGCCTCAGTTCCGCTGTGGGAGTGCACTGACCACCAGGGGGCAGCTCCTGCGTTGAGCATCTGCCTCCTGGTGGTCCATGTGCATCATAACGACCAGTCGTTCTGCTGTTGTGCCGAATGTGAGGGGGCGCAGGCCAGGCCGAGGGACCCCACCAGTGCACGACTGGAGCCGGGGAGGGACACGGGAGGTTGGCCAGCTGGGGAGGGACCATGGGAGGGCTCCAGGGTGTGTCCGGCCTGTCTTTCTCAGTCCTGATTGGCTGGATCCCAGCAGCCAGCTAACCTACTGGTTGAAGCATCTTCCCCCTGGTGGTCAGTGCATGTCATAGCGAGTGGTTGAGCAGCCTTAGCATATCATTAGCATATTATGATTGGTTGAATGGCCGAGCAGTCGACCGGACACTTAGCATAGTAGGCTTTTATTATATAGGATAATTCATATATATGTGTGTGTGTGTGTATATATATACACACACACACACATACATACATACATACATACATATATATATCCTATATTGCAGTGTTAAAGAAATAATTCATATTATTTCAGTACAAGAAGTTATATGAGCACAAAGAAACAATAATACTCTAAAGGGCATTGAGAACAGATGCAGGAAGAAATAATTATGTAAGTCTTATGACTCAAAAACAAAAACACAGCAGCATTTGTATAATACCATACTCTGTGTGAATGAATGTATTTCCATTCTCAGTGGAGGGTGTAATGTTGTTTCTTGGCTAAATTCTTTCTTCACAGAGCCTTGATATCACCCTTTTCTTTCATTCCAAACTTGACCCACATGTTAATTTCCATCCCCCACTGTTGCTGAGTGTGCTGGGTGTTTTGATGCTGATTTTAGCATCATTCCTTCTTTTGTCCCATGCTGTGATTCAGAAGAAATCATGAGTAGAAATGTTTTCCACATTCCTGGTCAGAAGTAATCTGCAAAGACAGTGAACCTTTTTTATTGGTGACCTTGCATTGCAGTAATCTTGTTGTAAATGCAGCTGCATGGCTTCCATTCCTGTTCTCTTTAAACTATGCAGACATGCTCGGAGAATGCTGGGACTCCGGGCAGTTAGGTCCTAAGTGGCCATGACTAGAACTTGAGTCTCCTGACATCTAATCCAGTGTGCCCTGTACAATATCAGCTTTTCTGGTTTTTATTTTTATTTATTTAAAAATTGATTGATTTGAGAGAGAGGAAGGAGGAGGGAGGGGGGGGAGAGAGAGAGAGGTAGAGAGAGAGAGAGAGAGATTTGTTGTTCCAATTATTTATGCATTCATTGGTTGCTTCTTGTATATGTCCTGACTGGGAATCGCACCTGTAACCTTGGCGTACTGGGACAACGCTCTGACCAACTGAGCTACCTGGCCAGGGCTATATCAGCTTTTTTAAATAGTGTAGATTTTGTAGTAATGGCCACATGTTTGTTTTACTTTATTTTTCTGTTACTACAATAGTTGAGGAAGAGTATAATCATGAAAAGCAGAAGACAGAGTAACCATATATTCATGCCTTAAACTTAAGAAAAAATGGTTGTACATTAACCTAGGGCATAAAGAAAAAGTGCTCCTATTTCAACAAAAGCTTATTCGTACACATGGGTATAGGATAGGATACGGAACGTTAGGATTGGATCTATGAGTGAGCTAGCGCAAAAAATACTTCCTGATGTTCTTGGTAAGAAAACCAAGGTGTTAAACTTTGTGTGTGAAGTTGTGCAGCTAGTATGTAATAAACTTCAGTTCCTGCGTCTGTCTCTTATCCATCAGTGTATGTTCTTCAGGTGAGCGGGCAGCTCCTGACCTAGGGTCCCACAGGAGCAGTTTGTAGTCCCCATGTAGTGAAAAAAATTATGATCAACGCAAAGGGATAGACTGTATGTGCTTTATTCAGGCTCCTTGCCTAATCTGAGAAAGATCATACCAGAAAGGGCTGGACTGGTTCATTATTTTTGCTTTAGAAAGGGGAAGTTGGAAAACAGGGAAGAGAATGTTCCTTTCCAGGAGGCACTGGAGAGTCAGGGGGAGCTTGCAATTAATGGAAACATTTTGACAGCATGAGGACATAGCATGCTCTCATTGGTGCTCAGAAATATTTATTAAAAAATCTGCTTAAGTTGGCAAGCAGTGTGAGGGGAGATAGTTTTTTTCTGCGATTAAAATGTTGGTCACTTGTCTTCTCAAAGAGCTTCTATAGCAAAAGAAAGCAAATGCTAGTTCTAGGCAGTATCTGAGAGATGTTTGTAACATTAACCACAGAGTCTCAGTATTATTTTAGGCCCTTCGGATGGCATTTCTGGTCAGAGGATCTTATTGTTATATCCCTACTGGAGACAATTAGGGAGAACTTTCCCCAAGATTTTCCCCCCCAATGTGATTATTATTATTGTTATTAATATAGAGAAAAAACTCAGTTTTAAGTGAATTCCATTTCTGTGCCAAATCGATATCAAGTTTGATTTTTTAAAAATGTTTTTATTGATTTCAGAGAGGAAGGGAGAGTGAGGGAGAGAGAGATAGAAACATCAATGATAATAGAGAATCATTGATTGGCTGCTTCCTGCACGCCCCCTACTGGGGATCGAGCCTGCAACCCTGGCATGTGCCCTGACCAGGAATGGAACCGTGACCACCTGGTTCATGGTTGACACTCAACCACTGAGCCACATTGGCCGGGTGCAAATTAGCTTTTTTAACCTTTATATTCTTATTATACATCCTTCTTTTACATTTTTAAAAAATACGGGATAAGTGACATGGCATTAATTCTAAACACTGATAAGTATGAAGAGTTGGAAAATAACAGGGTTGGAATAAAGCCCATTCAAGGGAAAAAAAGATAAGTGGCTCTTCAATTCTAATGCTGTCTTGTTGATGAATAATCTGTGGCCTGAGTACAGATAGATTTTTCAGATAACTTCACTCTCAGTGGCACTTCTTTTACTTTCAGATTATTTTTCATATTTTGAACTTCCCAGTGAATTTATTATGTGCATGCATTTTCTTTCCTGTTTAATCATACTCGTCTGTGTTTTTCTGATTTGTAGGAAGAAAAAAAGAAGTTTGACAAAGAGACAGAGAAGAACTATAGCCTAATTGATAAACATTTGAATTTATCAGCAAAAAAGAAAGACTCACATTTACAAGAGGTATTATTTTTATTTTTCTATTCATTCATTTCTAAAATTGAATAAGCAGTGTCTGTCTTTTTAAAAGTTTTATTAAGTTTATTGGGGGTGACAATGATTAATAAGGTTATATAGGTTTCAAGTGTACAATTCTATAATACATCACCTGTATATTACATTGTGTGTTCAGTACTCAGTCAAGCATCCTTCTGTCACCATATATTATTTGTATATCTTTTTTAAAAAGGTGTTTTTATTTTAAAAACCTTAAAAAATATATTTTTATATTTTTTATTGATTTTAGAGAGAGAAGGAGGGAGCAGGAGGGAGAGGGGGAGAGAGAGAAACAGAGAGAGAGAGATAGAGAGAGAGAGAGAGAGAGAGAGAGGAAGACATCCATGTGAGGGAAAGGTAGATCGGCTGCCTCCTGTATGCCCCCTACTGGGGAATCTATCAATCTTTTGGTGCATGTAACTTAAAAACTTTCCATGTAGGATATTAGAGATGGAAAAAAATGAACATGTACTTCCCTGAATGAAGGAAAAAGAGTTTTTGTGGAACAAGACACAGAAGAACTAATACATCTTACAGTGATCAATTCAGTGTGGATTCATAGTATCACAATCTTTGGTTCTCAGTATATATTCACAGGAACAGTTTTAAAGAGCATTACTGAAGAACAATTGTTATTTTCAGGAATTGAGTTATTGAATGGCTTTCAAGATTTCTTTTTTTAAAAAATATATTTTATTGATTTTTCACAGAGAGGAAGGGAGAGGGATAGAGAGTTAGAAACATCGATGAGAGAGAAACATCGATCAGCTGCCTCCTGCACACTCCCCACTGGGGATGTGCCTGCAACCAAGGTACATGCCCTTGACCGGAATCGAACCTGGGACCCTTGGGTCCACAGGCTGACGCTCTATCCACTGAGCCAAACCAGTCAGGGCTCAAGATTTCTTGAAGAAATGAATTAAATTTAACAAGCTCACAGGCCATTTTGCTCTTATGTGAAGGCAGCATTAATCTTATTTAATGCTGAAGATTCAGGAGGTTCCATTTCATTAGATAGAGAACATCTGTTTTCCTTTTGTTAATAGACTCATTGTTTTTTTGTTTTTTGAGGGAGTTGTACGTAAGGAGAAAGGAATTTATATCTTATCTCTCATTTTCTCTTTCTCTTTTCTAAATTTCCGGCCACTTTTTTCTCTCTCACACACACTTGAATGCAAACTCAATGGTTTTCAATTTGGAACATATGCTTTCCTTGAAAATAATGCTGTGTGCAGCTGTTAGGCTCTTGACTCATCCTATAAAAGTGTGATTTTTTTTTTTCCATTTGTTCATTTTTAAACACATAAGGAATCCTGACATAATTTACCACTACAATATACACTTACTGAAGTAGCATAAAAAAGACACTAGCAACATTAAATCTAGTACAAACCTGGGTTATTTTTAAACAGCAGAATGTAGTTGCAAATTGTTCATTTTGACCTTACCCACATGTCACACTTCCTTTTGTCTCTTTAATACCTTTGACTGACATTTGGATGTCATTTGACAGTTTGGAAAAGTGCTTTTATATCACTTAATCCGAACTACAATACTGTATTAGGCAGGTAGGGCTCCCCACATTCTCTACTTTGTTACATATTATATAGAAAACCACACCCCCTACCTTCTGTCAATTTGGAAGTGACAGCTGTTGTTTTCATAGGTTCTCTTTATGCTGCCTCTCTTCTCCCCTTATCTCTGTTTTCAGGTATCCTGAAGGGATTTTCATGCCCCGAGTTAATTTCCATTTCCACTTCACTATCGAATTAGGTATCTCATTCTAAACATTGCTTAGACAAAATCTTTAGAGTCATCCTTGGCCTTCTCCCTTACATCCACACCCAGCCTGCCAGCCTCTGTCTTCTTTAGTTGCAGAATATACTCAGAATCACCCTGGCCCAGCTGCTGGCATCTCTCAGCAGATTTCTGCAGAATCCTCTCAATTGGTCCTCCTGATTCCACCAATGTATTCCTACAGTTTATTTTCTATAGGACAAGCTGAGTGAACCTTCATATGGTTCCTCTTCTCCAAACCCTTCTTACAGCTCCCTCCCACCCCACCTGTGCTCATACCCACATGACTGCCAGGCTCTGGCTGGACTGAGACAGTTGGATTCTATGCACAGGGCCTTTGCTTTTGGTCTCCTTACTGCCTGGTATGTTTCTAACCTAGATCCACAGGCCTCACTCCTTCAAATACTTTTTCAAATATACTCCATTCATTAAGAGTTTTCCTACAATTAATTTGCTGGAGTGGCTCACAGAACTCAGGGAATCATTTACTCCAGTTTACCAGTTTATCATAAAGGATAATGGAAAGGATGCAGATGAATAGCCAGATCAAGACATACATAGGCGAGATCTGGAAGGGGGTCCCAAGTGCAGAAATTTCTGTCCCCATGAAACTGGGGTGTGCCACTCTCCAGGCACCTGGATGCTTTCACCAGCATGGAAGCTCATCAGTTCTTATGTAAGAGTTTTATGGAGCTTAATCTGGAATGTCCCTGTCCCCATCCCCTTTCCTGTCCCAGAGGTGGTGGGCAGGTCTGAAAGTGTCACCCCTCTGATCACTGGGTCTTTCTATCACTGTCTAGGGGCGCCCCCTCATGCCCTCATTAGCATAATCTCTGGTGTGCTCTCAAGGGGCTGTTAGGTATGGTCAAAGACACTCCCGTCACTCAGGAAATTTCATGGGTTTTAGGAGCGTTGTGCTAGGAATCTGAGACACAGACCAAATATAGTTATTATTGCAGCACATACAGTGATTGCCTTTTAGACTTGAGTCAGGCCAAGGAGAGTGCTGCGAGGTATACATGGGTGTCCATGGCGTTGTTGTAAATGATGGGCTACTGACAATATCAGGGATACTGGTGATTTAATCCTGGGTTAATGTTCTGATTATTCATTAATTTGATTCATTAATTTGATTAATGAATAATCAGACCATTAGAGGGGCATGGATAGCATTTGACTGGCAATGCTAGGATGATTCCAGTATCACGAACAGCCAGGAGAGAGAATCAGCAAAAACATAAAAAAACAAACTTGGTAAATCTGACCCTGGTGTAATTTTTTGAAGGACATTTTTCAGTAGCAGAAACATGAAGAATCTATTCATAGCTCCTCATATCTTTATTTGGTTAAATACTCAACAAAATTACATTGTTTTTGCTGGGAGTTGTGCCTGTTAACTGCTGGTGATGGATCTAGCAAACTCTAGTTTAATTAGAGGTATAAATATATCATGATTCTGATGAGTGTGAGGTAGAAATTCTCATTTGGGCTTAGTAATACTTTTTGTATTTTAACATTATTTTGCTTAAAAATCATTTGACAGGAAAAAAATTATATGTTAATTTTTTTTCTCCTCAAAATTAAGAAAACGTTAGGGTAAAATAGACAAAAATTAAAATTTATGATTTTAACTATTTTCAAGTGTACAATTCAGTGGCATGAAGTTTGTTCACATAGGCAACCATCACCATCCATGTTCAGAACTTTTTGATCTTCCCAAATTAACATTCTGTACTCTTTCCGTACTAACTCCCCATTCTCTCCACCCCCAAACCCCTGGCAAGCTCCATTCTATTTTCTCTACCTTGTTTTTAAAAAATATGTTTTTATTGATTTTTAGAGAGAGAGGAAGGGAGAGTGATAGATAGAAACATCGATGAGAAAGAAACATCATTGATTGGCTGCCTCCTGCACGCCCCCACTGGGGATCAAGCCTGCAACCCGGGCATGTGCCCTGACCGAATGGGGACCTGTTGGTTCCCTGGGTGCTCAACCACTGAGCTACACTGGCTGGGCTCTGTCTCTCTTAATTTGACTATCTTAGGTACTCATGAGTACATGTTTTGCATATCTTTTTGGAAAAATGTCTGGATGAATAATTTTAAAATTATAATTAGCCAAATTCGGGACTATATTACACGTTGGCTTGTAAGAATGGTTCCGAAATTCTTTCTCTGCTGTTCCTCCGTGGAACTGCGCTCCTCTTCCAATTCCTTTCTGCTTAGACTGAATACCCTGGAACCTTCCTTTTTAAGAGTAGTGTCCTGACCATCTGGTGCCTGGTCATTCCCTGGGGGCAAGGCATTGTGAGGATTCAGGAGCAGGACTTACTAGACATGGGCTTCCAAGCCTGATCCATTTGAGAGCCGGCTCTTGAGATGGTGGCATGAGTGCCACTTCCTCACCTGCTGCCTTCCCTCATGGGTGCTGAGGTGACTGGTGTTTCCCCAACCTCTTTCCCTGGCCGACCTCAGACTTCTGTGTGTGTGGTTCAGCCTTGGGTTTCAGTTGTTTGGGTTTTTCATGAAGACCCTTACTGTTTCATCTTCAGTCCTTTGGGGTCAACGTCAATACATAGACCAGGGTCGGAAACTGTTTCTGTAGAGTCAGCTAGTAAATATTTTAGACTTTTGTAGACCATGCGGTCCCTGTTGCAACCTACTCAGATCGGCTGTTGTAGCAGGGAAGTAGCCATCAGTGGTATATAAAGGAACAGCCATAACTCTGTTTCAATATAGCTTCATTTAGAAAAAGCAGGCAGCAGGCCATACGTGGCCTGTGGGCTATCGTTTTGCTGACTTGTGATCAAGAGTTTCACTCCTCGCTGCCTCTAATTTGACCAGCCTCAATTATTTTAACGTAGGCAGACGTCCAAGTGGAGCAAAACCGGCAGCACTTTTACGAACTGTCTCTCGAATATGTATGTAAGCTGCAGGAAATCCAAGAAAGAAAGAAGTTTGAATTCGTGGAACCTGTGAGTATTGTAGCTGGTTGTTCTGCTGGATTTTTGTGGTGTGACGCAAATGTTTTTTGTTTTAGCTTTCATTAATGGTTTCTAGAGGCCGTAGTGCACACATATAAAGCAAGGCACCATAAACTGTAGAGGGTGGACACACAGCCATGAAGTCAAGGAATGAATCACCGACACATCAGTCCATGGTTCTTAGCCTCATCTGCACAGCAACATGTGATGGGTATCATTTCTTTTGCTGCGTGGTCTCCAGGACTCTGCCATGAGGTGGAGGTTCACCTTTAATGAACATCCCTGTGAAAGAAATGCTACTGGAATGTGAGTGAGAGGGATAATACTCACTCTACTCAAGTTTGTTTCCAAAGCAAGTACACCTGTCCAAACTTGGGAACTTTCAACAATTATTGATAACAGATTCTTTCTAATACAAGTCCCAATACTAATGCCAACCTAAGTTAAGAACTAGTGTGTGGAACATTTGAAACTATTTTGTGTTACTCTGAGATTGCTTCATACTTATTTTAGAAACACATGATTTTTGTTTGTGCTTATATAGATACTAGAGGCCCAGTGCACGAAATTTGTGCAATAGTAGGCCTTCCTTCCCCTGGCTGCCAGCACCGGCTTCCCTCTGGCACCTGGGACCCGGGCTTCCATCTGGCCACCGGCAGGCAACTGGGACCCGGGCTTCCCTTGCAGCCCCGGCTTCATCCGGAAGGTTGTCCAGAAGGATGCCCGGTCCAATTAGCATATTATGCTTTTATTATTATAGATATTCTAATAGCTTCAGTTCTGTATATATTAAAGGTTATGCACATGAATATATTTATTTTCTGAATAAAATGTAAACTGTATTTCATACTGTGGGTTTTAGCAAAAAAATCAAGAAACTAGAATTTGTCAGTATTAATTTTAATGTAGATGTTTTTGTGTCTGATTTTTTTTTTAAAACAGCTTCATTGGTATAACTTCACATGCCTTACAATTTATCCATTGTGTATATAATTTTGAGAAACAAAAAAAATCAAGTAATGATTAACAAAAAATTGGCATTCATGGGAGGTATGGTCCAGTTGGAGTAATAGAATTAACCTAAATTAGAGAAAAATTTTTCTTTCTTAGAACTTTCTTTTCATCTGAGATAACAATGGACGACATTTATTTAGCATTTGCAATGCTCAGTCATCGTTCAACTCAGTGTTCGAAGACCTCTCCTGTGTTCATGCAGTTTTATTCCACAGAATGACTCAATAAGGAGATATGTTTATAATCTCACTTAGCAAATAAGCAGATTGAAGTAGAGTCGGTTTCAGTACTTTGGCCAAGGCCTCCTGACGGTGCTGAAGTTGGGAACTGACCCATCCTGGCCACTGGAGGTCAGAGTCCCAAGGTCCTAACTATTCACTCCGTGACATTCTGAAGAAGATGGATTTCAAGATTTCCTCAACTCTCACCCCAAATCACTTTTGCTCACTTAAGATTTACTCACATGTGGGGCAGAAGCAGCTGCCTTCTAATCGAGAGGGGCAGGTGGAGAGTTGGTAGGAAACCCAGGGCTTAATTACTGCTCCTCTCTGCCCAGTGACTGAAAGTCCTTGGTGACAAAACAGGTGGCACTACCCTGGCTGCCATTTAGCTCTTTGATTCTGTGACTTCACTTTCTATATAGATTCTGTTGACCTACAATGATAACGTTTCAATGATAAACATAGCAATTTTCTCTACTAAAAAGAACAAATGAATGTAGAATTCTTTTTCTCTTACACATTGTACTATAAACACTGTCTCATGGCTTTGATATTTAAGGGGAAAAAAATCACAATTTTTTTTAAAGGGTAAATTAAATAAGATGCATTTGGATTTAATTGAATTTGAGTGATTTCCTTTTAATTATTTTACTTCATTAGAATCACAGTGAGATAAGGGGAAATAACTTGGCTGTTTTTATTCTTTTTTTCCTCCTGAGTTTTTGGTGCTAATGTGACTCTTTCTTTTTTGTCTTAGATGCTGTCATTTTTTCAGGGAATGTTTACTTTCTATCATCAGGGCCATGAACTTGCCAAAGACTTCAATCACTACAAAATGGAACTACAGATCAACATTCAGAATGTAAGGAAATGAAAGCTTTCTGGTATTAGAAGATGTTAGAGATATGTGCTTTTGATCTGTATTTGTTACATGCAAAATCTTAAACCCAAGACCAGCCTGATCTGTTGGTATTGAGAAACTGAGGCTACATTGCCACCTTCTGGTCAATGAGCGTAACAAACTGCTCTCTTCACTGGGTGAGGCTCAGGGAATTCTGCCACCTGGTGGCTCTTTTTAAAATTTCATGCAATTTATTTTTCTTGTTTTCTGAAAAGTCACCCACCCAGTATGTTTTAATTTTTATTTTTTCCAGTTTTATTGAGATGTAATTTCCAGACAACACTGTGTAAGTTTAAGGTGTAGAAAATACTTGACTTACATATATGGCAAAATGATTACCATGATAAGTTTAGTTAATATGTCACCTCATATAGTTACCAAAGTATTTTTTTTCCTTGTGATGAGAACTTTTAGGATCTCCTCTCCTACCACCGTTTACATATATCTGAGAGCAGTGTTAACTGTAGTCACCCACACTCTGTGGGGTAGTTCTGAGGATCACCTTTGTTATACAGCCCTGAGCCCTCTCTGTACAACGCAAAGAGCACTGCACTGTAGAGTTAAGGCATTTCTCAGTTATAAGGATCTCAGTTGCTCCTCTCTGACCTGTATATGTTAGTTGGATTTTATTCCAGGCAGGCAGACTTCTGGCGCATGAGGAACTTCTTTCCTGGCTTGTAAGCCTCGTCACTAATATCCTGGGTTCACAGTGGCTGTTTGCTTTGTTATTTTCCTGGAAAGCACATGCTTTCAGTAGGTCTTGGGTAAAGCGATTTAGGAGAACTTTGTTAAACAGTATAAGGCATGTGATTTTGATCAGGTGGTTAGATGTTGAGTCTCTCAATACTTTAGTCGATTTTGGAAGTGTCCTCATGGACAAGCCATTCAGGTTCTATTTAGTGTAATTTGAGGCCTTGTTAGCAACATGGTGAGTGAGCTTTGGGACACACTGCTAGCACATAATCAGAGGCATACATGTTGAAGGGTAGGAGTTTCTGTGATGTTTGCTGCTTGGCTTTCCATTTCTTGAAGTCTTCGAAATTGAGGATGAGTGGTTTTTGTATAGATTTGGTTTCTATTTTTTTTCATGTATAGTTCCCTACACTTAGGAATGTAGATAATGAAATCTCTTGTGTTTTGTCATTTGTGTCAATGTGTATGTGAAGATTGTTTAAACATTCAGCTGAATTAAATGCCTAAAAGAGTAAGTTCCCTTTCCCCTAGCATTCTTTTATGTAATACAGTTTTTAAAAATATGAAATGTATCTGTATAGGTTAGTCCTAACTTAAACAGTGATCTCTGTAGGCGGTAGAATGTTTAGACTAATGATACTGTGATTTTTCAGAATACTTCTCCAGACAGCAGAACACAGTGTTGTAGAAAGAACATTACATAGATAGCTTAGAAGAATAGATTATAATCCTGATTTGTTTTTTCTCCTCCACTAACTGGCTGTATAACTTGTAGAAATTCACATTTTCTGACTGGACCTCATCTGTCAGTGGCAGGGCTGGCCTGGATGAGATCCCTCAGGTAGAACTGGATCCATAATCGTGGGGCCAGGGTAAAATGGGAAGGCAGGGCCCCTTATCAAAATGGGGTGTTTCAGGACAGTAGGACATTTAAGCTGAGGGCATGACCTTCCCAGGACAGGGCCCTGTGTGACAGGATACTACTGGTGAAGTGTGGGGTGACGTGTGGGGACAAATCTGTGTCTTTTGGGGCCTTCAGTGAAACTCTCCTTACAACGCCTGCTTAGGCGTGGAAGTACTTTTATAGCACACCTATGGGGACGGGGGATATAGTCGCCTTACATATGCCGAAATAGCTTCTGAGAGATTAAGGATTTCAATGTGAATGTGCAGTCGTAAAACATAAGACAAGCTGTCATTTCAAATGGTTTGCAAAATGACCCAGTTGATATCCTTAATATATTGAGAACTTTTAGCACACATTTGGTAGCAGTATTCATTTCCTGTAGAGAAGTGGCCAAAGAACAATTTACTGAAAAACAAAAAACAAAAAAAAAAAAACCCCACCTTTTTCTGTATCGTTTGGAACTTAAGGATTGTCATCGGTAAACGAATGACCCTGCTTCTGTAATCTCCCCCTCCCCCTCCCCTTCCCCCTCCCCATTTTGTCCCAGCTGTTTCCGAGGCCACTCCTGCAGCTGTTCCTGGGAGAGGCTCTGCTTTTCATTTCACCTTCAGTTTTGAGAACACCTGATCCAGGTGTCTTCTTGACTCTTCATTTTTGCTATTAGCTAATTCTTTTTCTTTATAATGTTTTTATTGATTTTTAGATAGAGAGGAAGGGAGAGGGATAGAGAGATAGAAACATCATACCAGCACCTTGAAACACATCACTCATTTTATCTCATCTGCTATACTTCAGCACTGCTGTGACCTACTCATATCTAGGCCATTCATTTCATTTCTTAATGTCAGCTTTTAGCATATTAAAAGGAAAACTACATATTGCTGAGAAAAAAAAAATCCAAACTGTGTGTTATTTCCTTTGCTGTGTACATTTATGTATTTAAGGAAATATATGCACATGTTAAAACCAAATCTTAGAATTAGCTACCTGTGTGATATGACATTATAGATAATTTTGGCCAACTTTTTAGTATTTTACTATAATAAAAATAGCAATACTATTTTATAATCAGGAAAAAGGTAAAAGTTACTTAAAAGGCAAAACAACCTATTTCCCCTAATTCGGTTTCACCTTTTCTATAAAATGCTTAGATTTTTTTTTTTTTTGAGAGAGATTGAGTCTTTATCTATTTTCCATGAGTAATAAATGGAAAGCAAAAAAGAGCAAGATGGCTTTTAGAAAATAGATTATGTATCCCTGGCTGGTGGCTCAGTGGTTACAGTGTTGGCTTTCACACGGAAGGTTCTCGGGTTTGATTCCTGGTCAAGGGCACATACCTGGGTTGCAGGTTCACCCCCCACTCAGGTCGGGGCATGTTCAGGAGGCAACCAATTGATGTGTCTCTCTCACATCGAAGTCTCTCTCTCTCTCTCCCCCCCCCCCCCTCCCCCCCCCCCCCCCCTCCACTCTTTCTAAAAACCAGTGGAAAAAATATCCTTGGGTGAGGATTAATAACAACAATAAAAAAGAAATAGATTATGCACAAGAATGTAAAATTCATCAAAATTTAAAGCATATTTTAAAAAATCAACTTTACATTTCTGTGATCTCTTTCCCCTGGGAAATATGGGATAGGAGAATAGAATAGAATTCTTGGAGGAAGACACAACTTGAGAAATTTTAGGATTCTCCTTCCCCCTAGAAGATAGGAAGAATTTTTAAAAAAATGTAAGAATATGCAGAAATGTCTTTGTTATAGTGTTGTGAGAATAGTAGACCATTAAAACAATAAACTGTGTTTTTAAAAAAAGAGATTGGAGTGGTCACGTAAAAATACGAACGTGGTTATTTCTGAGGGGTGGGTTTACCGTCTTTTTATTTTGTTGTTCCTTTTCCTTTTGTCCCTCTCTTTGTTTTATGATGTTGTGGACTCTGCCCAGATCTTGGTTTTTAAATACGACCCTCCACTAATAGTAGCAAGGGCCCCTTTGGGGAAATGGCTGATTTTAGGCCTGGGCCAGCACGAGGTGAACCCGGGCTCCTTGGATCAGAAAGGATGGGATTACTCAGAGGATTAGGGGGGAAGTCAAAAGGCACAGGTCAAATCCAGGACAATTTGAACATAAATAATGAGAGTATTGGGTAAATAGGAGGTAAATTGTGTGTGTATATGTTCACGTCTGTACATACATATATGTGGTATTCACATATGTATGTGTGTGGGTATATATATGTATATATATGTGTATATATATAATGTATATGTATAAAACATAGAGATGGAAAGAAGTGAGGGTTGCAAGAAATTTCAGCAAAGTGACAAAGGCGGCGAATAAAGTCAGGGTGTGGTCAGTGTTAAGAAACCCTGGATTCAGGAGAATGGGAAGTGGCCATTAACACATGAGCCCTACCCGCTTTGCAGCCTTGTAAATTCTTTTAACACATACATAGATCTTTTATTTTATTTGTTTTTCTTTTATTTATCTTTATTGTTGAGAGTATTACAGATGTCCCCCCTCCCCTCATCGGTTCTTGCCTCGCCCCAGGCCTTCACCCCCTTATTGCATTTCTCTGCAGACATGTTTTCCCCTTTACAACCACTTCTGTCGGACCCCCCTTCCCCCTAAAAAATGTCTACCTTTCTTCCATTTTTCTGCTCTTCGGACCCTTGGTAACCCCTTTCATTACAGGGAGGAGAGAGGAGAAATTTCAATAGTAGTTTTTCATCTCCGCGTCTCCGCAGCGTCACATCAGCAGTTTTTCTTATTAATATAGTCATTTTTGAGTGTGGACGAGAGCGAGGTCCAGACACTCGCTGGTGCTGACTCCTCACAGTCGCCTCGGAAATGCTGTCACCTCCCCTTCGTGTGCTGTTAGTGTAGCCATTGGCAGAGATACTGGGTTTCAGAAATGAGATTTGTCTCCTCAGCTCTAGGAGACAATATTTGTAGGTGAGGGTCCCCCCCCCCCCATTTCTTAGAAGAAATGTCATTTTCACGTGCAGTTGCCTTGACCTGGAAAAACGACGCTCATATTTAACTTTAAAAGAAGGAAGCTTTTCAGATTCTGACCCTTGGACATGTTGCTGGTATCGTCGTGACGAGGGGTCAGGTTGACTGTTGTGAGGGAAAGACTTCCAGGACGGGTGCTTTGTGACCTGCGTTGTAACAAATTCTAAGATTCAGCAGAATTGTGAGAAGTGGACGCAGGCGTTCTTATGTTGAGTAATAGAATTGTTCTTGGTGTTGGTCAGCTGCTCAAGTAAGTCATCTCCGGTTACTCTGACTCCTCTATTTGTTATTTTACCACCACCCCGTCCCCTTTTCTTTACAAAGAGGCACACTGGAAAGGCTGGGTATATTATGAGAAACTTATAGAAAAATGCTACGAATTTAGTTATAGTTATCCAGAGACTTAGAAATATACATGAAAAAAGTAACAACAAAAAACTTGTGGGAGAACTTAAAACATGTCTGTGCTTTTTATCCATTTCAGACTCGGAATCGTTTTGAAGGAACAAGGTCAGAAGTGGAAGAGCTTATGAACAAAATCCGACAGAATCCCAAGGACCACAAGCGAGCCAGCCAGTTCACGGCTGAAGGCTACCTGTATGTGCAGGAGAAAAGTAAGAGGCCGCCAACAGGGAGGGATGGCTCCTTAGGAATTATTTTTAAACTTCTTATTGTAATGACTGTATTTTTGGAATAATCGTTCCTACCACTTTGCCTCCTCCCATCTAGAAGGTGTACTTGCATTTTTTTGGGGGGGGGAAACACATTCCTGCTCCAGGGAGGGTCTGTGAGCACTGGGCTTTTCCAGGTACACCCCTGAATTCTGCACCAGGCTCTGCTGAACTAGCTCCCAAGGGAGCCAGAACTCGGCATAAGGCTGAAAGCGAGGTGGGGTCTTCTCCTTTCACCTAACCCCTATTCTCTCTCTCTTTCTCTCTCTCTCTCTTTCTCTCTCTCTCTCTCTCTCTCTCTCTCCCTCCCATGTTTCTCGCTCTCTCCCCCTCTCTCTACCTCTCTCTCCCTCTCTTTCTCTCTCCCTCCCTCTCTTTCCCCACCTCTCTCTCTCTCTTTCTCTCTCTCTCTCCCCCTCCCCCCTCCCTATATAGTTGTCCTTCAATATCTTCAGGGGGGTTGATTCCAGGACCCCACAGATACCAAAATCCTCGGATGCTCAAGTCCATATATAAAATGGGGTAAAACAATGCCTAGTACATATGCACACCCTCCCATCTCCTCCCTCCCACAACCCTACTTCTTGTTGAAGTCATTAAAAAAAAAAAGTTTTCATTCATTTCAGAGACAGGAAGGGAGAGGGAGAGACAGATACAATGAAAAGTAACTACAGCTAGCTATTGATAACAACACACATTGGTTCTTTAATTCTAATCTCTCTCTGTCTCTTTCTCCCTTCCTCCTCCCCCTTCCACTCTCTCTAAAAATCAATGGAAAAATATGCTCAGGTGAAGATTAACAAAAATATTAATAGTCGCATATATTAAATAGAATTTTTGAAACTGGCATGAACTCTTAATACCTAGACCCAAATAAATACAGCTTACAACTACAAGACTTTCAGGTCTGAGGTAACAGCCCAGCAAACTGCTTGAGAAGCGTGCCTTTAACTCCTTCCATGTTGCTCAGATGAGCTCTCTGCGCCTCAGTTCCCTGGTTTCCCCCTTTTATTAGGATGAGCGGTTTTTGCTGATTTGTTTTCTTGAGCTGTCTTACCTGCTGCTTACTGGGTTTTCCCTCTTTAGTAATGTGGAACTCTGCACATTTGCTTATTTCTGAGGAAACATAGAAAGTCCTGTTTTCCTATTTCTGTCAGGGCCTGCGCCATTCGGGTCCAGCTGGGTCAAGCACTACTGCATGTATCGGAAGACGGCCAAGAAGTTCAACATGATCCCATTTGAGCACAGATCTGGTGGGAAACTTGTAAGTATTTGATTTCACACTGTGTTCTGTGGGAGGGAGTCTTTGAGGGTGTCGCTTCAATGACGTTCATATTCACCGATGATAAGTACATTTTATTTTATTTTTTAGGATTAAAATTATTATTATTTTTTTTGTGTGTGGTCTTTTACTTGACTGCATGGGTATATATGGTCAGATGTATTGTGTCTTTAAGAGAGAATAGAATCCTCTCACGTCACTGTGGTTGGGAGATAAACCTAGCACCTACCACAAGTTGTCATCACAGTGTTTACACGCAGATCTGACCTGCGCATGTGTATCCGCACCCCGAAACATGATAGAGGGGATGATCTGTAATGAATTTCACTATGTTTCGCTTAGACTTTCCAAGTTCTTACGTAGGGAGGCCCCACTTAGTTTGCTCTTCCCATAGGAAGGAACGGCAAAACCTCATACTGGCAAGAAAAGAGCAGGAAGCCCCCGGCGCTGGCTGTGTGGGAAAGGTGATCTTCATTTGTGTTTTCAGTAGAAGCTGCAGCTCAGAGCAGTAGTCAGGGGTGTGGGGACAGAGGCCTTCTCACCAGTGCTGAACATCATTGGTAACACATTTTAAGAAAGAAGGGTTTGCTGGGTGGACAGGCATGCTTTTGCATATGTGACTGCAGAGCCAACCCATGAAAAAGAATAGTTCAGGTGGCTTATAATACAAACACATTTCTGTGGTAATGAAATAGACATGGAAAATCGGGTTGATGGACAAGAGGAGGAAGTGAGTGTGCCACTCTCCGAGGCTGACGGGGTTAGGATGGAGCTGGAGGTGCGTCTGAGTTTCCTTCAAGAGCTAACTCAAGTCCTAGGTCCTGTCTGCTGAGTGATGTCTGTTTTAGCCACCAAATAACAAATACATTGTATCCATAGTGACCATGACATTTTGAACATTTGTATATTTGAATGTTGAATATTATCTGGAGATCCTTAGTCTAGAAAATGTTAAAATGTTCTAGGAGTAGCCCGACTTCTCACAGTTCTTCACCGATGACCTGCGTTCCTGCATTGCCTCTTTTTAATGCTTTTAGAGAGGATGGTTTAGGGAGGTAAACAAGTACCATAAAAAAATTAAGAAAAGATAAATTCAGGGTGTTCACTTAGGAAACAGAAAAACCGTGTAGATTGAGTGGTTCTAGCTTTAGATGACCAGGATTGCTAATCTAGGACCCTTCGTGGACTTCTAGGTAAGTTCCAGACTCTTCTGAATTCTTTTGCGCTTTTTCTCATATAATCTTACCACACCTCTATCAGGTAGAAATTATCCTTCCCTCTTTATGATGGGAAACCGGGACATAGAGAACTTAAGTGACCTCCCAAGTTCCCGTAGCTAGAATCAAATTTTTATTGGTCAAAATGGTCACATACTGGCTATTTTATATGGTATACTATACTAGGCATTAAAAACACACTATTCTTCTTTTTAAAAGAATACAATAAGAGAGTAATACATATTCTAGCATGTGGAAAATGTTTTGTTCAAGTAGCTCTTAAAATTAGCCCTCCTGCCGTCTTAATGTTGTCGTCTCCAAAGCAGGGTCTAGAAACCCTCAAGGAAAGGAGAAGGACAAAAATGGTTAAGATTCTAAATGGAAACTAGTTTGGAAGATAATATGTAGGATAAAGAGACTTAAAATCTTTCTCTCTCTCCCCGCTCCCATACAGGGTGCCTCCGTGTGCATATGTTTATACTGTGGTTTTTGAGAATGTTTAAAACGATTCTTTGCAGGGGGATGGAGAGGTGTTGTTTTTGAGAGAATGTACCAAGAGGCACACAGACTCCATAGACAGAAGATTCTGTTTTGATGTAGAAGTTGCTGACAGGTAAGTGACTGGAATTATTAGACTTCTTAAAAGAACCATTTGAAAAAATGATTTAAAAAAAATAAAGATAAATGGCAACTGATATTTCCAGGATGGGAAGAGAATGTTACCTTGTTACATGTCCTGCCTGTGTGCTTTTCATTGTGAGCTGTTAGTCTGGGTCCCTGTGTTTAGCTGCAGAGGGATAGCTCATTTGTGGCTGACATTTGGAGTCATTCTAAGCAGTGTTGTCACTTAAAAAATAACCTTGGGCCCTGGCTGGTTTGGCTCAGTGGATAGAGTGACGGCCTGTGGACTGAAGGGTCCCAGGTTCGATTCCGGTCAAGGGCACATGCATGGGTTGCAGGCTCGATCCCCAGTAGGGGATGTGCTGGAGGCAGCTGATCAATGATTCTCATCATTGATGTTTCTCTCTCTCTCTCTCTCCCTTGCCATTCTTCTCTAAAATCAATAAAAATATATTTAAAAAAATAACCTTGGCCTTTCATTGTTGATCCGTGCCGAAGATGTGGCACTAAAGGAATAATGGGGGAAAGTAAGGAATATATGGGTGGCAAAGCTAAAAAGAGGTGCTGGTGACTGTTCACACAGAACAGTGTTCTTTGTTGTGTGTGGGAATTTTCACTGTCTTTGCTCTTTATGTGAGGGAGGGTCTTAGGATACTCTGTTAAAAGATTACTGTATTTTTCTTATGGTAGGACTTTGTGTTGTTTACTTATAAAAGAATCTTTGCCAGAGAGAAGGAAAGATGAAAAAGGAAAAAGTTCACCTGTTCATATTACTTCGTGTCTGGCATTTATTTCTGTGTCCTCTGGGGGCACCGAGGGACTTCGTGGTCCTGGGTTTTACTTTGTTTTGTTTCCAAGGCGGACAGTATGGTGGCTCGCTGCAAGCCCTGGTTTTGGAAACAGTGGTGTTCAGATAGGGCTATTGCATATTTGTATCATAAAAGTTTTACATATGAGTTTTTTGTTTTTGTTTTTGTTTTTTTTAAAGCAAAAGTTCATTTCAGGTCAGGACCTGAGAATACAAAAATAACTCATGCTTCCTCTTCCTTTAGATGATACAACTAAATCTGTGGGGTTAGTGCAGAGAGGGGAAATCTGTGCTTCACTTTCTAATAAATGAACTGAGACCAGATAGATAAAGATGTGCCCTTAAGCACCAGGATACAGTTGGCACTACCATGAAAAGGGCAAGCAGCTTAGAAAGTATTTTGCCAGGATTGATTAAAAAAGCGAAGGAGAATGAGCAAAAGAAGTTACATTTCAAGCCAGTAAGGACTTGTTCAAAACTTCAAGAAGAGATTCCAGCTGCGTAATCCAACTCCTGTGTGCAAACACCCACAGTGATGCGTGCTGCACCCTTTCTAAGTTCCAGACAGTGTTCTGAGTTCTTCTGCGCCTTTTCTCATTGAATCGGGTAGATATTCTTCCCCTTGATGGTGGGGACCTTGGACATAGAGAACTTAGTTGACCTCCCAAGGTCACGGAGCTAGGAAGTAAGAGTGGAGACACTCGGCATTCTGCCTCCAAGCCAAGCCCTTAACCCAGCCGTGGGCAAACTACGGCCCGCGGGCCGGATACGGCCCGTTTGAAATGAATAAAACTAAAAAAAAAAAAAGCCGTACCCTTTTATGTAATGATGTTTACTTTGAATTTATATTAGTTCACACAAACACTCCATCCATGCTTTTGTTCCGGCCCTCCGGTCCAGTTTAAGAACCCATTGTGGCCCTCGAGTCAAAAAGTTTGCCCACCCCTGCCTTAACCACTGTGCCCCAGGCCCCCCAGGCCCGGGTTTTACTTTGTAATCCTGACGTGTCCTACATAATTGAGGAAGTTGAGTCAACAGTGACACCAACTAGAAAATGTGTTGCAGGAGGTTAATCTGATTTGTTTTGAAAGCAGGCTCCTTCTAGTTCTTCATATATATTGCTCTTATACAATTTATATTACTTTTGCTTAGCTCTATATCTTCTCTAAAACCTTGATCACACCAAGTGCTCTTCATCAGCCACGATCCTGATGATGATTGTGACCTCTTCACCCCCTCACAAAGATTGAGTTGGGCTCGCTATGGAGTTATTTTTATTTGGAGAAGATAATACCTTGTAAGGAGACTCTTGGAAGACCTTAGAATTGATTTATCTTAGTGGTTCAAACTGGTTAATAAGGAGTCCTCTTTTCAAATAAAATTTTGTGCGTATATAAAACAGGAAAAATCTGGCAAAGGCAGTGCCTGTGCTTGGAGGTCTCTACTCTAATTCTGGGGCTTTGAAGGCATATTTAATGAAAAGTTTGAATGAAGTAGGCTCTTTTCTTAACTCTTACCCTGATTCCTGGCCAGTGGACTACTGGGAAGTATAGGTAATTTGTCCCTTGTCTATTAGATCATGAATTCCATGTGGGTGGATACCCCATCTCAGTATCATTTGGTACTGGAGAACCAAATGCAATGCTTTTGGTATGGTGGGCATTCACCAAATTTGTTCTGGATTAAATGACATTGAATTGTTGCTTAGAAGATAGAATTGGGATTAGATTCAGTCAGGCAGCTGTCAGTCAACCATCCTTTTCTTCTGGACCACACGCAGTACCGAGCTCCAGTGTGTTCATTCTGCTTAAAGGAAGTGAGCGTAACCCATTTCCGAGCATGTGAGGCTTGTGAATGGGTTTCTGATGGGATTTGTACAGAGTTCTTACTGGGCACCTTCATATAGCAATTTCACAGTTGATTGCACATGTTTAATCTAAATATATTGTACCTTTTCTTCTGGTATTAATTTTTGCTGCTTTTTATTCCTTGTGTTGGAAAAGAAGTCAGTAACATAGGCTTGGGTAGGGAATCTTTTTTTCTGCCAAGGGCCATTTGGATATTTATAACATCATTCGAGGGCCATACAAAATGATCAGCTTAAAAATTAGCCTGCCATATTTGGTCAAATGTTTACTTAACTCACCCCTAATGCCTCGGCAGGGCCAGACCAAATGATTTCTCGGCCATATACGGCTCGAGGGCTAGACGTTCCCCACCCCTGCAATAAGCGATACTTCATAAATCGCAACATGGAGCCTGGGCTTGCTTTGGTCTGCGTGCATGTAAATACAGAGCTTTCACTCAGTTGTTGCACGAGTTCAGATCAGATTTGATTCCATGTAACAGAAAAACTCAAGTAAGGTGGCTTAAACCGGGTGAAATTTGACTGTTTTCTCGTGTTCAGGAAGCCTAGAGAGGTGGTCAGGCAGTGGCTGATAAGCTGCCCCCTGTTGTGCATGGTTTGCCTTCCTACTCACTTCAGGCCCAAGGTGCCTGCTCCCATCTATCACATGGCATTGTCTTTTGTTGTAGGAACACGTTCTGGAGGTTACACGCCACTTTTGCTCACATACCGTTGGGCTACATGGGGTTGTATCGTTCGTTACACCTAGTTGCAAGGGCGGTTCAGAAATTGTGATCTTTTGTTTCCAGGCATGCATATGCTGTTCTAATAGTTGGAGAATATATTACTGAGAATGAAAGAAGAGTGGCTGGTGTGTGCGTGCGCCTGTCTGTGTGTGACCAGTTAACCGTTGCTGCTTTCATTATCAATGGTTAGATGGATGTGTGCTTCATTTTCCTCCCCTAAATTCACTAAAAGATTACTTTGACTATTTCAGCTAAAATAGTGTTTTTAGCCACACATGTGCTTTAAAAAAAATGAAAAGATAAACCCACAGATTAGGAGAAAACACTTACAAATTATATATCTCATAAGGCACTTGTATCCAGAATATATAAAGAACTCTTGTAACTCAATAATAGAAAGACAAATAGCCCAATTAAAAATCGGAAGAAGATATGAGTTAGACATTTTTTTAAAGAAAGTATATGTGGCCAATAAGTACATGAAATGATGCTTAACATCATTAGCCATCAGGAAAGTGCAAATCAACCACAATAAGATACCACTTCCCACCCACTCGGAGGGCTATTGTGAAAAAGTCAGATAATAAGTATTGGTGACTGAGGCTGTGGAGAAATTAGAACTCTCATACACTGATGGTGGGAATTTGAAATGATCTAACTGTTTTGGAAAACAGTTTGGCAGTTCTTCAAAAAGTTAAGCATAAAGTCACCCTATGACCTAGAAATTCTTCTAGCTGTATATGCAAAAAAAAAATGAAAACCTATTTCTACATAAAAACTTGCACATGAATGTTCCTAGCAGCATTATTCATACTAGCCAAAAAAGTAGAAATGACTCAGGTGTCTACCAATTGATGAATGGATAGATAAGATCCGTACAATCAAGTAAGACCTGTAATAAAAAGGAATGAAGAACTGACATGTGCTGCAATGTGGATGATCCTTGAAAACAGTACGCCAAGTGAAATAAACGCATCACAGAGACCACATATGTATGATTTCATTTATATGAAACATCCAGAACAGGCAAATCTATGTAGACAGAAAGTAGATTAGTGGCTGCCTAGGGCTAGGGGGGTTGGAGGGAAGTGGAGAGTGATAGCTAATGAATGTGGGGTTTTTTTTAGTGGGGAGGGATGATGAAAACATTTCAACATTGATTTTGATGTTGGTTATACAACTGAGTGAATATTTTTAACAAGCCATTGAATTGTATACTCGAAGTAGTTAAAATGCATGGTGTGAATGATATCTCCATAAAAATTAAATGAAAGGGAACACAGCTACAAACGAATACTTACCATAACTAAAACAAGATTCTTAAAAATGACTATAAACATTGACTCCAGGCCAGCCACACTTCAAATACCTGGGGCTGTGAACGACCATGTCACTCACTGCAGGCTATAGAGGAGTGTTGCATGGAGCTGTTTTCCCCGTGGCAAGCTGTAGTCTTTCAGAGAGGCTGCTGTCTTCTCTGAAGGGTGAAACCTTGCCCCCCCCCCCACACGCCCACCTCTAACAATTGTATTATATAATGTGCTTTTAACTTGATTGGCAAGCTTGCAACATGTCCCATTGTGCTGTGACCCCCACACATTTGCCTGATAAATAATTATCATTCTTTGAAATTCTCCCACACATCATATTCAGGCACTGTGAAAGAAAATGTGCTTCTTCCCATTTCACTCTCATTAATCTGACATTTCAAATATTATATTTTTGTTTGATTTTGCCCTGTTCCTAGTATCTCGCTCTTGGAAGGATGGCAAGATACTTTTTACTTTGGTAATTCACCCCTTTATATTTTAACAAAAATGGTGGGAGGATGAAGTCTCCTGTGTATTTGAAGCATTGTGTATTTTAGAATGCTTTTATACCAGTGACTTTATCATCTGTGTGCATGGAAGTGTACTGTTTGTCACTTTGAAAGGGTGAGTTACGAATGTGTTGCTTCCAGAAACCCATGCAAGTGGACTGAATAGTAAGAATGTTACTGTAGCCCTGGCTGGCTTGGCTGCGTGGATAGAGCATCGGCCTGTGGACTTGGGGGTCCTAAGTTGGATTCCGGTCAAGGGCAGATGCAGGCTTAATCCTAAGTGGAGGGCATGCAGGAGGCAGCCAATCAATGATTCTCTCATCATTGATGTTTCTATCTCTTTCTCCCTCTCCCTTCCTGTCTGAAATCAATAAAAGTATGTTTAAAAAATATTACTGTCGCATATTAGCTGTAGTAGTATCTGTAAGTGTTTTATAATGCATGGCATTTAGGCACCTAAACAGCTGTTCACTGTGATTGGCACTGCGGATGCAAGACTAAACCAGACACTAAAAGGTCTGATCTGGGAGAACTTACAGACCAGGAGGGTTTACAAACAAATAGTAGTTCAGAAATCTGCTTAAGGTACTTTGGGAGCTGAGAAGCAATTGGGAATGGGGTTGGCTGGGAAAGCTTTACTAGAAAAATGGATCGTTAAATTGAATTTTGAAGATTTAGTATGTGTTTGGAAGCTCAGTGGAAGTGAGGCCCAAGGCAAAAGGAATTCTAGAAGTCTTGAGAAAATATGTTGAGAAAATTCTTTAAGTCAGAGGTTCTCAACTGTGAGCGATTTCTGTCTGGGAACCTTTCTTTTCCTTTTTATTGCATTTATTGGGGTGACACTGGTTAACAAAATTTTACAGATTGTCACAGCTGGGGTGGGGAGGGACTGGGCAGGCCATGGGTGCTGACATCTCGTGGATGGAGGCCGCAGTGCTGCTAAATATTTAGCACAGGAGAGCCCCCTACAACAAAGGGTCATGTGGTCCCAGATGTTAGTAGTGTTGCTGTTGGGAAGCCCTGCTTTTAATGCATTTAGGACCAACATCTCCAACAAATGTGTGTGGAAGCAAATGGAACTGTACTGTTTTCTTTTACATGAATATATTTATGAGGTCCATATTTTAATTAAAAAAAAAGTGTAACAGTAGCTTAATTAGTTATAGTTCAGGGGACGATTTAAAGCCAGAATGGGAAGGGCTCTGTGTGGCTTTTTCCTGTCAGGAATGCTGCATCCTCCAAGAACTCTGAGATTTTAGGTAGAGAGAATAGGAAAGGAAGTTATTTTTTTTTAAAGAATTTAGATGGGTTTGGTAGAACATGGAACAAATAGAATTAGAAACAGCATCTCATGTATATAGGCTTCTGTGTTTTTCAGAAGGGTAAGAATTTGCCCTATAAATGATGATGTTGGTAGTGGATACTGAAAGCCACATTTCATATTGCTTCCAATATTTAAGTAGAATATAAATTGACATTAGTATGAATTTGTTGTTAAAATGCATGCTGAAGGACATTGGAGTCTAGGTCATGGAAAAGTTTTTAGCTTTTGAGTAAAGCTCTAATAAATAATTGTGGACATGTGTTTTCATTACTCTTGGATAAATACTGTGGAGTGGGATTTCTGGGTCTATGGTTGTGTGTGTGTGTGTGTGTGTGTGTGTGTGTATACATATAAGTATGTATATATTTGTGTATTAGTATATGTATGTATGTGTGTATATTTATATCTATATGTTTGACTTTTTAGGAATTTGACAGTTTTCTAAAGTAGTTTTATTTTCTCACCAGCAATGTATGAGAGTTCCAGTTTTCCAACCTTATACCAACTTTTCATTATGTATTCTTTTCCATTTTAGCAATTCATGGCTAGTTTGTTGACCACACCTTTTCATGTGCTTTCTGGACACTTCTATTTCTTCCATTGTGAGGTGTCTAGTCAAATATTTTGCTCATTAAAAAATTATGTTGTTGGTCTTTTTATTTTATTTTAAGTAACAAATGTTTTATCAAATATATCAATTGTGAACATTTTCTCAGATCTGTGGTTTGCCTGTTCGTTTTCTTCATAGTGTCTTTTGATGAGCAGAATAGTCTAATTTGGCTGAAATGGAATTGATCATTTTTTTAAAACTTTATTGGTAGAACTGTTTGCTCTAAGAAATCTTTTCTTCCCAAGGTTGCAAAGATATTTCTCCATATTTTCTTAGAAAAGCTTTTTCATTAGTCTATGACTCATGAAAATTTTGAGGAGGATGTATGGTATGATCTGTGGAGGTCGAGTGTTACTTATTTTTTCTTACACAGATATTCAGTATCTCTAACACCATTTGTTGAAAAGGGCTTTTTTGTCATTGAATTATTTTGGCACTTTTGTCCCAAATTTTCTGTGTATGTGTAGGTCTGTTTCTGTTAATAGATTCTCTATTCTCTTCAGAGATCTATTGCTCTGTCCTTTCGTCAGTTCCACACTGTCATTATTACTGTAGCTTTAGAGTAAGTCTTGAAGCCGGGTTCTGTGATTCCTCTGGTCTTTTTCAAAATCATTTTGGCAATTCTATATTCTTTGTGTTCCCATCTAAATTTCATAATCAGTTTATTTCCACAAAATAGCTACAGGCCAATACTATCAATGGTGGAGCATTGATAATTCATGAGTATGCCTTTTCATTTATATAGTCTTTAATTTCTCTCAGTAATTGTTTTCAATACAGGGTTCATGGATATCTTTTGTTAAATTTCCCTAAGTATTTTATATTTCCAGATGTTATTTTGAAAGGTAGGTGTTTTAGATTTCATTTTTCAAAATACTCTGGATACGTGGAAATGCAGTTGGTTTTTGTGTCCTACAATATTGCTAAGTTCATTTATTTTTTTTTTTCTATGTAGTTTCTTCAGGATTATTTTATGTACACAATGGTATCATATGTGAATAAAGGTAGCTTTCTTTCTCTTCATTCTGTATGTCTTTTTATTTCTTTTTTTGGTCTAATTGCATTGTTTTGTAATGTCTTTGTGTGGATTTGATATCAGGCTTATGGTGGCTTCAGAAGACATGGGAAGTTTTCAGTTTTGCTCTGTTATTTGAACGTGTCTGTGTAATATTGGAATTATTTCTTTCTTAAATTTTTGTGAGAATTTACCAGTGAAGCCATGATGGGCTGAATTTGTGTGTGTGTGTGTGTGTGTGTGTGTGAAGTTTAAAAATTACAAGTTCAGTTTATTTAGTGGGTAAAGGATCATTCAAATTTTCTATTTTTCTTTTGTTAGTTTTGATAAACTGTGGTTTTTGAAAGGATTTGTTTATTTCTGCTAAGCTGTTGACTTACTGGCATACATTTCTTCATAATGACCACGTATTTTTCTTATCTATAAGACCTATAGTGGTAACTTTTTTTCAAGCTTGATACTGGAGATTAAAAAAATTCTTGGTAAGTCTTGCCTAGGTTTTCAGTGTTGATATTTATTTCAGATACATCATATTGTCCATTTTATATTTCATTGGTTTCTGCTTTTATCTTTATTTAGTTTTACTAGCTTTGGATTTTGTTTTTCATTTAATCACTTCTTAAGATGGAAGGATTGATTTTCCATGTTATTGTTGAATGTAGACTTTTTAAATATATAAATTTCTAAGGACTGCTTAACTTGCATCCCACAGATTTGATGTTTGGTGTTTTCATTGTACTTTTTAAATTTTTTTTCTTGTGATTTAGGGCATAGGTATTGAATTACAACTCAGGTGTTACTTAAAATATGTTTTAAATTTTTCAAATGGTTGGGGATTTTCTACATGTAATATTGTCATTGCTTTTCTACAACATACTCTGTGTTTTATCAGTACTTTGAAGTTTGCTAGACTTGTTTCATTACCCCAAATGCGGTCTATTTAGTAAATGATCCTAGTGTACTTGAGAACAATGAGTTTTCTGCTGTTGTTGGATGTAGTATTCTCTAAATGTCAGCTTTATCAAGTAGGTTGATAGTGTTGCTTAAATATTCTGTATTGTTTTGATTTCTGATATTACTCTATCAATTGCTAAACTAGGGATGCAAGAATCTCTAACTATGGTTAGGACTTGTCTTTTTCCCTTTAGTTTTGTCAATTTTTATTTACTGTATTGAATATTTGAGATAATGTTTTGTGCATGTCCATTTAGGATTGTTATATCTTCTTGATGATGTGACCCTTTTATCATTAGGAAATGTTTCTGCTAATAAACTTTATCTTGAAATATACCTTGTTCAATATTAATAGAGCCACATGAGCTTTCCTTTGCTTAGTGTTTACATGGCAAATCTTTTTCACCACTTTCTTTTTGCCTGTCTTTATGTTTAAACTTTGTTGTTTATAAACAGCACATAATCGAGTCCTGCTTTTACAAAAATCCAGTCTTTTGATTTTTTTATCAGGGTTTTAGTTCATTTATGTATAATGTAATTAATAATTTGTATGTGTTTAAGCCTACCACTGGTTTTGTTTTCTATTGGTCCTGTTTATTCTTTATTCTTCCTTTACTTTTCAGTGGCTTCAGTCTTTTTAGTATTTAATATAGTCTCCTGTTTGATTTTCATTATGCCTCTCTGTGTGTGCATTTTTACTAGTTTTCCTAGAGAATGTAACATCAACTTTAAAATTATCATTGTATCTACCTTTTCATAAATAATGTAAGAACCTTATAACAGCAGACTTCTAATTATCTCTCTTTTGCTTCTGTGCCCTTGTTATATTTTAATTCTGCCTACACTATGAACCCAATAATACTCTACAACTTCTAATTTATGAAATCAATAATCAGTAATCTTTTTTAAAAATATAACATTTACTTACATATATGTATATCTACACATATATATGAGGGTGTGTGTGTGTATGTGTGTGTGTGATTTTTTTTGGTCTTTTCTTTTTTATACCAACATGTTTATTATCCACTCTGATTTTTTTAATACTTTTCAGCAGAACTGAATTTTTATCTTGTGCCATTTCCCTGAAGTTCCTTAGGCTAAATTAATTTGAGCATTTCTTGTAATGCAAGACTGCTGGAGAAAAATTCTTAATGTTCTGTCTGTCAGAAACTGTCTTTATTTTGCCTTAATTTTGGATGCATATATAATTCTATAATGATAGTTTCTTTCCTCACAGCACTTCAAAGAAGTTGTACCATTTTTTCTCAGGCCTCCATTCCCCCCCCCCCCCCCCCCCCCCCCCCATTGACCTCTCCCTGGTTACTCCCACCCCCCAGCACATGCCCTCAACTTCCTAGTGTCTGTGTCCATTCCCCCCCCCCCCCCCCCATAGCTAGTCATCCATCTTTCTTATTGTTCCCCTATATGCTGTCTTTTGCTTTTGCTGCTTTCAAGATTTTCTTTTTATGATGTGCCTAAATGTGGTTTTCTTTGTTTTATCCTGCTTGGGGCTCATTGAAATTCTTGGTATGCGAATTGATATTTCCTATCAGTTTTGGAAAACCTTAGCCATTATCTCTTCAAATCGTTCTTCTGCTCCATTTTTTCTTTCTTCACATTCTAGGATTCTGATTGTATAATGTTAGACTATTTGATACTTGTTTCAGAGAGACCTGCAGGATTTTAATTGATGGAAGTGACTGAGTGACAAGATGGTGAGGCTGATGCCACTGGAAGAGAATTTTTATTACCTAGTTTCTGAGAGAATAAGCCAGGTCACGCCATAAAGATCCATGTGGGGAAACATCAGGTTTGGGTCAGGAATCAAGATTGGCTAGTTTGAATAATATTGGTGAGCACTGGGCTATAGGGGTGGTTTTTGGTTGTCTGGTACCTGGCCCTGGGGTGATGTAGGGCAGGGGAAATATTGGGCTGATGGGAATTCAGTAAAAGGATTGGTTGGTTTGCATATGAAAGGTGTCCTCCTGAAGTCTTCATCATTATTTTATTTTCCATTCTTGCATATCCATTTGTCTCTTTTTAATAGTTTCCAATTCTTTGCTGAAATTCCCTTCTGTTTATGCACGCTGGCCACCTTTTTAAGGTTTCTGTCTAATCTCTCCAGTCCCATACCTGGGTTATTTCTAGGTATGGTTCTCTTGACTTAACTACTTCCTCTTTTGACATTGGGTTACATTTTCTTGCTTCCTTCCTTGCCTTGTATTTTTTTTTGGGGGGGGAGGGGGGCAGTTTGAATGCCAGATATTGTGTGTAAGAGCTGTAGAGATTAAAGTAATATTTATACCTGATAAAGAACTTGTCCATTTTCCATCAGGCTACTAATGTGCAAGGCTGTCACTTCAGTTGGCATGAGCTGACTAATAGCTTTTCTGCCTAGTATTCTTTCGCAATATTAAGAATTTTCTGGTAGAATCTCCTTATGTCTGAATAAAACTGAACAGAGAGAGATCGACCTTTGGTCCTGAGAACCAAATGTGAAGGAAACAGACCAAATAGTTAACTGTGCTGTCTTGGAAGTGGAATTAGGATGGGGTGAAAGTGACTTTCTGGTTTTGTAACAATAAATATGTATTTCTTTCATGAATAAAAATTTAATTATTGCTACCACCTCACGCCCATTAGGATGCCTTTTCTACACCACACAGTTCTGCAATTCTCTGCAGAGACCAACTGAATGTCCTACAACTGAACTCATTCTGACAATAACCAGTCAGCACAGATCCCACCAATTAGGGGCTCAGTCCCGTAAGCCTGCCCTCTCCCAATTTGGGTGCAATTTACAAGTCCAGGTCGACACCTGTGCTTTTGGCTGACTGGTTATAAATTGAGGGTTACCGTGATCCTCTCAGGTTCAATAGTAAGTTGGGCCCTGGCCAGTGTGCTTAGTGGTTAGAGCATTGGCTAGTCTACCGAAGGGTCTCTGGTTCCATTCCTGGTCAAGGGCACATGCCTGGGCTAAAGGTTTGATCCCCGGCCCTGGTCAGGGCTTGTGCGGGAGGCAGCCGATCGATGTGTCTCTCTCACATTAATATTTCTCTCTCAAAATCAATGGAAAAAATATCCTCAGTGAGGATTAACAACAACAACAACAAAAACCCGAAAAAATAATATATTGGGATCTAACAGAAGTCAGGAAAATAGTTCATTTGCTATTGCCAATTTATTACAGAAGAGGATATTTAAAAATCTATACATTAACAGCCAGATAGAGAGATATATTGGACAAGGTATGGGAGGCGAGGCTTGGAGCTTCCATGCTCTTTGTGAACATGCCACCCGCCCAGCACCTCCGTGTGTTCGTCAATTTAGAAGCTATCCAAATCCTAGGGTTTTTTTAATAGATGCTTCCTTGTGTAGCAGATGATTGATCAAATCATTGGCCATTGGCGATTCTTGCCCAAGAAGGGTAGGGGAGGATAGTGCTTAAAGTTCAAATTTTCCAATCCTGTGGTTGGTTCCCTTGGCAATCAGCCCCCATCATGGGGCTATCTAGGAACCCCCAGCCTCATCATCTCAGTAGTGTGCAAAAAGATACAGAGATTCCAAAGGTTTTTTAGGAGCTGTGTGTTAGGAAATGGGATCAGAGACCATATATATATTTATTACTATGTCACACCCAGCACTTCTGCTGCTGGGTGTATGCCCAAAACAATTGAGCACAGGGTCTAGAGGAGATCTTTGTATGCCTGTGTTAATAGCAGCCTTGTTTACAATAACCCAAAGGTGGAAGCATCCCAAGTGTCCATTGAGGGATGAATGGATGAGCATAGGCATACAACAGAATATACAACAGAATATTTGTCAGCTTTACAAAAGAAGGAAATTCTGAAATATGCTACTCTATCGATGATGAAAATGGATGATATTATTCCAAGTGAAATCAGCAAGTCACAAAAAGACAAAACACTGTATGATTCCACTTATAAGTGTTACCTAAAGTAGTCAGATTCCTAGACTCAGAAAGTAGAAGGATAGTTGTCTGGCGCTGGGAGGGAAAGGGAATGGGGAGTTCTTTAATGGGTACAGAGTTTTAGTTTTAGAAAAGGAAGAGTTCTGGAGCTTAGCTGCTCAATAATGTACTCAACCCTGCTGAACTATACAGGTAACATGGTTAAGATGGTAAATTTTATGATGTGTATTTTCTCCTAATTAAAAAATTAAAAACAACAACAACAATGTAATCAACACCATGAAACATTAGAGAGTAGAAAAGGAGGTTTGTTTTCAGCAGCCGAGGGGTAACCTGATTGTTCCGTGTCTTTCAGGCCCGGCGTTGCCCTGACCATGCAGGCATTTTCAGAAGAGGAGAGGAAGCAGTGGCTGGAAGCTCTGGGTGGAAAAGAAGCTGTAAGAATAATCAGTGGTTGAGTTTTATTTCAAATCCCGTAGAGTTGACTTGTGTTCGTTTTCCTGTTATTTTTATTTTATAATATTTGAAAAAAGTTCCCTGCTGAAACTGGTGCTTGAATTAATCTCAGACATGTTCAGAATCCGAGTAATTTGGCTTGAGGTGGCAGCAGCACACATGAGACTGCTGTATCATTAGTTTTTATTTTCGATTTTTTATGACTTGCCACTCTGATTTGCTCTGCTTGGGGAAGTCATCTGAATTCTCCGTTTCTTCTCTCCTACCTGACAGTACTTTGGATGATGAACACAATGAAGGCTTGCAATTTATTTTGATCTCAGTGGAGGTGGGATAGTAAATATGAGGCACGGCAGGCAGTCCTATAAGCGACTGCTGTAATTATGTTGCTTGCTTTAACAATTTGTGATTTAGCCTAATGGAATACTGTACACAGTGTTATGCAGCCTTAGTGAATGGGCCTGTATATTTGGATTGGTTTGAGGAATAAAGTCAGGAATATAGATCCAGAGGCACAGAAATCCAGTCTGTTTGCCACGACTTTCATTTCAGTGGCCTTTGGGAATTGAGATTGGGCAGATCATGCATTGAATTGGGGACTTGGGATCATTATAGAAACAAATCTATATAGAAATAAATCTGTTGCCAAAGGCAGTCTCACCTTGAAGACATGTATAACCCTTCTTTAGAGTAAAGAGTCAAGTCATCCATTTGAGATACACAGATAAAGGCAAGTGTGCAGAAAGAATATAGTCATGCACTGCAGATATGCACCACATATGCTATGGTGGTCCCACAGGATTATAATGGAGCTGAAGAATTCCCAGTGTCTACCATAGCCTTTGTGAGGTATGACTCACGTGTTTGTGCAGAGATGCCTTTGTAAACAAACCTACTGTGCTGCCAGTAGTATTAAAGTATAGTCCCATTTACAATTACTATAGGAGGCTACAGCATCTAGGTGTTTGCTCGCACCATGATACTATCACCTAACAATGCATTTCTCAGAACATAGCCCCTTTTGGTAAGCGGCGCATAACTGTGTTCAGCTGTGTATTTATGTGGCGACAGTTCAGGTACTGCGTAGTTTTTGCAGGTGCTATGTATGCCTTGCACATAATGGGGAGGTGCTAGAATTCTTAGAGGCAGCCTGGAATGATCACCTATCTATTTCAGATGTGGTTATTTACATGATGGGCCCGAGCCATCGCTTTCTGAATTGGGTAAAAACCAGGTTTTAGAAATAGTGGCGCAAAAATGAGCTTCATCTTACGGATCAAAATGCAGCAATGACTTTGTCCTTCTAGAGTTGTCAGGCTGAGCATTTCATATTTGCATGGACTTTCAAGGAGTTCCCTAGGAATCGTGGTCCCTTCACCTTATTTTTGCTCCCTCAGTGAGAGACGGAGTGGGCTAGCTGTCTACATTAGAGCAGATGATGGGAATTCCCCAATACCAGTGTACTTTTTGCAAAGTCCTAGGTGTGCCTACTAGATCATTTTTATTGATTTGTTAAAAATACTGTTTCCCCTTTTTTCTCTCTTACCAGCTGCTCCATACTTTTAATAGAGCCATCATCCCAAGACCAGAAGGAAGTAAGTGCTAATTTATAAAACAGACTGTTTGCCTCCCTCTTCCATGAATGTCTTTGTTTTCATTACTGATGTCAGACTGTTGCTGGGTGCTCACTCTCTGCACCCTCTCTACGCTAGCCCTCCAGGTACTATGTGTTCTGCCTTATCCACTGGGGACCTGTTCAGATTTCCTGGGCTTTTGTAACCCTCATTGATCCCATCTCTCAGCATTAAAAAAAAATTCTTTCTCTACAGTTACTTTCTCTAAAAACCCAAAATATATTCTCTGTCATTCATTTTGATATTTATTCCTATAGCCATACATGAACACATAGGAGTTTCAGGTATGCGTCTTTCAACTTCCTCCGTTGTAAGTTCCTGTTGGTAGGAGCTGTTTATCAGGTCTCTTATTGGCCACAGCTCCCTCACCCTTGATGTCCTTTATCCTTAGAGTTTCTGCATGTGGCTCCACAAATAACATATCATGGCACCTTAGAACATACTCAGATATTCTAGGACAGTGATTTCACATGCATTGTATGTATGCACTAAAGGAAAATGAAGTATTGCTTGGCTCTGTAGTCTGGATTTTACTGAGGTAAACCAAACATATGATCAGATTTGCTAGATTCTTTATGAATTTACTTTTGATATCTTTGGAGAAATTAAGACTGCATTTCTCACATGTCCACAGTTTGGAGACATTATGTCACATAACGTACAATTTCAGAATTACCATGATGTGCATATCACTTGAGCCAAACATATGAATAAAAGACATCTTTTCTAGCCTGGCACTGGAAAGTGACAGTGTGCACGCAAGGTTGTAAATGTACTGCAGCATCTTCTTCTTTCTGCCCTCCCTCCTCCTCCTCCTTTCCCTCCTGTCTTCCTCCCTTCCTTCCTCCTTTCCTTCTCTTTTCTTTCTCTCCCCTCTTTACCTACTTTCCCCTATCTCTTTTTTCTCCTTCTCTCTTTTCTTCTTTTTTTTAAATAGAGAAATGAAAACATGCCTTTAAAAAAGTTTTGCCAAGCAGAAAGAATCACTTGCATTTTCTTAGCAAACCACTGCCCGATTTTCCTCATTAAAATTACTTTGAAGCTTAGCATTAAACCTGCAAAATTTATATTCATGGGTTGTTCATGCTATCCCCGCTGAGAGGCAAGAGTTAGCATTACTGTTAGCTAGTTCTAAATGCAGAACTAAAGTATTTACTTTCCCTGTTTTCATTTTGACACAAGAATTGTCTTTTATTAGGTTCTCAAAATATGCCAGCCTAATCCATAGGCAAGAGTCTGTATTAGAAAAAAACTAATATTATATTTTCAAAATTATCTACTACACGAATCATCTGTTCTAAATTCATTGTGAAAACAATAAAATATTAAATGCTTAGAGCATGGAATAAAATATGAAATTCTTTTTGAAGCTCATGACCCAAATAATGTTTTTAAAAAGTGTTTCTTAAATATTTTTCCCTAGGTTTTAAAAAAATAGTGTGTGTTATTTCTCCAACTGTCAAGTAATTTAAAAACCTTTCCTCATATATAACTTTTTAAAACCTCCACTCGTATATAATTTTAAAAAAAGCTGTTGTTGGAACTTTGGCAAAATGTATCTTAACTATTTCCAGATAGCTTCCCCTAAAGGTTTTGTATCACTTTCTTTTCCATTGTGTGATGTAAGTTGTATTTATTAGTATAAATGTTTTAAACAGTAAATTTATTGATATTGATAGTAGATGGCCTAATAGGCCAGTAAGTGCTCCTCTAAATATTTGAAATTGTCATTTACATTATTTAAACAGGGAATACATGACTTTTGGCTTTCTTTTTCTTAATAGGGAAATAAAAATTAAATTGAGTTTAAATAAATTTTCTTGTTTTTGTAAGGAAGAGAAATGTAGGTAATTAATTGTGCCCGTCATGTTTTATCACTATTTCTTTTAGGTGCACAGTTGGATAAGATGGGATTCACAATTCTCAGAAAGTGCATCAGTGCAGTTGAAACACGAGGTAACGTGATTATCTGAGTCATTTTATTCATGAAAGTTGACAGGTATGTGAAATCTGAGAGACGTTTAAAATGCTCATTGCATGGTTGAGTGTCGTAAAGGGAAATACATAAAAGAATGGGCACATTCTCCATGTCAGAGATTCCGTTGTTCATTTATTGTGTCAGGATGGGGTTTTCTTTTTCATTTACATACTCCTCCCTGCACTGAAAAGGAGAATCATGGAAGAATCAGCAGTGTTGGGCTGCCAATCTTAATCACCTTTTGTTCATGCACTGTTGAGATATTCCCATATCCATGGTCATGTTGGCCTCCATCGAAAAAATAAGTTTCTTTGGTGTCTCATTTACATATAATAAAGTTCACTGACTTTAACAATACAGATTGATGAGCTTTGACAAGTGAATACAGTTGTAGAACTACTACTGCAATCATAGATTGCTCTCTCCTCAAAATCCCTTTGGGCCTCTTTGCAATCAATCCCTATTCCTTCCTTGGCCCTTGGCAATCACTGAGCTGCTTTTTTGCACTCTAGTTCTTTTTAAAAATAGCATTTTATATAAGTGGATTAATGCAGTATATCATCTTTTGAGCCTAGCTTCTTTATTTGGCTTAATGCTTTTGAAATCCATCTTGTTGGGTGTATCCTTAGCTCATTTTCTTTTTATTGCTAGGTAGACTTCCATGACATGAATGAACTGAATTTGTTTATCCTTTCACATGTTGATAAATATTTGGGTTGCTTCCATCCTAAATTGAAGGGAAGCTAATCCTTTCCCCAACCAAAAGTTCACGGGCATTTCTTTACAGCCCCTGAGGAAAAACAGGGCTGTGGCACTTTGCAGCCCTTCCAGCTGACTTCAGAGAAATAATCTGGTGAAGTACTGGAATATTGAGAACTTAATTCACTTTCATGCATGTACATTCCAGGCCTACTTTGGATGACTTAGTGAGATGAAGCATTGCATTCGTGTTTTCTGTCAAAACAAGGCCTTTGTTATATACAAGCCAGGACTGCTGCCTGTGAAATTAGTGTGCGGGATATGAGCTGTTCTATGATTTGGGGATTTGCCCATCAATTACAAAGACCTCAGCCACAGAGAGCCTTTTCTCCCACACGCTGTTACAGTGGCCATGGAGGCTCTGACAGTTTTCCTTCATGTCCACCTGCGCTGAAGTTGAGCTGACAGATGTCTTCATTTTCCTCGTGCTTCCAGAATTTTCAGACTTCAGGAAAATACTGTGATTTTCATATCTCTCACTTCTTATTCATGTTTCTGTTTTTCCTGAGCCTCTTAAGAACCTTAATTGTATTACTTGTATGTTTATTATTTTGATAATTAAATTCTTTCCCCCAAAGTTATATTTTATACATTTTCTGAACAGATAAAAATCTGTGTAGAACTCTTTCTTATTGATATGTGTAGCTTTTTGGAATCTTATGTACATTGACTAGAACATGCAGGGTGGGGCAAGAGTAGGTTTACCATTGTTTGTGTAGAAAATAATGCACTAATTAATGATAATACAAGAATAAACTCTGTGTTTTGTGTATTCACAACTGTAAACCTACTCTTGCCCCACCCTGTATATATTAGAACCTATATATATGGAATGTATTTTTATTATGAATATAAATATATTAAGTTGTTGGATTTTTTTTTCTTTTTTAATCCTCACCCGAGGATATTTTTCCATTGCTTGTTTTAGAGAGAGTAGAAGTGAGGGAGGGAAGGAGCGAGGGAAGAGAAAGAGAGGGAAACATAGATGTGAGAGAGATACATCCATTGGTTGCCTCCCAAACAAGCTCTGATAGGAGCTGGGGATTGAACCTGCAACCCAGGTACTTGCCCTTGGCCAGGAATCAAGCCCGAGACCCTTCAGTTTGCAGGCCAGTGCTCTAACTACTGAGAGGCTGGCCAGGGCTGGATGTTTTTAACAGAAGAATGAGTCTACACTTTTTAAGTTAGGTTTTCCCCTTTAAATATTAAAAAAACACATTTTTTTTTCAAATCTTTTGTTCTCTAAGGGCTTCCATTATTAAGGCCTTTTGTTTTTAATGGATTAATAGACTAAAAATAGAGTTAAAGAATCAACTGTCAGATGATATTATTAAAAACTAGAGGCCCGGTGCACAAAAATTTGTGCACTCGGGGGTTCCCTCAGCTTGGCCTATGCCCTCTTGCAGTCTGGGACCCCTCGGAGGATGTCCACCTGCTGGCTTAGGCCTGCTCCCTGGGGGATCGGGCCCAAGATGGCAGTCAGACATCCCTCTGGCAGCCCTCGGGGGATGTCCACTTACCAGCAGGGAGCAGACCTAAGCTGCAGTCGGACATCCTTAGTGCTGCTGAGGAGCCTAGAGAGGCTCCCGCCACCACCGCTGTGCTGGCAGCCATCAGCCTGGCTTGTGGCTGAGCAGAGCTTCCCCTGTGGGAGTGCACTGACCACCAGGGGACAGCTCCTGCATTGAGCGTCTGCCCCCTGGTGGTCAGTGTGTGTCATAGTGACCAGTCATTCCCAGTCGTTCTGCTGTTATGGTCAATTTGCATATTACCCTTTTACTATATAGGATAGAGGCCTGGTGCATGGGTGGGGGCCGGCTGGTTTGCCCTGAAGGATGTCCCGGATCAGGGTGGGGGTCCCACTGGGGTACCTGGCCAGCCTGGGTGAGGGGCTGATGGGTGTTTGCAGGCTGGTCATACCCCCTTCAGGGTGGGGGTCCCCACTGGGGTGCCTGGCCAGTCTGGGTGAGGAGCTGATGGCTGTTTTCAGGCTGGCCAAGCCCCCTGGTGATGGAAGCTCCCAGCCTCTCCTTTTTTTCTTTTCTTTTTTTATTCTGGGATTTATTTACCTTCTGTAATTGAAACTTTGTAGTCTTGAGTGGAGCTCAGAGCCAGCTCAGAGCCAGCTCAGAGCCAGCCAGAGCTGGCGGGAAGCTTGGCTTCCTCCATCGCCAGGGGCAACCCAAGCCTCCTGCTCGATCCGGCTCCGTGGCCACACCAGCTGAAAGCAGGTATCTGGGGTTTATTTATCTTCTATAATTGAAACTTTGTTGCCTTGAGTGGAGCTCAGAGCCAGCTCAGAGCCAGCCAGAGCTGGCGGGAAGCTTGGCTTCCTCCATCACTGGGGCAACCAAGCCTCCTGCTTGCTCCAGCTCCGTGGCTGCCGGCCGCCATCTTGGTAGGGTTAATTTGCATATAGTCGCTCTGATTGGCTGGTGGGCGTGGCTTAAGGTGTAGCAAAGGTATGGTCAATTTGCATGTTTGTCTTTTATTAGTGTAGATGATGAGGAACATTAGAGAATCTCTGAGGCTTTTTATGCTAAATTTGGAAGCTCTTTCAAGGAATTTGGTCTTAATGATTTCCCCCCAGTCAGCTGTAACTGCTATTGGTATTTTTTTGTGCTACAGGTGTTGTTGTCTCACTTTATTTCATCAGTCAGAATAAAGCTAGTTTACGGTATGTTCCTCTAACAAGAGACCCACAAATGTCTATGGTTTAAAATAGCAGGACTTACTTTTCTCTCCGGTATGGGTAGGAGGGCTTTGCTTATCACTGATACCTGGCTTTAAAGGTGCCTGGTCCCTTTTGCAATCCAAAGAAGTTAAGGTTCCTGGTGGCTGTGCCTGAGGGAAACAGCGCTGGAAAGTGGGGATGGAGGGGCAGAGAATGCAATGCCCCTGGGACCTAACTCAGATACAGAGAACCAACTGATGGTTGCTGGAGGGGAATGGGGTGTGGATATGGGAGGGAAAAGGGGAAGGAGATTAAAATATACAAACTTCCAGTTATAAAATAAGTCATGGGAATGTAATGGACAGCATAGGGAATACAGTCAATAATATTGTAATAATTATGTATGGTTACTAGACTTATCGGGGTGATTCCTTTGTAAGGTATATAAATGTTGAACCACTATGTTGCACACTTGAAACTCATACAACGTTGTACGTCAAGTATAATTTAAAAAACTTAAAATAAAAAATGGTCGAGACCAGAGGAAGGACAGGAGAGGATTGTGGGAGGAAGGGCGACACTGTTACTCTGAAGGAGGTTTACTTATTCATGAATTGATAAGCAGTTGTCAGGTTTAAGCTCCAAAGTGGTGAGATAAGATAGGCATCTTGGAAAGATTCTTAACCTCTGGGACTCTTGATTTCTAAAAGAATGTAACTCGGAATTTCATTCATGCTGTCTACCTCCATGCATGTTTGTGAGGATAAAATAGCTAATTTTTGTACATAGTAGATATTCATTCATTAACTATATTTGTCCTCTTTCCATCCTTCCCCTGAATTCTTTTTAATTGTGAAATGTCCATGTTCTTCCTTTAACAACGATATTGCATGGTGTGTTCATTACATTTCATGTATTTATCTTGTTTCTGAAACTTGACTCTTTCCTTTAAGTGGAGAAAACGTCTTAGTGTTTGCCTGCCTCTCTTCATTTCTAAGTTTGGTCAGTGTCTTACACATATAGTAAGCAACTGCTTTCTGTTTGAGAATTCAGAGATTTGATTAAAATGGCACCTTAGCACCATTGTGTGTCCCAACAGTTTGTAAAATTATTGGAAGAATTTATTCTTCTATATGTGGTTGGAATTAGTACTTTCAAATAACATGAAGGATTGGTTTTAACTGCTTTATCAGTTTGTCAGCATCTTTCTGCATTCTGGGTAATATTTTAGATATCGATAGAAAGTTGTATTATATTACATGTGGAAGAGTCTTAATGGTTTCAGATCTTGGGGATTCACTACCTAATTTCCTTAAGTAAATAACTCCCCTTCCTAAAAAGGAACCATCTCCCATACCCAGTACATTGTCTTAGTCTGGAACTGCAAGACACCTAGTTTTTCAGGTACTTGCATTGTAAAATATGCAAAAACCAAGGAAGACTCTTTTTGCTTAAAAACTTCTTTTAGTTGCTATTTTTTAAATAGTCGTCATGATTTAAAATTAAATTTGTATGCAACTTTTGTTTATGAAGTTTCCTTTAAAAAATCTTCCATATGTGAATAATTTGAATATTCACTTTAATTTCTAGAGTATGGCATTAAAATGTTGGTCTAGGCAAGCTGTCAGTTATCAGATTCAGCCTTGTAACAAGCTGTGAATTCACAGGCTAGAAGTAGGAAGCCACCTCTAAGATGTGACAGTCTTAGATTTGTCACATGTAAAAGTGAATTTCTCTTTCTTTGAAAAGTAGTTTTAGGTTTTGGAAAATTTTCCTGAGGTTGGGTTGAGGATTTTTCTGTTTCCAGAGCATTTCCGGAATTATATGGGGTCTCATGATGGGCTGGAAGAAGATAATAATGTAGAGTTTTAGTATTAATCTTTGTGGGAGGGAAGGCGCCCAAAGTGAACTCGCAATATATTTTGGCATGATCGCACATTAATCTTAAATTGCCAAGGGCAAATTACGTGCAAAATGAAGAAAATAAAGAACAGCTGTCCCCGGGAAATTTTACAGCCAGTAAATGAAAGTTTTTTGCTCACTGTCTCTTTTTTAATAATAATATAATGGGTGTGAGATGAGTGTGGGTGGATACAGAGGACAGTCTTATGTGGGAGGAGGGAGCTCAGGAGTCTTGTGGTGTCTGCAAAAATGCATATGCAAAACCGAAATACTAAATCCAGGCTAGTCGGGACTGATTATTCATTTTCTCAATTAGTCATCTTATTTGCTTTAAGAACAAATAAGTTTCCAAAGCTATTAGCTGCCAGATGAATGGTTGAATAAGATTAATAGGGACAAATTATTCAACTGTCTTGCTACAGAGTAGGCATGCTAGATTTTATGTGTTTGGTTCAGATTCTGTGATGAGGTCCCTGTAAGGCTCTGAGGCACTCTTAGCATAATGGTGAAGAGCGTGAGCTCAGAACTCAGCCTTGTTTGGAAGACTTATTAACTCTACAACCAAGTTAGCTACTTAACCTCTCCATCTCTTGGTTTTATCATGTGTAATAGGGGCTAAAGGTAGTATCTCTTCCCCAGGGTTGTTGTAAGAATGCTTGAGGCATTGGCACATATTAAATGGTCAGTAAATGTGAGTTGCTTATTTAGAGATAAATCTATTAAGTGAGCCCAGTCATAGTTAAGTAGTCCTATTATTGTTTCAAGAGTCTGGGAGCACTGAGAACCCTTGCTTAGTTTTTAAAAACAAGTAAGTTACATAGGGAAATAAATCACCTCAGTTTACTGTATCTAGTAACTTTGTGTGGCTCTTGTAACCAGCAGCAAAATTACCTGGTTTGGCACTCAACCTTCTGTTCCTCAGTGTCCTGCAGACACGGGAGCAGTCACATGGCCAAGGGACAGTGAAGAAAAGGGAAGAGGCTCAGCAAAGATGATCTGAAGCTGTCCAAAGAAAGAGATCCTCCAACGTTGCCTAAAATTGTTTAGTCCCTGATGCCGCAGCTGCTCTGAGTGGAGGCAGGTGGCAGCAGGGAGACATGGTCTGGCCTTTTCTAATGTCCTGGTCTCTGTAGAGAGGGGATGACAGGAACCTTGCAAAATGCAACGGCCGACTTTTGCCTTGACTTTGAGTCTCTTCATTGACTTATATAAGTAAAATTTTGTAATGACTTAAGCTACATGAATGATGAATTTGAAAATAAGACATACCTTGATTTATCTGTATCCTCCATACCATCTTACTTTAATTACTTACCTATTCTGGGACATGGACATGTTAAATGGGCTTTAGTCAACACTTTCTGGATGTTTCCTACAGGAAAGAGATTGGAGGAAAAAATGCTGGAGATATGGTTCCTTTTCTTAAAGGGTAGTTTCAATGTAGTTTCAAGACAGTAAAGGCTTTGAGATTTTATGCTGCTTTTATAGGTTTTCTGCATCATTTCATGAATATAGTCGAAGACATAAGACTCCTGGGCCATAGAGGAAGGTCAGCTTATTACTCTCACATAGTAGGTTGCATTATAGGAGAAGAACTCTGAATTTAGGAAGCAGACTCTTCTATAAAGGTGGGGAAGCATGTCGGCTCTTTGCTCTAGTTGGAGACACCAATCTCTATTTTCCAAAATTACACATAAACCTGCGTTTTGCTCCAGAGGGAGATGCTGGAGTAGAGGGTGTCTGCCTGCTCTGGGTGCTACTGGCAGAGGGGAGTGGGTGGGTGGTACGATATGAGCAGATGCTCTGTGAGCAGTGGAGGCCACTGTGGCAGATCCCAGGTGCTGTGCTGTGTGTCTGCCTCGGTCCTGTGGGCAGTGGTAAGACACTGACAGGTTTGAGAAGCAGTGTGTTTAGATCTCTGACAGGAAGTGGAATGGATGGAAGTGGTGTGGCTGCAGGAGATGGAAGGTGGGATCACTGGTTGGGTTTTAGAAATGATGCAGATCATTGGTGAGAAGAAGGGGGACATCTGTAATACTTGCAACAATAAAGATTAAAAAAAAGAAATAATGCAGATGAGAGATGATGGAGGTTTAAACTAAGGCATTGACAATGGAAAGAAGAGATGGATAGGAACAGAGACTTGGCAGAAAAAACAGAATCCGTGACCTGTGGGTTGTAGCGGGTAAGTAAAAAGTGAATGTAAAAACAGACTCAGAGCTTTCCAGCTAAGGTAATTGCCAACGTCTTGAGCCAAGACAGAATGCACGAGGAGAGGTAGGTTTGGGAGGAATGTACACTGGTTTTGTAAATCCCGAATTCTAGGTACCTGTGACTTTTCTTTTGGAAGTAGAATGAAGGCAGCAGGAGAGATAGTGGGTATCATTTTCAGAGAGGTGAAGTTTTGAATGTCAATCATTCAGGTGGATGGTGAGGTAGGAAGGTAAGGGAGCAAAAGGAAGGGTCTGGGGATCTTTGCATTTAGGGACAGAGGGGAAGAAGAAGAATGGACACATAGGACACATATGGGTTTAGTGGTTGTGAAGGCAAGAAGCTGGAGAATAGCCAGGTTGTACAGGTTGTACTTCTTATGTGTTGTTCCCACAAGAACCCTATGAGACAGTGGCATTTATGTGAGCAACTGAAGTGCAGAGACATGATTTGACTTGTATAAGACTCAGAGCTAGAGAGCAGGAGACCGAAAAGCAAATCTAAGACTGAGATATTCATACCAGTGCTTTCAGCCACAAGGAAAGCGAGGAGATGGAGATGCAGCAGACTGATATTCTGAGGATGTTGACGATGGACAAAATAAAGAGGACACACATTTTCAAAGAACAGAGGTGATTTGAAACTGTAGACAATAGGAAAGGAAAGTGGGGAGGGAAGATTTAAGTATCTCTGAAGTGCTCCTCTAGCTTTGGGATGAAGCCGTTCTAAAGTCACACCTACCTGTCTGCTTTCCATTCCAACTTAATCAGGGACCTCTGCAGGTGCACCATCTGCCCAGGAAAGAATTGCTTGCTTTGCTGGGAATCTCTGCAACACTGTGGGAAGTCTCTTAGTCGTAGACATAATGACGTGTGGAATCTGCATCTGACAGTATTTTAAATCCTAATATGCAGCATTTTCTGAGTGTTTCTTGTACTCTAGCTGCCAAATCTTATACTACTCAGTAGGTAGTTGAGCAGATATATCTTATTTATTAGGCCTTAAGTGCATATGAGGAGTCTACGATTCAGAGCAAGTTAAGGGAAACTGAACAGAGGCTGTGAGATCCTCCTTTCCCTAAGGTTCACCCTGAGAGGAAGGCTGAAGGCCACATCGAACGAGTTGTGGCTACAGCCTCTGTTAAATCCTGGGACAGCAAGACATCTGACAACTGGGGGAAGTTTGGGACCCCAAGTGTTCCAGAGAAAGAGGAAACTCCTTGTTATTCTGTAGCTTGCCTCCAGCCCCAGTCTAGGCAGCCTGCCCACAGGCTTGGGTGGTTATACAAGGAATAGCAACAAGTCTAGGGTTGTCTGATCTGAAGCAAAAATACCCTCATTTGTGTTGTTTAGAAACTGGAAACGAAGCCAGCCACACAGAGCATTGGGAATGTATAGTCCATTTTGACCCTGATACAAAGGTAGAAGCTAATAAACCAAACACTGCTTGTATTTGGACTTGAATTTGAGATGAGACTTAGAGATAAGTATAGATTGTGTTTACGGAGTCCTGACATCACCAGTACTTCCAGAAATACTAGGTCGGACATGGATATTAGCCTTTTGCTTTTTCCATATTTCTCACGTAGCCTGGGGTGGGCAGCAGTAACAGAAGTAGATGTGGCGCAGCCGCCCTCATGTGCCACGGGGTTGGATTTATGAGCTCAGTCTCTGGTTGGTCTGGATGTGGGAAGACAGGTTGAATGAAATCATAAGCCCTTTCCTGACAGTGGGGAAACGACTCATCATCATGCAGATGTGGATTTATATGAAAAGAGTCTGAAGGCCAACCTGAAAGTGAAAGCAACACTTCGCAGGAAGGGAAAATGCAGATTGGTTCCTGGCAGATAGAAGCTCTCTGTAATGTTTTTCTCTCCGCTGCCCAAATAATTATGATCCAGGGGAGAAATTCCAAATGTTATTGGTGAGCAGTAATTTTATATTTTCCATGAGTCATTCATATTAAATGAACGTTGACTCTCTTCCCAACATGTGCTTTATTTTATGAAAGTGGGCTGTCGACTGCATGCCTTGGTTAGGATAGGATGACTTTTATGTTTATTGTGCCTAGCTGTTTTGATATTAATTTTGAATTTTATGCTCAGTTAAAGCTTTGAATGTGTGGTATGTGGGGCTGATGCAAACGCTTTACAAACATTACCTCCTTTAATTTTCACAACAACCCCATTCCTTCATTAACCTCATTTATCAGGCAAAGAGGCGGAGACACAGGGAGACCGAGTAACTTACCAGGTCACACAGTTGGGAGGTGGTCAAGTTGGAAGTTTCCAGGCTATCAGTAACCTTAACCTGTAATAATTTATATCTTACAAACTCAACAAATTTGTGTCTCCAGGATATATATAATCTATCTACACGGTTTAAAATGTTATCTCATTTTGGGCTTTTCATCTTTGTACAGCTATAATCTTCTAACATTCCCAGTGTTTAGAAATCATCTACCTTGCTTCGTACAGTACTGAGTGCACTGTATGTGTTGAAAACAGTGCATTCTTCTTCCAAAGTTTAGAATCCTGATTCTATAATACAACACCTTAAATGTATCATGCTGAATGGTATGTCCCTTTGATGGAATAGGGCAGTGATGGCGAACCTATGACACGCGAACTCATTTTTTTGGTTGATTTTTCTTTGTTAAATGGCATTTAAATAGACAAAATAAATATCAAAAATATAAGTCTTTGTTTTACTATGGTTGCAAATATCAAAAGATTTCTATATGTGACACAGCACCAGAGTTAAGTTAGGGTTTTTCAAAATGCTGACACGCCGAGCTCAAAAGGTTCGCCATCACTGGATTAGGGGAATCATTTTGGGGTCTGCATGCTTATATTTAAAAATAATTTGATATGAACACACATTTTTAAAATGGTATGAATTGCCCAGTATCTTGGAAGGATGTCTGCCTATGAACCTGTTTATTTTTATGTCAGTCAGCACAGTGGGTAGGCTGGGAAGTGCTTATGGGAATCAAGTAGACATTTAAACGTAGTGCCTGTTGAGGATTGGTTATACACTCGTGTGAGGAACACATTGGGAAATTTTTTGTAATTCACCTGTGACCGGAAACAATATTCATGAGTCTCATCATTGCTTCATTTTAATCACTTTTATAGCTTATCCTTCTTCACCTTTGTGTTTGGTATTTTCTCACAAATTTTTCCTGATCATTTTACCTATAGTGCATTTTTTCTTTTCTTTTCCAGAATCTTTCAAGATTGGTTAATATTTATAACTATATAAATATATTATTCTAAAACACATTACAATGATACAATTTTATGCATATATAAATATTAATCATGTTTGTTCATTCCATAGCCCGTAGGAGAATTTGTCTTTGCAGTGCTGGTGGGATATGTAACCTGTATTTGTATTTATACACACACATGTATAAATATGCACATGTGCCCCATTAGTAATAACATACGGCAGACTTCTTTAAAAAAATAATTGTTTATTGTTGAAAGTATTACATATGTCCCCCTTTTTCTCCCATTGATCCCCTCCAGCCCGCCCTGCCCCTCCCCCCAGGCCTTCAGCACCCTATTGTCTGTGTCCATGGGTTATGCAGATATGCATACAAGGTCTTTGGTTGATTACCTCCCACTTAACCACCTCCCCTTCCTTCCCTCTGAGATTTCCTCACTCTGTTCCATGCTTTCATGTCTCTGGCTCCACTCTGTTCATTAGTTTATTTTGTTACTTAGATTCCACATATGAGTGTGGTCATGTGATACTTGTCTTTCTCTCGACTGACTTATTTCACTTGGCATGCTACTCTCCTGGTCCCTCCATGCTGTCTCAAAGGGTAAGAGATACTTCTTTTTTACTTATGCATAGTATTCCATGGTGTAAATGTACCACAGCTTTTTTACCCACTCATCTGCTGATGGGCACTTGGGCTGTTTCCAGATCTTAGCTATTGTAAATTGTGCTGCTATGAACATAGGGGTGCATACATTCTTTCTGATTGGTGCTTCGGGTTTCTTAGGATATATTCCCAGAAGTGAGATCACTGGGTCAATGGCAGATCCATATTTAATTTTTTGAGGGAACTGCCATGTGGCAGACTTTTGATGTAAATCCTGTGAATACAAGAAGGAGCATTAATGACCTTTCACCCCTGTTGTCAACATGCACAAGTGCAAACAAGATTTATCCCCTCCCCAAATATTGATCAATTTCCTCATTCTATGACAAGCACTCTTCTTATTACTAAATGAGAGCTGAATCTGTTAGTTTACAGACCCATAGAAATTGATCATTTATTTCTGTAAAATCACATACCTGCAAAACTTTAAAAAATAATTGTGTGCCTGTTACCATAGCAAGTGTTTATGTTTCACTTTGAGCCTTATCCCTTCATATTGTTATATCTGTATTTTATAGTTACAAATAACCTTTTCTGTCTCTCTTAATTTTCTTTCCTTATTTCTTTGCTAATCAGTCATCACCTTATTATTCATTTATTCAGTTCATTCACTAATTTATTCAGTCCATTTGTTAAGTCTACACTATGTGCTGAGGACTGTGCAAGGCATTAAGAATACTGAGCTGTCAGGTACAGAATCTATTTCTGAAGCTTAAAGGAAAGGAAAGACATCGTGGCTCAGTTGGTTCCATGTTGCTTTCTCTTTTCACTTTATATTTCTTTTAATTTTACCCCATTTTTTCACTTTATTCCACCTCAGTGCCTGAAATACAGTCAGCACTCAATAATTCCTAAGAAGTTAACAGGAAATTAAGTGTTATATAATTTTTAGCCTGTTATCTTCTCATTTATTTCCGGTTTTCATTTTGTGTTCTCCATTTGTCTTTGTGTGTGTGTGTGTGTGTGTGTGTGTGTGTGTGTGTGTGTGTTTTAATGACCTGTCTTCTCGCTTCTGCTTCTTGGAATTGCCACTTTGTTTCCTTCTTACCACATCTACTTGCCAGACTTTGCCTCCACCTCTGTTATTGAACCGAATTTGTCAACCCTGTTAACTTTTCTTTTTGCCTCTAATTCGTTTATTGTTTCAGATCATCTTATTGTTTCAGATTATCTTACTTGCTTTTGTGCTTCTCCAGCCCACCCACAAGGGCCTCTGGGGACCCCTGGCAGGTCCATAGCTCCACACAGATGTTTTCTGGTGCTGAGTAGACTCCTGCTGCTCCAGTCATTTGGGTTCTGAGAGGGAGGCAGTTGGGCAGAGATGGAGATGAAACCTGACTCATTCCCGTTTCTAACCCTCTCCTCCAGGAAGAGCTGGGTGGTGTCCTGTGACAGCGCTGTGTGAGATTGGAGGAGGCAGGTGGTGGGAAGTCAGACACAGTTGATTTCACCTTATTCACTTTGCCCAGGGACAGCTGTCATCACCCGCCCATCACTGTAATGGAGAGCGCTTCCCTTTTCTTTACTGCTGATCAGAACTGATCTTAGTTATCAGGAGAAAAAAAAATATTTTGGTCTGTTGAGCAGATGACAATTTTTGTTAAAAGTTAGAAAGTGTTGTAGTAATGATAGCAAATCAGTGGGCCTTGATATTCTGAAAAAGTTTTAATAACTTGGATATCTTAACTTTAACTTTTCATTTCCTAACTATAATGTCTGTTTTGGCCCAAGTCCAATCTATATCAGTAGTTCTAAATTAATTTCAAGTCAAATCAGCCTAGCTATAGTCTATTCTGCACTCAACTATTTTATGCAGGGCCCCATGAAAGCTACTAAAAACAACAGTAACAAAAAACAAGGTTGACCTTGTATCTTTTCAGGTAAAATATCTGTGCATTCAGGGAGAGAACGTAGAATAACACAGGCCTTCAGTTTGTAATCTGAAAATTCTGAAGTTGGATGTATTTCAGAATTTAGATTTTCTTTTAAATTTAAAAAGGTAATAAGGGACATATACTGTACAGTCTATCATCTCCAGATAGGTTTGGTGTGGAATAACTTTAAAATAAATATGTTTTTATTGATTTCAGAGAGAGGAAGGGAGAGGGGGAGAGAGAAACATCAATGATAAGAGAGAACCACCAGTTGACTGCCACCTGCACGCCCCCTACTGGGGATCCAGCCCACAACCCAGGCATGTGCCCTGAGTGGGAACCAAACCATAATCTCCTGGTTCATAGGTTGAGGCTTACCACTGATCCACACCGGCCGGGCGGAAAGTACTTTTAACATGGTGAAATACAAATATTCACACTGATTTGGGAAAATAAAAACTCAACCTGATGTCAGGTCAGGCATTCAGATTTTTTGGTTTTGTGAATTGTGCATAAGATTGTTGCTTAGTTTTAAAACGTAATTAAGTGTTAAAATTAATTATGAGCCACTCTCGGAATAAGGGAATATCGCTATGGTGTCAGAAAGATGGTATTTTATCTGGTTTTGAAGGTCTGGATAGAACTTTATTTTTGCTCACTGTTGAATCTTTGCCAGCTAGACTGGCACCTGCCACATATTTTATAAATAATATTTGACAGATGAGTAATTTATGAGGAGAAGGGAGGAGACGTCCACTTGAACGTGGATGTGGAGAAGGGAATGCATTTGGTTATTGTGGGCCAGTCAGTGGTCTGCTCTGATTAAAGCGAATACTCCACACAGTACATGTGGGTAGGTGAGGTGGGGGCCATAATCGGTGTTTATGCCTTACATACTTGTTCATCTGAGGAGTTTGGACTGGATTGATGGCTTACTCTTAAATGGGGATGGAAGAGAACTTAGATAATCAGAGGTTTGGAAAATAAAAAGTTAAAAAAAAAGATTATCTTCTAAATGGATTATGGATGTATGTATTTCCTGTAAGGGTGCCTTAAAAAATGTGTGTGTATCACATTTAAAACTGTCAAGAAACAGAGATTACTCTGAGTTTGAAGAAAATGCAGACACTGACCTGTTGAATTTGGAAAGTGACAGGGAGGAAATCAAAGAAAATTTCAAAATCCTAATACTTGGTGATTAGAAATAGTGATCCCTTTGGCTGAAAGAGGGAAATTTGAGAGAAGCTGGAGAAAATAGGCTAAACCCACTGACATGACTTGGCATATTGAGTGGTTTGTATCCTTTAAAGTCTTTATTAATATCTTTTGTGTGATGTGTTTGTAGATATAAAGCATGCTCCAGTTTCCATAGTCCATAGCATCTAAGAACAATGCAACAGAAAATCTTACACAACTTGAGTGTATGTGTTTTACATGCTACTTCCTAGCTGCTTTTGTACAAAGTTTATTTAAATTTCATTAAAAAAATAAAAGCTGTGCTGAGTAGCATTAATTACCCCTTGCACCTTTTATTACGCATTAGCAATTAACTCTACTTCTCTCAGGATGATGAATTTGAACTTGATCAATTATCTGATAATAATTGCTAGTACAAAGTGATTATTATTGCTGAAGTAATATTTTTATTTAATTTCTCCATGCATTTCAGGCACGTTTATTTGACTGTAGAATATGGCTTGCTCTTTTGGCTTCTGGCAATGAGGTCAGACTTTTTAGGTCTCTCAAATAGAGTAGTATTGGTTGTGGGGGAGGTGGGAATCCTCTGGTATTTTAAACTGCCATGGCCTTCTGGACTCCAAGAGGAGGAAGGAATGAAGCTCAGCAGGCTCACACTCTGAGTTGACAAATATCTTTCCTTCTTTTTTCCAATTCCTGGCAGAACTGACCTGCATTTTCCTCCTCCCTTGTAGTCAGTGAGCATTCCCCATGAGGAAGGTGCGTCTCTGCTACTTAGGTTCTTTAGCGTTCTGAATAGACTTGTCTAGACTGAAGGGGTGGCCTTTGCTCTCTGGTTCTTGGCTCTGTTGAGTAATTGAGAGAACACGTGTGGTCATCACCTCTTTTCCCTCCCATCACAACACGGGGTGTAGGCTACTGTCTGTGATCTCAGAGGCAGCATCCAGGCTGGGAGCTTTCGCATCTTGCCCAAGCTCTCAGCTCAGGAGTGACTGAGCTGTGATTTGAATCCAGTTCTTTAGACTCTGTCTAGTATTTATTTTTCATCACCCCAGGCAGGGAGACAAAAAGCAAGTATGGCCCTAGCTGGTTTGGCTCAGTGGATAGAGTATCGGCCTGCAGACTGAAGGGTCCTGGGTTCGATTCCAGTCAAGGGCACATACCCGGGTTGCAGGCTCGATCCCCAGTAGGGACGTGCAGGAAGCAGCCAATCAATGATGTTCTGTCATCATTGATATTTATATCTCTCTCTTCCTCTCCCTTCCTCTCTGAAATCAATAAAATATATTTAGGAACTCATACAACTTAACAAAAGGAAAATAAACAATTCCATCAAAAAATGAGCAACGGACCTAAATAGATACTTTTCGAAAAAACAGAAGGCCAAGAGACATATGAAAACATGCTCAAAGTCACTAATCATCCGAGAGATGCAAATCAAAATGACAATAAGGTACCATCTCACACCTGTCAGAATGGCTATCATCAAGAAATCAGTAAATGATAAGTGCTGGCGAGGTTGCAGAGAAAAAAGAACCCTCGTGCACTGCTGGTTGGAATGCAGACCTGTGCAGCCACTGTGGAGAACAGTATGGTGTTTCCTCAAAAAACTAAAAATGAAACTTCCATTTGACCCAGTGATCCTACTCCTAGGAATATATCCTGAGAAATCAGAAACACCAATCAGAAAGGATATATACACCCCTATGTTCATAGTAGCACAATTTACAATAGCTAAGATTTGGAAACAGCTTAGTGCCCATCAGTAGATAAGTTGATTAAAAAACTGGTACAACACAGTGGAATACTACGCTGCTGTACTAGTAAGAAGGAAGGAACTCCTACCATTCACAACAGCATGGATGGACCTGGAGAGCATTATGCTAAGTGAAGTAAGTCAGTTAGAGAAAGATAAATATCACATAATCTCACTCATTTGTGGAATATAATGAACAACATAAACTGATGAGCAAAAACAGATCCAGAGACAGAGAAGCATC
>NW_005363098.1:335054-336216 GCF_000412655.1 Myotis brandtii
GGGGCAATGGGGGGATAAGGACACATATGTAATACCTTAATAAAGAAAAAAAAAAGTATACTCCCATGGGCAAATTTCATGGCCTGTTCGGTGTTTTTTTCTTTGTTTTGAAAACTTTGGAGATTAGAGGCGTCATTTCCTCGTCAGTCCGTCAGCCCGTTGTGTTCAACATGCATAGTGCAGAAAGTAAACACATAGGCAGAAATCTACAGCTCTTTGGAGAAATAAATAAGTCACATGTTCTGGAAGTCATTATTTTCTGATGAAAGTTTTTAAGCATAAAAAGAGTAGAGAAAGTGGTGCAATGAACTCCCATTTTTGTTGTCACTCAGACTCGGTGATTACCAGGATTTTGCTGCAATTGCTTTATCTATCCCTTTCCCCTTCTTAAAGTGAATCTAACACAGGTCACTCCTTTCAGTATCTAACTTAAAAAAAACAAACTATTTTTGACATAACCTTATTGCCACTCACAGTTTCCTGATTGCCTCCAAAAGTCCTTTTAAAATTGGTTTATTCAAATCAGTATCAAAACAAGGTCACGTGTTCAACATACTTAATGTTTGACAGTAACTTTTCTTGCTTTTCTTTCATGCCTGCTGTACTCAGGGATACTTTGCTTGCAGGTCTCTACAGAGAGAAAATGCAGCGATTTGGTTTGTTTTGATATAGAGTTTGAGTGATGCTTATTTAAAATTTCAGAGTTTCTCATCGGACGGTGCATTTAACAGCTCTGAACAACAAAAACAGCTTTGCCGCAGTTTTGAATGCATATCTATGGTCTTCAAGAATCATCCAAACAGTGATTTTTTGCTGAGTATTAATCGACACTTTATTATTTTTATTTTTTTACTAGTGGCCCAGTGCACGAAATTTGTGCAGGGCAGGGGTTTCCCTCAACCCGGCCTGCACCCTCTCCAATCTGAGAACCCTCGGGGGATGTCTGACTGCCAGTTTAGGCCCAATCCCACTGGCAGTCAGACATCCCTCTCGTAATCCGGCACCGCTGGCTCCTAACCGCTCACCTGCCTGCCTGCCCGATCGCCCCTAACCCCTCTGCCTGCCAGCCTGATTACCTCTAACTGCACCCTTGCTGGCCTGATCGCCCCTAACCACTTCTGCCTCAGTCCCACACCTGGGACCCAGGATTCCCTCCTCCGGC
>NW_005363098.1:336359-342061 GCF_000412655.1 Myotis brandtii
TGCTCACCCCTAACTGCCCCTCCCCCTGGCCTGCTTGCCCCCAACTGTCCCATGCTGCCTGCCTGCTCGCCCCCAACTGTCCCCCCCTGTCGGCCTGCTCACCCCCAACTTCTCCCACCACTGGCCTGATCACCCCCAACTGCCCTCCCCTCCTGGCCTGATCACCCCTAACCGCCTCTGCCTCAGCCCTGCCACTGTGGCTTTGTCTGGGCGGCGGCCACGAGCCGGCTGGGGCGACCAAGGAAGCCAAGCCTCCGCCTCCCACCCGCTCTCCATGGCTGCAGCCGGTGCCGCCATCTTTGTCATGTCAATTTGCATATTCCCTCCTTATTGGCTGAAGGCGCTGCCATCTTTATTGCCAATTGATGGTTAATTTGCATATTACTCTTTTTATTAGATAGGATATATTTAAAAGTTTTTATTTTTTTATTGATTTTAGAGAGAGAGGAAGGAAGAGGGAAAGATAGAAACATCAATGAGAGAGAAACATCAATTGGCTGCCTCCTGCTCGCTCCCTACTGGGGTTTGAGCCTGAAACTCTGGGCCTGACCTGGATGGAGCCAGCCATCTTGGGCACAGGACGACTCTCAACCAAATGAGCCACAGTGGCTGTGGAAGCACCATATTACTTATAAAAGGCTGAAGTTTTAAAGAAGAAAATGTCAAGAATAAATACACATAATAAACATTAAAGTTGTGTATTTTACACTATATTGGTATACATGAATACTGCTTAACTAATTTCATTGACATGAATTCATTACATTTTGTCCACATGGGACATTGTTTATGACATGATTTTCCAACCATAACTCATGAATACCAAGCTGCTAAACAAGTTAGTAAACACTTGCTTTTGTCAAACGTTATTTTTATACTCAACAGGAATGCTGTTAATGTGAGTTAGCAAAGATTTCTGAAAGCAACTGTTTGTTGACAGATTTTAAAACATGACAGTCTCGTATTTTGTTAACGTTTTGTCTCTTCCAATAGGTATAAATGACCAAGGATTGTACAGAGTTGTGGGGGTGAGTTCAAAGGTCCAGAGACTTCTCAGTATGTTGATGGGTATGCCTCTTTTCTAATCATTTTCCATGCATGATTTGTTTATGTTCATTGACATCACGAATTAATGTTTCATAGTCACGTCCAGCATACTTGCGAGTCCATTCTCTTCTGCTGCCTAGCTTAGTTTTCTCCCAGTTGTCTCTGAGAGGTAGATTAGTGTTTGCATCAGCACAGATTACCCACTTCCCCTTGACTTACTAAAAAATGTAAGAAAAGCAAAGCATTAAGTTTCCACATCACACAGGAAAGTAGCAGCCAGGCCTCTGTGTGGCTTCCAAATTGGCTGTCGAGAGTCCTGACAGTCCATGTGATTGGACAAGACCACGGGGAGGTGCTGATTTTTACGGAGCTTCCCAAACTGTCATTTGACAGCAAGAGTCTGGTTCTCAGGGGTCCATTGGTATTCACAGGGACTTGTTTGTAGTTTGCACCAGGCTCTCCTCCAGAACCATGCACGCCCCATCTGTGCTGATAACGCAGTGTTCTTTGGCATCGCAGACCAAAGGAAGCCAGAAAGTGAATGCATTTCATCACCCCAGACATTATTGGGATGACAAAGCTCTTTTCCATTGCACACGGCTGCCAGTGCAGTGCCACCTGTAAGATGCCCGCTTCTCCTCCCACCCCAGAGCAGACTGCCTCTGGAGGAGTGATGCTAGCTCATCAAGCTTGAGGGCCTGCGTGTCATTAGGACCTTGCTAAATATTAATTAATGTGATATCTCACCTTAATTAATCAATATTCACAATGCCCTCAGGCGTACCATCGATGCATTTAAAACCTGTCTGCATCTTAAAGCACTGTAGCAAAGACTCATTTTTAGGAAGCAGAAACCAGGATGAATAAAACCATCAATTGAGATGTCACAGATAGGATTGCTTGTTTGGCTGTATTGGAATTAAGGATTTAGTAAGCAACAACCTTTTTTTTTTTTTTAAGCTATTAACCACAGGTAGAAGTGTCCCATCATCAGTTGGAGACCTCATTAGAATACATCCACTCCCATGAGCTGCTTTATTTTCTGCCTCTGGTTTAACTTGGGTTGCCGTTTTGGCAGTCAGATTTTCCCGTTTGCCATTAGCGGTCTCCAAATTAAATAGGCTCAGGTTGCCAGTGGTTCAGTAGCAGCTGGAAGAGTTTAATGGGACTATAGCATCTGCTTTTAGTTCATTTTAAAATTAGAAACACTTTTCTCATTTCCAAGATGGTGTTATGATGATTAGAACTGGAAGGCTGTTGCTCTCAGAAGGGGGGGTTTTGGCTGACAGGCACACACTGTGGCAGTCAGTTGGTCCTAAGGATCCTGCCACTATTTTTATTATCTCCTGTTCATATTCAGGGTCAGTTCCAACAGGGTGCCTCTGTGGCCACCCCGAAGTGTTAAATTGCCCCCAAATTTGTCCATTTGTTCTTAATCTCACAAAATCCCACGTGATTTGTATCCTTGAACTCCAAGGGTAGTTTCTTTCCTCTGCTCCTGGGAAATGTCTCATTGACAGTCCTTAACTTGCAAGGTGTTTTAAAATAATCGAAGCCCTCAAAATCTCATGACCTGGAAAACTGTTTTTGCTTTCCGTGAGACTCAGAATAGAGAAGTCCAGGACCCAAGTGTGACAGCCTCATTTATGTTGCTGGCAAAGGAAAGACTGTGTTTTCAGTGGTATTCTGCAAACAGAGGAAGTTAGAAAATTGATGTGAGGGAAAGATGCTGGCTTGTTCGTTTTGTATTAAGTATTAATTCATTTAAAGGGGCTGTAAAATAAATTATTTTACTTAATCTATAAATAATTCCTGGTATAAGTTTAAGATTGTCAATCACAAATTTTGGATTTTTATTAGCATTAATATTATTTTATTATTACTTTCTCACCAACTCAAACTTTAGCTCTTAACAAAATAGATTTTCCCACTTTCCTAATAAATTTACAGTCTCTTTAAGATATGTCTTTACTTTCATTCTGATTCAGCAAGTGTTCAAATTCAAATAATTTATACTTCTTCCCCCCAAAAAAAGGATTTTAGAGTTTCTGAACAGCCGTGTGTAGAACTATTTCATAGACATTCTTTCTCTCCAACTTCCCCATCTCTATACATTATTTTAAGATTATATATCTTAGTGAAAAAAAATTGGCTGAGTCTGCCAGATGTTTAACTTTGCACTTTTAAACCAATCAATGTTTCCTCCCTCTGTAGATAATTAATTCTGATAAGTTTGCTCATTTGTAGTACTGTGCACTTAGTTTTTAAAATTACTATTCCTCCAGGTAATGTTTATTTCAAATTTGAATTTTTCAAAGCACCTTTTGTTTGTAATGCATTTTTCTTTGTACAAATGAAAAATGATATAATTTTTAAGTATCTGAGAAAAAGTTCCAAGTCATCCTATACTTTTAGAGAAGAACTTTGATTTACTTAGTTTTCTAGTTCTTGGAAAGGAATGCTTACTTTGGTATTACTTTTCTATTATTGCCATTTTTACATACATTTTTTTTGGTATTGTTTAAAATATTTTGAGTATTCCTTAATACTCACATGTAAAAGTTTGGATGATTTCGAAAGAAAGGATGCCTGCTCAAATCTTGCAAGTTTTCTTCACTTGTTCCCATTTTCCGTATGCTTCCCCCATTCATATTTAAGATGAAAAGAGAAAAAAATCTTTCTATTATTCTTTCTTCTCCTCCTCCTCTCCTCCTGCCCTCCTCCCTCCCCTTCCCCCTTCTCTCTACCCCTTCTCTCCTGTCTGACTGCCAACGTGAAATACTAATGGCAGTTGACAATGGAAAGTCAGTAGTACCCTTCCAGGCCTGGGCACGGAGGGTAGTGGTCTGCTGGATTCCCAGCGGCCCCCTAGTTTTCCCTGGACAAAAATTCTTAAGTTCCCAAGAGAAAATGTTCAGGTGAACAATTTGCCTTCCTTCCCTTCACAGATGATTTTCCTTCCCTTCCCTTTGGCTCCAACAGAGGGCGCACTTGGTCTCAAAAAAAGTTTTGGGTTTTTTGTTGGTTTGATTTTGAGGGAGAGCAGTTGGGAAAGGCAGGGAGAAGTATCAGATGAGGTGTCTTTGGGTGAGTCATTTTTTTAGTAAGTGGGGTGAGAATATAACAGATTAATTACAATAGTTATGGGTAGTTTAGAACTGAGAAAAGTTAGAATTTCACATGTTCTGCCTTTTTCCCCACTTGGAATGAAAATACCAGAGCAGGGGGGAACTTGTGAGAAAACGTGATAGTAGCTTGTGTGTGCTGGTGAATGTGGTGGTTATTTCTACATAAATATAATTTGCAAAAAAAGATTGGATGCTTTTAAATTTAGACAGAGAACCATAGAAAACAAGTAAAACTAATTTAGAAGTGTTTTGCTTAAAAAATTAGCTTCTTTACATTGTAGAACAACTTTTCCACATAGATTGGTGAAAAAATAAACTAATAGCTGAAAAAAATTCATTTTCAGAATTCACTCAACCACTGTGCTTCTTAAGTACTTTAAAATGAGACCCCAGTGAGTGCCAACACTTACATTTAGGTTGGGCTGGAAATTTCCCGTTTCAAAAAAATGACCACTGGTTAGTTATAAAATTATGAAACATAATCCAAATAAAAAGCCAACGGTTTGGATCTGGGCTTGTTAATTTAAAATTTTAAGTAATCCACCAGGTGGTTCCCTTGGTCAGAAAGGAAGCAAAATGTTTACCTTATTTACAATAGGACATATATTCTCATGTAACAGTCCAATGCGTTTTAAGTTTGAATCCCAAATAAGTTATTAACACATTTATCTAGTCCCAGTGCATCCACTGATTGTAAAAAACTGCTATGATGATTGAGTTATTTGAAAACAGTAACATTTAAGGGAGGATCAGTACCATAGACACAATGTAGTTATTACTCCTGAGGTAGCAGCTACGTTTTATTCCATGAATTCAAAGGATGGCTTTTTTTTTCATTGAAAAAAAATATGGTTCTCAAAATATAGAATGATAATTTGGTAGAAAGCTGAAAATAAAAGATTTCATTTAGAAGCCTTTCCTTCAGAAGGATTTAAAAATGGTGATTTTCTGGGAGCAAGTTGATTGAATATGTTATCTGACTTGTATGTTAAAATGAGATTTAAATAATTGATGTAATGAGAGAGAGAATATTCAGTTACTGAAGTAATTGGTTGGCAAAGCCTTTAGAACAGAATTATTTAGCCCCAGTTATAAAGGATTGCACCTTTAATCAGGGTGCCTAATTTGATTTCTCGAATGTACCTGTGGCTTGTCTGACAAGCTCAGTAACAAATGAGTCCTGAATGGTAGGAACTGATCAAAATGTAATCAGTGTCAGTTGCCATTGTTGTAGTTTATTGCATGCCGCTGTCAGTTGCTGTAATCAAGAACTGCTGAAGCGCTTTAAAAAGTCTCCAGACTTTTGAGTAATTGACTTCATATGTAGGCTGTTACGGCTGTGAAATAACCATCACTTCCTGTTTTACTTGATTTTCAAAAAGTTCGAGAATAACATTGAGTTGTCATCCATCCTTCTTCATACCCAAGCCTAAAACTTTTTAAGAGGCATGGATGACATCATGTGGTGGTCCAATTTTGACAGCTTTGTCTTTTTAGTGCTTTTAAAGAGGAAATACTAACATGATG
>NW_005363098.1:342175-373436 GCF_000412655.1 Myotis brandtii
AATGTAAGGGAGGAAAAGAAAGGACGAGTTTTTTATTTGTTTTTGTCTTAGTTGCAACATCATTCTGGAGTGAGGGAGAAAGCAAGTCCCCTCCACGAACCTCCTCTTTTCTCCTTTGCGTGAGGGGAGTGCAGAAAGGCAGACATGGTTATAGTGATTGTTTGAGATCATTCATTATAACCCATCTGCTCCTCCCTCCCTCCCTCGGAGGCCGGTACCGCCACTGACTGCTGATACTTGCAGTGATTCAGTGATGGTAATTACCTAGTCATTTAATAACTTGTGGAAATCCATACACATCCCTGATGTGCTCTCATGCTCTCTGAGAGCTTTTACCTGACCCCCTTTCTGCAGGTGAGGGCCTCAAGTTCAGATGGGTTTGGAACTGATGTGTGTGCAGTGGCGTTTCCACAGAGATTGCGCCCGGGTTTGTGATCCCAGTGCTGCACTCTGCCCTGTGGCCATGCCACACGAGCCATGGTAGCCCAGCCTTACCAGGATCAGAGATGCCACCCAGCTCAGAGGGCTGGCCTTCCCCACCATCCAGGACTGACTTTCTCCTTTTCAGAATCCACTGCCTCCCTTCCCCCCTCTCTCCTTCCCTCCCTTCTTTCCTCTCTCCCTCCTTTTCTCTTTTTCTCCCTCTTTCCCTTCTCCTCCTCTTCTTTCTTTTTTTAAAAAGCCTCATGTCTTCTTTGAGTTTACTAGCTATTTGAAAGGCCATTTGGTAGAACACATCATTAACACATTTGTAGGACAAAGAAAACTAGTTTAATTTTAGAATGAACGTCAAAAATGTCACACAGGGGGTTCCAATAAATATTTCCTGGATGAGTGTATCAATTCTAATATTAATGTGAAAGAGTACCCATAAATGACAGCTTAAGTCTGTGTGTCATCATATTTCTATTTTGACTGATCATGTATTAATTTTCAGAAATATGATATGATGAGTACAAATCTTAGACATGCAGGACCAAACTCATCCTTTCATCCCACTGACTTCGCTATTCTAATAGTCATCTTGCCATTAACAACACTGCCTGTTTCCTGTCCTAACGCAGTGTGACAGCTATAGTGCCACCGGAGCAACCAAAAGTATACAGACACTGCAAATGCCCCATTCTCTAAGCCATGGCTACCGAGTCCCAGCTTGAATAATGGTAATAATATTGATCATAATAACAATAGCTATCCATGCTTTGCAGTGGTCACTGTTTAAATGCTATACTATGTCCAGTTCTTTCCTACTCTCGGCCCAATCCCGATCCTCTTATTTTGATCTCCACGACAGATTTTCTGAAGTGTTAGAAATGTCTAATGCTAGGTCATGGCTTACAATATTATAAGAAATGGTATATAATGTTTTTATAGGAAACCACAGAATTAATTATTTGTGGTTTGGCCACTTATAAATGAAAGCTTTGTGAGCCAGTCAAGAGGGCCTTTGAATGTTCAAAGTTTTAATTATTTTTTCTTTTTTGCTTGCTCACTAGATGTAAAAACCTGCAATGAGTTGGACCTGGAGAATTCCAGTGATTGGGAAGTGAAGACAATAACAAGTGCCCTGAAGCAGTATTTGAGGTAAGCTCCTCCGAGTACCAGGAGGGAAGCAGGGGGGATGTGGACATCCAACCCAGCAGATGCCGACTCTGCACAGACATCTTAATAGTCAAGTTAAACCTTATTAAAAGGAGAACATGTATGAGGTAGCCAATAATGTCCCAGAAAGTGAGTTAAGTAGGGGAACATCAGGTAGGTAAATTGCAACAGAAGAGAATTGGAGGGAGCAGACTGAGGTGTAGAAATAGATGTCTATTGTAAATGTGAGTTTTAGGATATAAATGCTATGAAACAATAGAGGAAGAACGCTATTTATTGCATTCACTGAATTTTTTTTTTCTGGCTAAAATGATTTTTTTAAAGCTTAAATTTAAACCATTTGATCTTAAAGGCTGAAATGATAAAACAAATGCAGAGCTATTTGAAAAGAAATTTACTTATTGAGGTTTTAAGATAAACTTCAATTTTCCATTTATTATAGAAAATATTTAGGACTAGAATTAGAAAAAGGTTCATTATCTCCGTGAGTCATTAAACTTTCTCTAAGAAATAGAGGAATTTGATGATTAAAAAGCTTAAGGTTAGATAAAAAAGTAAATACCTAAGAAGTACAAAAAGAAGTGAATAAGCCAATGGGAAAAAAGTCCTGGCAGCTGCCCCGCTGGTGTTGCTCAGTGGTTGAGCTTCGATGCATGAACCAGGAGATTGAGGTTCGAGTCCAGGTCATGCCTGGGTTGTGGGCTCGATCCCCAGAAGGAGGTTTGCAGCAGGCAGTGGATTGATGATCTTTTCTCATCATTGATATTTCTCTCTCCTTCCCCCTTCCTCTCTGAAATCAATAAAAATATAATTCTAAAAAATCCTGGCAGCAGTGCTTAGCTGTGGTCCTATTGAGGACATTGGTTTTTCTTTGGCAAACATGACAGCTCCCGCGGGGTCAGTTCTTCTGTCCAACACCTAGGCTTGTTTTTCAGGTAAATATTGTTGGCATTCCAATGAGCACATTAGAATCAACTTATTATTACATATTTCATATTTATATAAAATTTACATATTTAAAAAATTTCAATATAAAAGCAGAGAGATTAGTGTAATGGATCCTCATGGCCCCATTATCTTGCCTTCTTCATTACCTACATGCTGCCTTCATATTTCATCAGCCTTCCTACCTGCCACTTTTTTGGTTAATACTTTAAAGATTTTGTAAAACATCATGTTGTTGCACCCATAAATACTTGAACATATATGTCAAAAAAGATAAGGACTTCTAAAAAAGACCACTTCCTAGCTGGTTTGGCTCAGTGGATAGAGTGTTGGCCTGCGGACTGAAGGGTCCCAGGTTCAATTCTGGTCAAGGGCACATATCTGGGTTTCTGGCTCGATCCCCAGTAGGGGGTGTGCAGGAGGCAGCAGATCAATGATTCTCTCTCATCATTGATGTTTCTATCTCTCTCTCCCCACTCCCTTCCTCTCTGAAATCAATAAAAATATACTTTAAAAAAGACCATATAGAAAAGATAAGAGGGATATAATTATTATATCTAACAAAATTAATATAATCAAGTACTTAGTCTTTGTTCCATTTTTACTAATTTTTTTCAAAAAGTCTTTTTATATTTGTTTTAATAACTACAGGATTTAAACAGTGCCAACACATTTTACTTGGTTGATATGTGAGGGTTTTTTTTATTGATTTTTTTTTAAGAGAGAGAGGAAAGGGGGAGACAGAGAGAGAGAGAGAGAGAGAGAGAGACCATTGAAACATCAATTTGTTGTTTCATTCATTTATGCATTCATTGGTTGATTCTTGTATGTGTCTGACCATATCCATAGCCTTGGTGTGTGCGGATGACACTCTAATCAACTGAGCTGCTTGACCAGAACCTGGTTGATGTGTTTTACTAGGTGTACTGGTTAATAATGGCAGATTTTGTAATCAAAGAAAATACGATAATTTCAAAAGAAACATCAAAAGTACTTTATTCAAAGTAGTGTCCATCGCTAGCTACACATTTCCCCCATCTTTCAGGTAATTTGTGGATACCGTCCCAATAGAACTTTCCTTGTTTTGAGGCAAACCATTCAGAGACCCAATTTTCCACTTCGTATGTTTTGTTGAAGTGCTGCTCAGAAAGTGCGTGTGCCATCGATCGGAACAAGTGGTAATCTGAAGGAGCAAGGTCTGGTGAATACGGCGGGTGGGTTAATACTTCCCAGGCAAGATCTTTTAACGTGTCTTTAACTGGTTTTGAAGTGTGTGATTGTGCGTCATCATGAAGCAAAATTACTTTGCCGTGTCTTCTGGCACATTCTGGTTGTTTCATGATCAAAGTGTGGTTCAAATTGATTATTTGTTGTCAGTAGCGATCAGTATTAACAGTTTCACCTGGTTTTAGAAGCTCATAATACACCACACCTTCCTGATCCCACCAAACGCAGAGCATTGTCTTCTTTCCAAAGCGATTTGGCCTTGCAGTCAATGTTGATGGTTGACCTGGATCAACCCATGGTTTTGTGCATTTGGGATTCTCAAAATAAATCCACTTTTCATCGCCAGTCACAATTCGATGCAAAAAAGACTTCCTTTCATGCTCTTGAAGCAACATTTTACTGATGACTTTTCGGTTTTCCATTTGTCTTTCATTCAGTTGATGTGGCACCCATTTTCCTTCCTTTAAAATCTTTCCCATTGCTTGTAAACGATCGGAAATTGTTTGCTGAGCAACGTTTAATCTTTCTGTAAGTTGTTTTTGAGTTTGACACGAATCTTCATCCAATAGTGCTTGTAATTGTTGGTCTTCAAACTTTTTCCGTTGACCTGGACGTTCTTTGTCTTTCACATCGAAATCATCACTTTTAAAGTGTTTAAACAAGTGTTCACAAGTATCTTGAGATGGAGCATGTTCACCATAAGCTTCCCGAAGTATTCAGCAGCACTTTTCTTCAAAATAAAGTAATGAATTAAAACTTCCCACAAATGCTCCTTTTTTGGCATGAAATTCGACATTTTTAAGCGTAAAAATATCTATGATGTTAACACCTTCAGAAAATTTGACATATGAAGTTTTGAAGCTTGTCTCAACAATATAATAGCATACATATCAAATTGCATATATATCAACATATGTGTAACTCCATCTATTGAAAAAAATCCACATTATTAACTGCTATACCTAGTAAGTTGCTTTTAATCTGCACATTCTCTTCCCTCTGCACCCTCACCCTTCCCCCCATCATTTTTTTTTTGTGAACCTGGGTCATTTATTAAAAGAGTTTTCTGTTTTTTAGTTATGGCTGTATTTTGTGTCCTTATGGTGTCATTTAACATGTTTCCCTAGCCGTCATATTTCCTGTAAACTATTAGTTTAATCTATAGACTTCATTAGATTGAGGTTAAGGTTATTTATTGCAAGAACATTTACATATTGCAAGAATGCATCATAGTGGTGCTATATTCTTTGGGTTTTTTTTGCATCAGGGGGCCTGTGTTGTCTGGCTGTTCTACTTTTTAATGAAATTAAAATATATCAATAGATTCTGGTGTGTATTACATATTTTCGAGTATTTTATTTAAGCCAGATGTTTTTAGTCACTTTAAACTTTTTTTCTTCAACAATGAAGTACATTATTATTATCTCTAGTCTATAGAAGGACACAAGTTAAATCTACCTGCCTATGTCTAATTTGCCATTAATGGTGCTTGACAGGTATAGATGAGGGTTACAGTAAAAATGAATCTTGTTAGCTACCCTGGGATTAGAATGTAGCTTCCTGAAGACAGACGTCTTATGTTTCATGCTCATTGCAGAATTCCCAGCATCTAGAGCTGTACCTGTCATTCAAATATGAGAGCAGTGGGTCTCAGCTGGGGATGATTTTGCCCCCCCAAAGGGGATATTTGGCAATATCTGGAGACATTCCTGGTTGTCACCATTGCAGGAGAAGGGGGGGGTGCTACTGGCATGTGATGAGTGGAGGCCAGAGATGGGCTGCTAAACATCCTACAGTGCAGGAGACAGCCCATTCTTTCCCCCAGATGGCCAACATGCCAATAGTGCTGAGGTTGAGAGAGCCTGTGTTAGGTGCATGACTGAAAGAAGGGGAGAGGGATATGAGCATAGAAGGAATTGCATGTTACTGACTAGCAAAGGGAGCTGCCACTCTAGGGGGAAGCTTTAAACTCATTTGACTGTTTGGTAAACTCATGCCTAGTATAGGTAAGGGGTTGACCAAGGTGATTCAATTATTGGTGGGATAACTAAAGACAAAAATCCAGTTATTTTGTAGTGAATGGCATGTTTTCCCGCTGCTCCACATAGTTCTTTTTTTAACCCCTTGTGTGAGGAATTAGTTTAATGGTTCTTGACACACACTGTAGCTTGTTCCTTATGGCCCTGGTCTTGTGTTGCGTTCTCTGCCTTTTTCTCTCATCACGTTGCTGCATCCTGTCATATCCCACTTTGAAGCCAACATCACTTACAGAAGAACATTATGAGACGCTATATGTGTCCTACAACTTCCCTCCTAACAATACCCACCTTCTGCGTGAACGTGATGAAGTGATGAACATGAACTGGCAGGTGCCTCGGAAGGTTTGAAAGGTTGCCGATCTTTTCCCCTGTGTTATGTTTAGCAACTGAAAGTGTAGTCATTAGGATTTGACACTTTTTCTGGTGATGTGCCAAATGTACCTCATTTTGACTACCCAGTTGTGGCCTAAGCAAATGCTTTTCTTTCAGCACAAGGAGTAATAAATACATTGTGATGGTCGAGAGCGTGGGCGCTGGAGCCAGCCTGCCTGGACTGGAATCCCAGCTGGCACAAGCACATGGCACAGAGCTGCAGACAGCTTTTCTCACGATTGCCCTTGAATTCTGCTGCAAGTAACCCTGCCACCTTAGGGGATGGGAGGTTGGAGGTTGTGGAAGGGAAGTAACCAAACTCCCAAATGGCAAACTAAAACAAGAAGCAAAACCACCTCCCAGGGACTGGACAAAAAAAAAAAAGATGTACAGTGGACATGCATATGGTGTCTCCCTCTTTCTTCTACTGACTTGAGGGAACTTTTCTTTAACTTTAGTACTTAGAGGGCTGAATACCAGCCCTCTGATTGATTTTGACTTTCAGCAGTGTGTTCATTACAACAGTTTCCCATATGAGGGGACCAATGAGCTGTTTTGTGATGTTTTTAGTAAAATGATTTCAGCTAGAGGAAACTTTTAAAGCCTGCAAATTGTAATGGGACTTTAGGGGAAGAATTTGCCAGCATTGGTCAATATTATGATTATAGTCCCAGACAGATTGCAACGGGTGGCAAAGAGATGTAGCTCAGAAACACATTGGGTTGGAAAATTGAGGGGTGCTGTGACTCAGGATAATACATTTTGTATGGGGAACTTGTCATTTGTATTAACAGTAATTAATGTTTGCTTTTAAAAATCCTCACCTGAGGATTTTTAGAGAGAGAAAGAGGAAGGGAGAGAAAGAAAAACATTGACTTTAACATTGATCTCTAATGCTTACTTTTTATGCTTCATTGCCTAGCAGACATATGGCTATGATGTAAGAAGCTTGTAGAAGCTGTTCAGATACAAATTCATTTTTATTGAAAATGAAATTCCCTTGATGGTTTTTCTAAGTGTTCTCATTTTTCCCACTTTTCTTTTCAGCACCCTTTAACTTTCACTCTTTGCCCAGTAACAGTTTACCTTCTTTGCTTCATCTTGCTTGTCCTCATTTTGAAACAAAAACCCCAATAAATTTACTTCTCTCCCTTTATCTAGGCTGTGGTATAATTGATTTTATTTTTCTTCTTTAAATGATAGTGTAGGGCAGCGGTCGCTAACCAGTTGGTCCGCAGACCACTGGTAGTCCTTGAGGTCCGAAAGGTTGGCAACCGCTGGTGTAGGAGATGAAGGGAAGGAAATAAGAGAACAGTTTTCTGCAGTAGTTAAGTTTCAAAGTCTACAGTTGTCAGTGCGTGCGTGTGTGTGTGTGTGTGTGTGTGTGTGTGTGTGTGTGTGTGTTTGTCTGTCTACTGCACCATCATAAATTGTATGTAGGGAACATAACCTATAAATGCATGTTTGCATCTATTTTGTTTGTAAACAGTTTTATTAAAGTATAATTGGCATACAATAAACCACATATTTATAGCGTACATTTGGATAAGTTTGACGTGTATGTATCTGTGAAGTCATCACCATAATAAAAATAGGGACCCTCTCATCACCCCCAGTTTCCTCATGCCCATTTGAAACCCCTTGCTCTCATACCGCTCTCTTCATTCCTTCATTCCAGGAAGCAACCTTGGTCTGCTTTCTGTCACTATATAAAAAATGTTGTATTTGCTATAATTTCAAATATATGGAATATCGTCATACAGTCCTATTTGTTTCCTTCAAATCTTCTTTCACTCAGCAGAGATTCACTTACGTGAATTATGTTGTAGCATAGTTCATTCCCATTTGTTGGTAATTAGTGTTCTATTATATGGGTACCCCACAGTTTTTTTAATCTGTTCACCTGTTGATGGATATCAGGGTTGCAGCTTTTGGCTATTAAAAATGAAGCTACTAAAAACAATAGAAATGTTTGAGGGAGCATAGGTTTTCATTTCTCATGGGCAAATCGGATTGTCTGTAACATTTCAGTTGTATGGTCGGTGTGCCTTTAACTTCTTGGTAACCTGACAAACTTTTTCCCAAAGTGGTTGTGCTTGTTTACATTTCCACCAACAACATGGAAGAGTCTCATTTTCTCTACATCCTTGCCAGCTCTTGATATGGTCAGTCTTCTGGATTTTAGCCATTCTACCAGGGATGTGGTGGCATCGCATCGTGCTTTTCAATTGATGCTTCCATAATGACTAATGGTATTAGACATTTTTATGTGCTTTTTTGCTTTTTATATGTATTCTTGGGTGTCTGTGTCTTTCACACAATTAAAAAAAACTGGGTTATTTTTCCTCTTATTGTGTTTTGGTCATTGTTTATATATTTTGGATATAAATCCTTTCTCACATAACGTGCTTTTTAAATGTCTTCTTCAGCCTATGGCTTGTCTTTATTCTTCTAAGAGCATCTTTTAAATGGTTTTTAATTTTAGTGAAGTCCAATTTATCAATTTTTCTTTTTATGGGATGTATCAAGGAAATCTGCCTAATTCAAAGTGACAAAGGTTTTCTGTTTTCTTCTAGAAGTTTTATAGTTTTAGGTTTTATACTTAGATCTGTGGTCTATTTTGAGTTAATTTTTGTGATGATATGGGGTGTGGATCCAAGTTCACTTTTGAATATGGATGTCTAGTTGTTCCAGTACCATTTGTGGGAACAATTATCTTTTTCTTCCCTGAATTGCCTATTGAGATGATCATAGAGTTTTTCTTTTATAGTTTTCTAGAATGGTTAGTTGCATTGATTTTGTTTTAATACTAAGGCAGTTAAATTTCTGTTATAAGCTCATGATGTATTATCCTTTTATTTATCTTTGTGAATTTGAGTTGCTAATATTTTATTTAGAACTAGAGGCCCGGTGCATGGATTCATGCACCGGTGGGGTCCCTCAGCCTGGCCTGCGCCCTCTCGCAATTCGGGACCCTTTGGGGGATGTCAGACTGCCGGTTTAGGCCTGATCCTCAGCTAACCCCAGCCCGCTGTGCCTGCCACCGCCACTCAGTAGTGTTGCCGCGGAGGCAGGAGAAGCTTGCGCCACTGTAGCTGCACTTACCAGCTGTGAGCCTGGCAGCTGGTGCCCATTGGTAAGCTGAGCTGCACTCCCACTGTGGGAGTGCACTGACCACCACGGGGCAGATCCTGCATTGCGCATCTGCCCCCTGGTGGTCAGTGTGCATCATAGTGACCGGTCGACTGGTCGTTTGGTCACTTAGGCTTTTATATATATAGACAGTTTCATCTATATTCATTATATTGATCTGTAGTTTTATTTGTATGTCTTTAATTTGGAACTAAGGTAATTCTTATTTCAAAGAATGAGTTAGAAAGTATTCCCTCTCACATTTTCTGGAAGAATTTGTATATAATTGGTGTTCTTTCTTTTTTGTTTCCTAGAATTCCCCGGTGAGGTTATCTGGGCTTAGAGTTTTCTTACTGGCAAATTTTAAAGTACAAATTGAGTTTCTCAAATAGATGTGGGAATACTTGGGAACTTTGGGAGTTTGTGTCTTTCAAGACATTTGTCTATTTCATCTAAGTTGTTGCATTTGTGTAAATTAAAACTGTTCATAATATTATCTTTTTTTTAATACCTTTAAAGGCTATATCAATTCTGCAACTACCTCTCTTATTCCTAACATTGATAATTTGTGATTTCATTATGTTATTTCCTAGTCATTCTGGCTAGATTTACCAATTTCATTGATTATCTCAAAGAACTGGGTTCATTTTCTGTCTTGTTTTTATTTTCTATTTTACTGATTTCTGCTGTAATTTTTATTTATTTATTTTTCTGTTCTATTTATTTGGGGCTTACTTTACTCTTTTTTTTCTGGTTGAGATGAAAAGTGAAGTAATTGATATAAAACCTTTCTTCTTTTCTAATATAGATGTTTAGCAGTAAACATTTATCCACAAATACTGCTTTACTAACATTCCTCAAATTCTGATAATATGGTGTAGTGCACTTAGTTCAAAATATTTCCTAATTTTATTGTCCTTGGGGTTTTTCAGATATATTTCTGTTACTGATTTCTAATTCCATTTTTATTGTAATCAGAGCAATACCCTCTATAAATGGAGCCCTTTTAAATTTATTGAGATTTGTTTCATGCCCCAGAATATGGTTTATCTTGATAATGTTCCATGTGCCCTGGGAAAGAATGCATTTGGGTGGAGTGTCATTTAGGTAAAGGATGAACCAAAGACAAAGTTGGTTGATCACTTTGTTCAAATCTTCTGTATTTTAACTGATTTTCTGTCTCCTTGTCCTATCAGTTATTGAGACAGAGAGGTATTTAAATCTTGGCTATAGTTGTAGATTTGTCTGTTTCTCCTTGTAGTCTCATCAGTTTGCTTCATGTACTTTGAAGCTCCTGTTATTAGACCCGTTAACATTTAGAATTCTTATGTCTTATTGATTAATTGACCTCTTTATCAATATGAAATGATCTTTGTTCCTGGCATTTTTCTTGGCTTTTGAATATGTTTTCATTTTGTGTGTGTGTGTGTGTGTGTGTGTGTGTGTGTGTGTGTGTGTATCTTTGATGTTTTTTCTTAAGCATTTGAAGAGGAATTTCTGGATTATGTGATTTAAATATTTTAAAGGTTCTTAACATCTTGCCAGATTGCCCTCCAGAAACTGTACAGATTTATACTTGTTCTCAAAGTGTTTATAGAGTTCAGATATCTGGTCTTTTAAAATTTTAGATTTGTATAATGGTAGAACTGTAGCATTGTGTTGACCATAGGATTAAATATACTGCCATTTTTGTAATCTTTTTTTTGTAGAAAATTAAAATGGTGTGGGTATTTTTTACTATTTATAATTTATTTATTTTTTTATATTTTATTGATTTTTTACAGAGAGGAAGGGAGAGGGATAGAGAGTTAGAAACATCGATGAGAGAGAAACACCGATCATCTGCCTCTTGCACACCCCCTACTGGGGATGTGCCCGCAACCAAGGTACATGCCTTTGACTGGAATCGAACCTGGGACTCTTCAGTCCGCAGTCCACCACTCTGTCCACTGAACCAAACCAGTTAGGGCTATAATTTATTTTTAAAATATATGCTTTTATTGATTTTAGAGAAAGAGGAAGGGAGAAGAGGGACAGGGAGATAGAAACATTGATGACAGAGAAACATTGATCAGCTGCCTCCTGCACACCCCCTACTGGGGATTGAGTCCACAACCCGGGCATGTGCCCTGACCGATCCAGTGACCTCTTGGTTGAGCCACACCGGCAGGGCTGGCGTGGATATTTTTCAAGTTGTCCTCAATTTCACTTCTTACCTATGTTTTATTGTTTCATAGGCATAAACCAAAAATGGATATCATATACTTATAATAGGGATATGTAAGAGGAAAGGATTGATTTCTTTATTTAATCTTTTCTATATATATTTTTGTGGCATTTTTCAATTAATATATTAGAGATGATTTGCAAAATTATGTGCCTATTTGATTGAATAGAAGGTTTGACTTTAAATAAGTTAATGAGTGGAAGGAAGTTTTATATATAAAATCTTGTAAAGGTACTAACCAAGATTAAATATGAAATACCATGTGCTTAGGTCTGATAGGAATTTGTGGGTGCTTAACTTTGATAGTGCCGGTGCAGATAGCCTTTAATAAAGTAATCTATTTGATATATGTATTTTTTGATATGTAAAAGTATTCCCTAGGGAAGTTCTACGCATTACTAAAAAATACACAACATATTTAATATCCTTTATTAAAGAATGGACACAAAGAGCGGTGACCAATGTGGATTTGTTTGGTAATCCTGTGCTGTCCTTTTCACACAGGAGTCTTCCGGAGCCTCTTATGACCTATGAGTTACATGGGGATTTCATTGTTCCAGCCAGTAAGTATTGCATAGAGGTGCAAAGATACAGTGTTGGTTGGTAGTGTGTATAAGCTGTAATTTCCACATGAACATTGAACTTCATTACTGTAATTTGAATTTAAAAATAGAAATCACTTTTGAAGATCTTGGGTTTCTTTTCTCTTTTAAAAGGTGAAAAAAAGGGACAATTAATAAATTCATTCATTCACATGTACTCATTGTCTACTGTGCCCTAGTCCCTGGTAGATACTGGGTAAGTAGAGCCATGAAAGAATTTCTGCCCCAGGAATCAATTTTCTAGCAAATATTGGTGCATACATACCTCCCACTATAGGTAAAATATATAATAATGGCATGAGCACAATGCTATGGGAACATGGATGTATTTAACTTGCAGAAAGTTAGGGAGATGAGCAGATATGGAGAGATTAGTAGTTTGGAAATGGCTTCACTTAGATATTTAGATGGAAATTAAAGGCAGAAAAAATTGAGATAATGCCAGAAGCCACACAATATTTGACAGAGAATGAATTATATGTGATAAAATGTTAAATGAAAAAGGCCCATAGTTGGTAGAATTTTAATTTGTGATGAAATTTGGGTGAGTTATACTTATTTGAAGTGTTCTTGTTTTCTGTTTTATTATCGTACACCTGTTTTTATATTCGACACATAGTGTTCAATCATTACAGTCTTCTGAAATACACTGGTGTTAGGTATTTAATAGTTAAGGAAATGAAGGTGGAGAGATGTTAAGTAATTTGCCAGATTATAGGGATCTTTAAATTCAAAGCCCAGGCTCCACTAGCTAAAACCTGCAGTTTGGTTTTCACAGGTGCACCGACAGTAGCTATAATTGTATTTTCATTTACTTTTTTTTTCCCCCTTGGATGTATTCCATAGTTCAATCTGCTGTCGGAAAACGTCGAGCAGTCCCTTTGGGGCCTGTGTCACTGCTGCCCGAACATTGCTTTAAATGTTGCCTTTTTGTGAGGTCTTTGCTCAGACCCACGTGAAGGTTCCTAGTATGTTGCGGGAAGAAGCCGTGTATAGGCCTGGTTAGAATATCCATGGAAAATAGGCTTTCAGTAATGGGGGAAAGTATGGTTCTATTCACTTTTGTTTTCATGTGGGAAGAGGATTTTTTTTTTTAAGAGAATTTGTGTGATCAAGGAAGTGGGGGAAAGTTTTCTTGGCAGAAACTCAAGCAAATGCTTAGTTGTTTTGATTTCTTCCCTGTGGCATTTTTGGCACACAGGGGAAAGAGAAATTAAACTCTACTTGGAGGACCATTGTTTCATGTTGTGCGCCTTGGGGACTGGAAAAAGCAGAAGCGTGCCAGTTTTAATCTGGGATCCTTTGAGAATTGGAGAAAGATAAAGTGATTATGGAATAAGTTTTAAGTCACCACAAGGGAGTATCATTATTATTACTATCAGGCCTTGTAACTGAAGCCAGTGTGTTTGAAACTCTAATGTCAGTGTATTTTACCAGATGAAGGCCTCCTAAGAGGAGGAATTTACAAGTGGTTCTGGAGTCATTGGTGGTGGGGATGAGTTGGAAGAGTTTGTTGAGGGTATCCTTGAGCAATGTGATAGAGGAGATTGTATAAATACAAAAGGTATCACCACCCACTAGGCCAGAACCTTGTGTTTTGCTTCCCGACTTTGTGGGATGCTGTTACAGAGCCTTAACAATTTGAATAACAGGCCTGTTCCAAAGAAAAACTGTAGCTCCTGTAATTATTGGCACGTATTTGCACCTAAGTGGAGTTGCGGTTGGAATGGACCTGTAGTTACCATATTTAATGAGGAAAAAGTACATCTATGAACCAGGTGTATTTTAGAGGCCAACATTTCTAATTTTTTATTTGAGTTTTGTGAGTTCCGTTCTCTGTACTCACTTTTCCTCTCAGGAGCAGGTCCTCTAATCTCTTGCATGTGTACTTTCAAGTATTGAATAAAACAGCTACAGAAATCAGGTGGCCAAAATTAGTCTCCCTTTTTGAATATTGTTGGAAAATTAGGATTGCAGTTAGGGCTCTCGTTGTCCATTACCAATGTCAGAGATGGCCCTGTTGTGCTGAAGTGTCTGTTAGCTGAGCTCACTGCTAAAATTACCAAGCATCACCAGACTTTGTTACCGCCTCTCACCCCAGCATGGAAACAGAGTTCTGATTCTTTTCATGTGTGGTAGTTTCCATCTGTTCATGGTGTTGAGATAGTCTCTTCTCCTACCCTCCCTGCTGAGAGCTCTGAAGGTTGCTCTTGGTCCTTTCGTTTCCTGTTGTACGTTTCTTTCCCGTAGAGTTCCGTTGAGAACCTGTGAGTTAATTTCCGAAGTGCATGATACAAATATGAGTTTTGTTGGTTGTCACCACAGGAAGCAAACATTTTTTTATTTTTCCATTCTTAAGAAATACTGACTTATGCATCGGGGAATTAAATAGTTTTCTTTCTTAGAGATAATTAAGAGCATTAGCTAAACCCTCTCAGCTAAGAGAGCTAACTAAATTTGCTGAAAGGAACTAGTAACCATCTGTCTAGAAAAACCACTCTTGTGTTTCTCCTTCCATCACACACACAATACTTCACTTCTGACACTCCCGGTCACCAAATGTGTGGGCTCCCCCGCACCAAGCAGTGTTGGGACACCAGCAGAGTGTCCTGCAGTTCAGTTCCGTTCTGATTCTTTGTACCTAGAATTAGCATCAGATCCCACAAGTTAAGGACTTAGTCCCACAAGACTGCCCCCACTTCAGACACTAGTCGGAAGCCTCAGGTTGCCCCCAGTAATTCCGGATTCTCATAACCTCCCTTTGATCTGTAAGTTGCTGGCAAGGTTTATAGAACTCAAGGGGAACACATCTTAGGTTAACAGCTTATAACATAATGAAACAATAAAGGATACAGGTGAACAGCTAGGTGAATAGGGTGAGGTTTGGAGGTACCCTGGTACAGGAGCTGTCCTTGTGCAGTGGGGTGTTCCACCACCCCAGCATGCGGGAATGTCCATGCACTCGGACACTCTTCAAATCCTGTACGTTTGGGATTTTTATGGAGGCTTTATCATGAAGGCAATATGGATTATTAACTCTACTTCCAGCTCCACTTGCCTCTCTGGAGAATGGGGGATGGGACTGAAAAATCCGAGCTTCTCATCATGGCTAGATCTTTCTGGTGATCAGTCCCCATTGAAGGGCCCACCCAAAGTCACCTCATTAGAACGAAAGATGTTCTTATCACCCAGGAAATTCCAAGGGACTTAGGAGCTTGGTGTCAGACATCCTAACACTCGATAAATTATGGATGGAGGTCCTAAGAGCTCAGTGTCAGAATCTGGGGTCAAAGACAGTTAATATTAGAACAAAAGATGATCTGAGCACCCCTATTTATAAGGAACCTGAGGAGATACACACACACACACACACACACACACACACTCACTCATATATATTTAACATCAATCTTTTGAGAGAATATAATGGACTTTTAGTATAGAAATTTATAAGATGTAAAAACAGTTTACTTGGTCTACACAGGAATACAAAAGACGGTACCAACCTGGGGAAGGCTATTACTGCATGGTGATTGCTATCTTTGAGAATGTTGTAGTCCATGGCCTGTGTCTCAGCCTCTTAGACTTGGATTTCTTGATATGTCGTATTGGTAAGAGTTGGACCCATGCTTCAGGGTTGGACTCATGTTAGACTTAGTTTGAAGATGATAGCTGAAGCCTGGATGCCTGCTAAGGTATCACACAGGAAATTTCAGTCCCCCAAACCAGAATACCTGTGTTGTTAGGTTCACTAGTCAAGTTACGTAGGAAGCAAAGTCATATTCATGTGATGAAAAATATAACAATTATAGGCTCCAGGGCACTGGTGTTGGCCTACCCAGAATGTTTTGTTTTTGTTGGTAAACAGACAAAGTCATTTGGTCTTGGTGGGGAAGGAGTCGGAAATCTAGAAATTAAAGGAATCGAATGCTTATTGACATCAAGTTACCTGAGCCTGGTGTATTCATTTCTGAGTCGATAGGAGCTTCTGCAGAAGAACTGTGATACTTGGTGTCTGTTGAGGGAAGATACCCCTTGTTCCTTGGGAAGTGCTCATGCTTTCCTAAAATTACAGTACTATTGATTTATGGCATTTAAATATTAACATAACTGAACATTTATCTGCCCGTGTATCTCTGATATGCTCCAGTAAGCTAAGATCATATCTTTTCCAGTCTCCGTTAGTTGGCACAGTTCGTATCATAAGCAGATAGATGTGAAGTGTTGAGGATGCTGATTTATAGTTACACAATTAAACATACTTTTGCTATTACAGTAAACTCCCAATTCCTTGGCATATGTTAGGAATTTGGTGTTATGGTTAATTCAGTATCCTAGATTTTTAAAAAGTTATACCTTTCATTCTTTGTTCATTTATATCAGTGAAAACGGAAGATAATTTAGTTTAGAAAACTTTTGAGTACCTTAAGTTAGTATGTTGTAGCTACATGGAAGTGCCCATTAATAGATTAACATCAAAATAAAAAGAAATGGAGAAAAAGGTAGAGTTACTTTAAAAGCATTATCTCAAAAATTCTATTTGGAAGAAGGAGGAAAAAGCAGACTTGGAAAAAATGTGTGTGTGATTTCAACTGATATGGGATTGGAGAGGAAGAGGGACTCAAAAAAGAAAATGGGAGGTTTTGATTATCTTTCAAAACCTACCCTATTTTTAGAAATGAAGACCCTTATCCTTCGAGGGTGGAAAACTATTTCTATGTCTTGTGTTTCTGAATAAGTAATAAATCCAAAAATATTACATTAGGTTTCCCTTGGGGAAAGATGACAAAATAGACACATGAGTTAGAAGTAGCTGTTCAGTGCAAAGTTTTAAAATTTTTTTAAATTTTCAGATGTACAGAATTCTTATCATCGGCAGTTATCTTTTTACTCCTTCAGAATCTTAGACTATTTTTCAGAGTCCCTGCTTTAATTTTAAAATCAAAGCTGTGAATTGGAAATGTTTCTATATTTTTATTGCTTTCATTTTTCCCCCCAGCTTTGATTTAGTAAGATCTTGGTTTTAACTCCAGATTAAAACCTTGACTATAATTTATCACCTAACTTTAGATAGTTGTACTTTTGTCTTCGGTGTCCAGTGTAATCCATATCTAAGTCTTTTATTATGTAGTTTGATTGTCTTTGTTCCACTTTATCTTGTGCCTTTTCATTTCTTAGCCTTTTTTGCTTTTTTCTCTTTAGCCACAACTGTGTCCTGTGCTGTAAAATCTCATTCCCCACTTTTAAACACTATTACCAGAAGAGTAAACTGGAGCCCCTTAATTTTGGAAGCAACTTAGCTAATCGTAAAGTTGATGGTGTGGAGCTCCTATGAATGACAGGGAGAGATGTCCATGATATATGAAATGCAATAGTCTGTGTGCACATTCATTATTTAAAACGGGTGGAACACACGAAAGGCATTAAACTAAAATTTACTAGCTTATCTTAGGGTGATATTGATTATGGATAACTTTAATTTCAGTGAAGTTTTTGTTGGTACACAGCAGAAATATGCACAGATCACAAGTGTACAGACTAATGGATGTTTGCCAAGTGAAGGTAGCCATGTAATCAGCCCCTAGATCAAGAACAACATTATCAGAACCCAGAAACCCTCATACCCACCATGGTCACCATCCACCCCATGCCACATGAACACTTGCCTGGCTTCTGACGTCACAAGTTAGGGTTGCTGCATTTGAACCATATACAAATGGAATCTAACAAAATATAATCGTTTACGTCTGGCTTCTTTGGTTCGTCTTGTGAGATTCATCCTTGGTGGGTGACTCAGTAGCTCATTCACTCTCGTAGTGCAGTATTCCATTGTATAAACATACCACAATCTATTTACTGTTCTACTGTTAATGACTACTTGAGTTGGTTCAGTTTTGGACTATTACCAAGAGTGCTACTGCCGTGAACATTCTAGTGTGTCTCCAGTATGATCTTATCTTAATAAATGACATCTGCAAGGGCCATATTCCCCACTGAGATCGCTGTGTTGAGCCCGTCTTTTTTTTTATTGTGATGTTTTAACATCTGGGGCTTAACTGATCCTGAGAGACTAACCTCTTGGGGCTAACCAATTCCTAAAGATAGTAAACCTGAATGTGCTTTTTCTATGCCAGCTAACAAATCCAGAGCTCATTTTCCTCCACCCCACCCCCTCTTTTGGACTCTTAACACTTCAGCCATATTCTGCCCTAATCATCTGGGGCCAGGTACCAGACAACTGAGGACAGCCCCTATGCCCCAGACTCCCTGAAAGAATCCAAACCAATCCTCAGCCTGCTTACCTTGCCTCTCCCGTTCCTGTGCATGAAACCACAATGAAGCTTATGGCATGACATGCCTCTTTTTTCTCAGAATCTGTGAGGATAAACTTCCTTGATGACAGTCATTTCCATGCCTGCACGTCTCACCGTACCTGATTAAAACAAATCCCGGGTGTGTTTTAAAACAGTCACGTTCTGAGACATGGGGGTGGGGTGGGGCGGTGGTGGTAAATGTCAACATACGTTGTGGGGGGGATGAAATTCAACCCTAAGAGGGAAGAGTTTATTTGCTGATATTTTATTTGCATCCCATTGTGGGCAGGACACAGTGACTAGACCCCTTCAAGTGAGCGATGAGCACACTGTGAGTGCAGCGTGCCAGGGGACAAGCTGGGCTGGCTGTTCTTCGTGTCAGCCGGGAGAAAGGCAGGAACTGCAGCCTCCTTGAAAGCCCCCACCCCACCAGGGAGGCGGAGAAGTTCAGAATAGGGAAGAGAGAGAGATTTTCTTTTCCTTTGAAAGGTGGCAAAACATGTTTAATTTCTCTGAAGATGTTGAACTGGTGAGATATTGCATGTGTTGACTTTTAGGAATATATTTGATTCCGAATACACTACTAACTATTCTTTTTCCTTTTTAAAGAAAGTGGGAGTCCAGAATCCCGTGTGAATGCTATCCATTTCTTGGTGCATAAACTTCCAGAGAAAAATAAAGAGATGTTGGACATTTTGGTGAAACACTTAACAAAGTAAGCCTCTTTTCCTTCCTAACGTTTTGCTCGGGTGTTGTGGGGTGTTCTTGCATTTGTAACGGTCAGAATTGGGGCTGTATACACAATACCAGGGGCCACACCTGGAAGGGCAGGCTGGACATCTGACTCCTTGTGTGTGTTTTGGACAAGACTGTTGAAACACGATGCTTTCATGAAGTCGTGTAATTATTTGCTTAACATCACTGCCAACAACTTGGGGTTTGATTTGAAGTAGAAGAAGAGAATATTATACACTTCCCTGCACACTGATTCTGGAAATGTGATTATAAGTCTGTTAGCAAATTTAGCCTGGTTTCACACCTACCTAACTCTGACTTTGAGCATGCCCTTTAAGATTGTTTAATCCAGGAATAGGTAGGTATTTCATAGGATCCATTCTATTCTTTTTATTCCCTCTTTAAAAAAGCAAACAAAATCTAATAATCCAGTAGAGAAGTTAGCTCTTTTTTTTAAATATATAACTCCTTGATCACTATATTTATGGAGTTTTTGAGGGGAGAGGAAACTAAGGAGCACCATGTTTTAGAACCCTTGTTTCACAGAAAAAGGAACTGAAGGCCAGAGGATATTATGACCTGTGTAGAGTCCTAGTACTAGTATAGCCATTTATTCATTTGGCCAACAAATAGTTGTTAGTGAATGCCCCCCCCCTTTTTTTATTAATCCTCACCTGAGGATATTTTTTCATTGATTTTTAGAGAAACTGAAAGGAAGGGGGGTGGGGGTGGGAGGAGAAACAGAGAGAGAGGGAAACATCAATGTGAGAGAGACACATTGATTGGTTGCCTCCTGCAGCCGCCCCTAGCATGCAACCTAGGTATGTGCCCTTGACTGGAATTGAACCAGGGGCCCTTCAGTCCGCAGGCTGACGCTCTATCTATTGACCCAAACCATCTAGGGTTGACCTTTCTTAGGTGCTAGAAGACACATAGTTGAACAGGATACTTTCAGGAGGTCCTGTTTTTCTAAGGGGAAAAGACAGCAAACAGAATACAAATAAAAATATAAAATAATTCGAGGTGATGAGTGGTCAAATGGCAAAAAGGAGAGGGAGGAGAGAGAGAATATACGTTGGGTGTGGGACTACAAAGAGGGTTATTATGGAAAGTCTCTTTGAGGATGAGACCTTGGAGTTGCTGAGAACAGTTGTCCAGTTTGTTCCCAGGACTTGGGTGCTCTGACCAAGTCCTATGTGCTTGTGAAGGTAATTCTGCCAAGTCGCATTGTCCCTGGGAGCAAGAGTTCAGTAATCTGGGGACAGAGAAGGTGCTCTAAGTAGAGGGGGACAGTAAATGAAGGCCTCTGAGGGACACAAGCTTGGTGTGTGGATGGAGTTATTAAGCCAGCCACTGTGGCTAGAGCAGAGAGCATCAGAGAGAAGCAGAGAGGTAGGCAGGGTCCTCATGATGTGTGGTCTTGTTGGAGGATCCTGTTATTTCAGAGGCAGACGTTGAGGACAGGTGAGTCCTGGTGTTTAGAGAAATATCTTGCAGAATACTGTACATTCCACAGTTTTCGCTCACCTTCTAACCAGAGACCTTTCTTTCCGCCCTCATCAACGTTAGTGTTTCAAACCACTCCAAGCAGAACCTGATGACCGTGGCAAATTTGGGAGTGGTGTTTGGACCAACTCTGATGAGGCCACAGGAAGAAACTGTTGCTGCCATCATGGACTTGAAGTTCCAGAACATTGTTGTGGAAATCTTAATTGAAAACCATGAAAAGGTAAAACCATATTAATATTTTTTTCCTTAAAGGAATTGCTGTATTTGGCTTGTCAATTTGTGATGTAAAAGTATTCCCTTCTCTCTCTTTTTAAATTTGTCATGATGATGAGCTTGGTTCTGAGAAATTGCACCGAGCTTCTCTCTTCTGATGGAGCTTCATAAATCGGGAGCCTGCTGGGTCTTCTGTTATCTCATTGGCTTAAGGAAGAAATATTTAACCCTGTTGCAAATGAATATTGGCTCTGCATTTGTGACTGTTCAGGGTTGTTGTTTTTTATTTGTTCCTTTCCTGCCTTCATTTCTAGGATTTCTCACTCAAATTCTAGTTCCATGACTCAAGGATAATATTTTTGTCGATCTGTGTCACACTCTCCCCAGAGATGTGCACATAACTCCCCTCTACCCCAAGCATGTTAACAATTTCAGGGGGTTCACATGTATCTCCGAATCTGGGACCCCAGGTTAAGAATCTCTAATTTAAAAGGAATAATCTCTTAGGTGACTCAGCTTGTTACTTGTTCTATATAATCAAGGGGAATACATGCTTTTTCAAAATACAATAGACTCTTTCAAGGACGTTTAGACTTCTTTTTCTCATTCTGTCACTTACAGATCAGGATCTTGCTGATCATTTTTCCTCCAAGACAACTGTTAAAATTCTTGCTTACTCATTTGTTCATTAAAAGCTTTTAGAAAATTTGACATTGCATTATATGCCAAGCGTGTATTCGGTGCAGGGATGCAAAGAGGAACATCACAGCCCTTGATGGAAAGCAGGTCACAGTCTGGGGTTGGGAAGCCTGTTTAAGGGCTTGTATCCTATGGCATCATCCCTGTCTAACATACTATATAATTCACTTATCTATTTCCTTAGTTGTTATCTATTTCTCCCTGCCTCGATCCTGAGGGCAAAGATCTTTTTTGTACACTTAGAATAAAACTGGTACATATCTGAAGCTCAGTTCATATTTATTGGATGAATTCATGAGCTCAATAAATTTCGAGGGGGTTAGAAGAGTGGGAAAGGGGCAATCAGACAGAGGTGTGGCCCCTTGGAGCACAGCATTGAAGGAGCATTTCTTGGGTCCTTGCTGCATTTGCTCTTTGCTAGAACAAGTCTAGCTTGTGCTAGTGTTGGTTCCCACTGAAAAGCTTGAAAGCTGGTCAGAGGTAAAGCTGGTTACCAGCATAGTAAAAGCAGCGTGTTTATGGGAAGTTTGTGGGGTGTGTGTGTGTGTGTGTGTGTGTGTGTGCGTGCGCGCGCGCGCGCGCGTGTGTGTGGTTAGTAGCTAATGGTGAATTTATGTCTCCTTTTATGTTCCTGTCAAACTGTCCTTGAACCTCATTAGTGTGCACTCAGCTATCCAGACAGCTTCATGGAATGGTGGCTACTGTTCAGTTTTTGAAAAAGAAGTAATTGGACTACAGGCTTTACAACAGTGTTTAGTAATGCGACTATCATTAGATCGACTCCCAATTAGGAAACTTTCATCCCATTTGTTTGAGAAAACACTGGCCCTGGACTTGCTCTCAGATAGAAGGGTCTCCATTGAGTGCTGTGGCTTCCTATTTTCTTGTCTCATTTGAAGCCGGGAAGATAAGTGCATGATTCTTCTGCTGGGAAGTAGACAGTGCAGGTTCCACCTTGTTAACAAATCTACGAGGAATTTCCAAGTGGTTGCTGAGCCAATGATAATAGCTACAGCAGATGAAACCAGACCCATTCTCAGAGATGGAGCTTTGCACAGCTAGATAGAGAGAGGGTTTTCAGTTTCCCCCTCTCCCGTTCTGTGGCCAGGCTAGATAATGCTATGGATACACAACCTGTACAATTGAAGCACTGAGGTTTCCTACCAAGAAGGTAGGCAGGGGGATACTGAGTTTCAGATTATTTGCTGAATGCATGGGGTTAGTGTGGAAACACAGTGTTGCTTGGTGTGCAGGGAGGCAAGAGCAGTTCGCTGGATTAGTTACTATTTCTGAGAAAGTAGTTCCCCATAACATCATCTTTCTTCTCCAGTTTCATCCTTGTCTCCTTTCATTCTCACTCCCAGCTCTTTATCCTGCTTGGCTGGGCTTCACTTGAGAGTTGAGGCTCTGTGAGGAGGAGGAACGTGCACATAATATTTTTGCTGACAAGGGTGGTCGTGCAGGAGAACTTCATATGGATGTCTGTACCCATGTGAGCCACAGGTTGCCTTGACAACAGATGCACATATACCACCCAAAGCCTTGAACGTGGTGTGGGAGAGTTAGAGATTCTTGTAGTATATGATTGAGAATGAAAAGAAAGAGAGGAAGTAAGGATAGGGGAGGTAAAAAAGAATTGTCTAGTGAGGAAGGAAAAAGTTCTAATACAGAAAGGAAGGGAAACTAGAAAGGAAATGGAGAGACCCAGGTAGTGTCTATGAAGGAAAAATAATGGAAAGATGTATTCTTTTCCTCTGTTATGTTTACTCCCTTGGAATGTGAAAAATGTTGACTGACTAGGAAAGTCACTAAAGTAGAAGAAGAAACTTTCAACATGTAATGAAAGCAAGACAGATTTGGCTTTGTTTTGGAGTTAGAAAAGGACCCCTAGTGAATCTGCTTTGGAGATCACATTTTATTCCAGCCTCTTTGCCGTTTTCATAAAATTCATATGGACTTTATAGGAAACTTAACCCATATGTTTTGGCTTCATTTCCACATAATACATGAAGATGTTGTTTTAAAAGATGTGTTTGTGGGCCAAAAATATTATCAAGGTTTTTTCTTCCCTTGCAAACCAGAAAATTGTATTTCCCAGGTGGAAAGGGGTACTGGGAAATTCACAAGGAATTTCAAGTGAGGGTTGTGCCTTAGAATTTGTGAACTGTGCATGCATTTTGTCCTCAAAGTGTACGTGTTATGGATTAGTTCAGTACAGCGCCGGCTTTGAGTCAGCCATGAGATTTGAGGGAAGGAGGGCCATGAGTCCATTAGAAGAAAGAAGAAATGTCCAACAGTAACTCCAAGAGATGGCAGAGAATAAGAGTAGAGAGACAGAGAGAAGCTGATGAGACTTTAGATGGAGTTCATCCTGGTGTGGGGGATTGGAAAGTGTCTTGAGTAATGGTGTGTTGTTTTGGAATGGAGTTAGAATAGGTGGGGGTATTTTAAGAGGACATTTCAGGTACGGGGGGATCATGTAATCAGAAAAGCACAGAAAGTGGGTGTTTGTTTTGCGAAAGTGGCTCCTGTTGGAACCTGGGTGAGTGGTGCGGGGTGAGACTGGAGAGTCAGGCCAGGTGCAGGGAGGTTGAGAATGCCACCCAAGGATGTTTGGGCTTAATTTTATAGGGACCAGGGCCTCTCGTGGTTTTCAGGTCACCTGCTTCAGGAAGCTTAGTTTGGCAGCAAGGTTTGCGGTAGGAAGTAGAGGAATAAAAGGCCAGGAGGCATCACGTGGTGCAGATTAAGGCCCAGTGTGAGAGTGGGAGTTACAGCTGGACAGCATCATTCTGTGAGGGGGACCAGTCAGCATCCAGGGCCTGGATTTGTGGGGCTTCTCAAAGGACGGACTTTTAAGTGATGCTGAGGACTCGATCCGGGGGAGTATTAGTGCCATTAATAATAGGAAAGAAAAAATGGGCACGAGTGAGTTCACTTTATAAGAAGCTGAATTTTAGTTGTGGTCTGATGTCCAGCAGACAGTTGGAGGCGTGGGGCTCAGCCTTGTGAGAATTTAGTGGTAGAAAGTGTAATATAAAAATAAAGAGACATGAGATTGACATGTGAGAGTATTAATGGATGTTCATTGTATTATATATTTTTGATCTAATATAGAGTGTTAATCTCACATGCATATAAATACACACTTAAAATATATATATTTAAAATATATATATTAAAAAATATACAATTCCCATGGCACATATGTTTCACAGTATTTTTATGTACCTACAACGTTCTTATTACATGTGTTATCCTTTTATGCATATGAGACGACTGAAGGGTGAGAGATTAACTTGCTCACAGGCACATAGCTAGTAAGTGGCAATGCCTGCGTTGGAACTAAGAGTTGTTGCACCCCAAAGTCTTTGCTTTCCATCACTAGAAGGTAAGAACAATATACTTTAGAAACACCGAGATTTTACTATTAAAAGTGGAGCCAGAAGCAACGCAGGCAAGTCCAGTGTCAGGTTGTTGAGGGACATTGTCAGTGATGCCAGATGTTGTCACGGAGTGGGAGGATCTGAGGACTGGCAGATGGCACATGTTCTCTCCAAGAGTGAAATGTCTGTGGAGAGCCAAGGGCTGAAGTCAGCTTTTAAGGGCTTCAGTGAGTGTTAAGGACTGGGCAGTAATGAGTCTAGATCAGCGGTTTTCAACCTGTTGGTCGCGACCCCTTTGGCGGTCAAACGACCCTTTCACAGGGGTCGCCTAAGACCATCCTGCATATCAGATATTTACATTACGATTCATAACAGTAGCAACATTACAGTTCTGAAGTAGCAATGAGAATAATTTTATGGTTGGGTCACAACATGAGGAACTGTATTTAAAGGGCCAGAAGGTTGAGAACCACTGGTCTAGATGCTTTTTCCCCATATGACAGAAAAATATTCAGGAAAAAGAGTCAGAATCGACACGATAGGGAAGGAAGAACAGAGTAGGACATGAGTTGCATATAGCTTGCTAATCTCATATTCGAATGACCTGTTAGCTGATAGCTATAAAGTGTCACTTCCCCAGTCCATGAAGGCCCTTGAAAATTCCATGAACATTTTCGAAATATCAAGGAATCATTAATATCAGGGTCATTTCCTTTTAATATCTGCCTTATGTTAATACTTAAATTGGCAGTTTATATAAAGTAAGGCATACAATGTTCTCAACCAAATCACTTTATGTAATACACATAATAATATAATTACAATCCAGATTATATTTATTTTCAGTGCACTATCATATGTGGAGTTCTGGGATGATCTTAGCTTTGCGTGGTCTTCGGTACGTTCTGATATCATTGATCGTCTGAGGGCCTGTGGGTCATATGTTTTCTAGCCTTTATTACAGTGTCTGTGGGCCACAAGGTGCTGAGGAACAATCACATTTTGTTTACATAAACCTTTTCCTCAACGAGGAGTATAATAACTTTGTCAAAAGGAGCATTTTAGGCTTTGAGCCGGGCTCCCTGGTCCGTCTCATTTTTCCTGGTGTGAAAGTGGAGGCCAATTCCTGACGACCATGCTTTGTGGAAGAGGCCGATGCCATACTTCTGCTCCAGGGCTTCTTTTCGCTTTCAGAAAGAGTGGAATGGAGCGGGGAAGGGGAGAGAGAGAGAAACATCAGTGTGAGAGAGACACATCGATTGGTTGCCTCCCACATGCACCCGGGGATAGAACTTGCAACCCAGGTTTGTGCCCTTGACTGGGAATTAAACCTGAGACCCTTTGGTGCATGGGCTGACACACTAACTATTGAGCAGTGCTGGCCAGGGCCTCCACAGCTTCCTGTCACATGTGGCCAAGTCCTTGTCCTTGAATAGCCAGTGCCCTCTGGTCATAGAAGAGCCTAGAAAGAGTAAAGGTGAGACAGGCATGTGTGTTTCCCAACAGATGTCCAGTGCCATCGCCATAATATTAAATTACAGGCACTGGAAGAAGAGTATCAATGGTGCCGTGCATTACTCTTGTTAACCTTGGGACCACCTTTCTGATCTGTGACCACTTGTCTTTGCCAAGAGCTAGAAGGGTGCATCCCTGCCCCCAGGTTCAATGGTGGAATGGATTCCCTGTTCAGTCCCAGCTTGTAGTCCAGCAGTGGCCACATGTGGACCCTGATTGACACTGGGCAGCCCACTTCTCCATTTCCATTGCTGCAAAAACAACACACATCCTCACCCTCTTCTGTTGCTTGGTCTCTGTCATCCTGTAATGAAAAGCTGGCCCAAGTGAGTAGTATGCAAAATTTTCCTTCTTCTGGTACCAGGAACCTCCCAGTCTTAGAAGGTGCTTATCATTTAATGGGAAATAGAAATCTCTTTAAAAAAAAAAACCCAGCCTAAATGCTTCCTGATTTAGCTTTGCTGGCCCTGGGTTGCTAGGCAGCATCAGTTTTCAGAGAGAAAAATAAATGTCTTAAACACAAGCAACACAATAAAACTCCAAAGTTTTCTCAAAGCTTTATGTTTGCCTGAGTAGTGACTGTTCAATGTAGAAGTCAAGACCAGAATATTTGACAGATTTTCAGAGGGTGTTTTTTGTTTTCTTCTTCCAGTTTTCATGAATGTTGGCCTCCTTGGCATAGCCACGAAAATTTACTTTCTATTCGATTATTTTTTTTTCTCAGCAGGGCCTTGCCTTTTCTAGAGTGTTTAAGAAGAAGCTTTAAAAGCACAGAAAACTTGGTGTCATCCTCTCTGCATCTTTTCAGGAGAGTCAGAAAGTAACAAAGACATTGTCTTCCGAATTCTGCTCTTTTCGTGAGCGACAACGTAGGAAGTCTCGGCTTTGTGCTGTTCTGTATCTCTGTAGAGGGTAGATAGTATTTTCCCGGGGACAGGAGTGGTTTGATAAGAGAAAATTTGGGAGACAAGGATCTTTTCCCCTGCAGTGTTTTTGTGTCCAGTATGGAGAAGGCATCGGGACTGTCTCAAGAAAATTGAGCTGCAGTATAGAAGATTGGAATAGATTTATTCTTTGTTATCTAAGGGCGCATACTTGGTACAAGTTAGCATAACTTGCCAGGAAATGTGTTTCTGATTCAGTAGAAGGAAGGACTTCATAATATTTTTTTAAATAATGAGAATGTGTTCATGCTAGAGTTGGGATTGAGGTGTTAGAGGAAAGCTAGCAGACCTCTGAGGTCTGATCCATGCTGAAATTCTCCGCCAAAGTCTCTGGGAATGCAAAGCTGCAAAGACAGAGCGAAGCTCAGTGCTTGGAGCTTGGCACTCAGTGTTCACAGAATTAAAAATGAGGAGGGATCTGGTCCTTTTGTGCATACGCCTCATTTCTGAGATGCATCTCTTCTAGGGTCACCCAGCCGGTAAATGGCAGGGCTGGGACGCAAACCCAGGGCTGCCTGGCTCCGGAGGCGGAGCTGATAAGCCTTAGACTATAAGTGGCTGTAAGTGGAAGGCTTCTGTCGTCACAGCCACTGTCTAATAGCCCGGACCGCTATATTGTCATCCTCAGAGATAGCAGATCTGGAATATATGTAGATTGCACTAAGTCACCCAAAGTAAAATATTTTTTTCAGAAATTGAAAATTACACCAACTAGTATAAGTGGGACAATAGAAACAGGACATATCATCACTTCAATATTATGTAGAATGATTTTTTTCTGACCGTAAGCCAGAGTATTAAAGATAAACTGCATGCTTTTAGCAAAAACCTTGGAATTAAAAATGATGTAAGTTTATATTAATATAATACGTACACCGTTGAAGCCTACACATTGATAATTTGCATCAGATTAGGATTCTTGCAGAGAAAACATTTTTTTCTTTTCCTGGGAAGATGTCCTGCTACTTTGCAGACAGACAGGGCTGGGAGAAGGGTATTTTCTAGACTCTGAACTCACAGTCTCTTCCCCTTTTCCCTCTCTCCCCAGCCCCCCGCTCCCAATCTGTAGCGTCCCATGTCATTTAGTACAAACATGTCCTAGCAGACAGCCCAGCCCCCCTGAGAACTGCTCACTGGGGAAATGGACCCTCCGGCATGTCCACTCTCCTTAGATCTGCTGATCAGAGGCGGCTAAAACATAAGAATAGTCTCTTCTAGAGATTTGGAATCGGGATGTGGAGAAACCCAGCCAATTACTGTGAGATTGTCCCCAGGCTAGGGGCTGAAGAACCCCCTGCAGTGGGTCAGGTGGGACAGAGCAGAGGGGCGGGGAGCCAGTGCCCAGGGAGGATTCGAAAATGCAGAAGTGAGAAATGGAGAGTTGCTGGTTGATTGTCGATGGCCTCAACTTACTAATTTGGAGCAGTCTTGACTTTTTTCACTTCCTGCTCATTTCCTTTTAATAACTCCATTTTTACTTATGTCAACTTGGTAATGTTTTGATTGCAACCAAATCATTTTTGGACAGTGTGAGAAAGGACAGAGTGCAAAGTACCTGCAATTTGATAAATTGACAGATACAGTTTCTGCACTGTCTGAGTTAACTCCGTTAAGTTTCTATTCAGTGTATCCTGCATGTCCGTATATGGCTGGCTGCTTCCTAGGCCCAGTTCTTAGGCAAATAGATCGAGTATGTCTGAGCAGCATAATTTTAGATGAAACTGGGCATTTAAGGTCACCCAAACCGGAACCTGTGGCTGTATTCCCATAGTTTTATGACTAGAATTACTTTAACTTTCTTCTTCAATTTTCTCTTCACAGACCAGAAATGGCTTTTTCTCTCAACTCTCACATAATTTCTTTTTTCTAGATAATTGTTTCCTATCTCTTAGTTTCCAGTTGGATTTATCCATTTCACCCCCCACTGCATTCTCCCACGTCTCCTGGCTGGGTGATCCTCTGGGTTGCCCTTCAGTTAGCAGTTAGCATTTTAAGAGTCCACTCCTGCATCTGACATCCTTTTCCCCTACCCAGAGCCATAACTTTGAAGCTTTATTTCATTAGGACTCACTTTGAAAATTTAATGATCAGGCCGGTTGGCCCGCTGCAGTGCACGTCATAGCGACTGGTTGTTCCCATCATTCCAGTTGCTTGGCTTTTATATATATACAAGAAGCCCCGTGCACAAAAATTTGTGCACTGGCGGGGTCGGGGGTGGGTTGCGGCTCGGGATTGTGCTGAGGTCCCTGTGGATGTTCAGGCTTCGAAAGCATAGGTTTTCTTTCTTGGTTTTGTTTTTACTTCTTGAAATTGAAATGTGTTAAAAAAAAATTTTTTTTTTCTGCACCTTTTCGGGTCCCAGGGACCCCGCCACGCACCAGCTGTCCTTTCCCAGCTCGGTGCTCCTCTGAGCTTTTCACGGAGGGGCAACCTTTTAGGTTGTGGGGTGCGTTGAGAGAAGCCTGGCTTTCTGAAAGCGAGTGTTTGATTTGGGGATTTATGGTCTGGCTGAGGAGCCCCCAGGGCCCACTCAGAACAGTGGGGCAGCCACAGTGAGTGACCAAAGAAACCAAAGAAAAGTTAGGAGACAATAAACGGTTCGATTTCTAATTCCGCACGTTGCAGGAGCCGAGGTGCGCCCTGGATTTTCCAGGGAGAGAGTGAGCGAGTGAGTGTCCACTGCCCCTCACACAGCCGGCCACTTGGAGTGTGACTTTTGCCAGCAAGGGCGTGGACGCAGCCGCCTGGGCCTTGTTCCCGCCTTTGCAGATGCATGTGTGTGTGTGTGGAGTGGGGAGAAGCAATTAGGACCAGGAGGCGGGTGCGTGCTCTGGGGGTCACGAGGTCAGCGAGGCCTAGGTGCACCGGACACACAGGGGCCGCTGCCCAGCTGTTGGGGCCAGCAGGGAGCCGCGGTGGCCACCTGCCCCCGGGGTAGGTGGGAGCCAGCGCTGCTCCGTGACACTCTGCTTTCCCCACCCCAGGAGGCGCTGTTTGTCAAACTTGGCCGCCTTGGCAGAAGGTGCCTGCATGTTCTCACTGGGAGAATTGTTCCCTTTGCAGTCTTTGGATCTGGGCTCAGGAACCTTAGCCTCACAGAATGATGGGGGGTGGGGGGCGAGGGGCGGTGTGTGTGCGCAAAGAAAAGGGGTCTGGGACCCAACAGTGTCTGCGTTTTACCTGTGAATCCCGCCAGGCCTCCCACCTTCCAGGGCAGGAGAGAGGAGGCCGCTGGCGCTCCCCATGCATTTGGGGCACGGTGCCCAGTTACTTGCCTCTCAGTGCGAGCAGGACTCCGGCCTGGCTTGGGTTCAGTCACCACATGTCTCCGGAGGGCCCCTTGGCCACCGTCTTGGCGCAGAGAGCGAAGGCGCCTTCCCTGGGCCTGACAAACCCACCCGAATCTGGCCTCCCCACCTTTGTGCGAAACTTCACAGGTTGGGGTGGCCCTTGCTTGCCCGGCCCACACGCAGCGTGACCCCACGATGCAAGGCAAAGCCCAGGAGCACTTGGGGCCCGCGTCACTGACCCAGGGCGGGCAGGGTTTGCCAGTGTGTTCCACCCTCTCCTGCAATTCACTGCACTTTCCAGGTGCCTCCTCCTGGGATTTCCCTCTTCTCAGGCGCTCCTGGCCCCTACAGCCTCCTTCCCTCCAGGGCCCAAGGTCCGGCTAAGGGTTTGGGGTTCTTCCTCTGGCCTCCCCTGTGCTTGGCACCTACGCTGACCCCAGGCGGAAGCCAGGCTGGAGGCGTGACCCCCGGGCGCGGAGGACGTGGGGGCGGGCCGCGCCTGCAGCTCCA
>NW_005363098.1:373543-377190 GCF_000412655.1 Myotis brandtii
TAGGCGCATTGGCTCACATGAGTGGCCTGGCCGCGCAGCTTGGGCCTGAAGCCACCAGCCCTTGGAGGGCCCCGCGCCGGTGGGCGGCGAGGGCTCGGGCGAGGGGATGGTCGCATTGGGAACTGTCTCCGGTGGGTGGGCGAAGGCTCCGGGGAGGCAATCAGCGATTGCTTTGCCTGAGCCCCCGCCCCCAGGTCGCACATGGGGGCCTGGATGGCGGCTTGCGCTGTCCTACCTTGCCTGCAGTATGCAAATTAGCCGCCATCTTGGCTGGCGATTAATTTGCGTATCTCGCTGATTAGCCAATGGGAAGGGTAGCGAAGTTACAGTTAATTACCATGTTTCTCTATTATTAGATAGGACTAGAGGCCCAGTGCATGAAATTCGTGCATGGGTAGGGTCCCTAGTGGCTGCTGGCTGCTGGCCCGGGGCCTCCTTTCATTCTATGCTGCCCCCTGGTGGTCAGCGCACATCATAGCGAGCTGTTGAGCTCCCAGTAGGTCAAACTTCTGCCTGAGGGGACAATTTGCATATTAGGCTTTTATATATAGATATACTTTCTATTTTAGTTTAGTATCTTAGGTGGTCATACTAAAAGTAACCCCTAATACACTAATATGTAGCAATTTAGGGGAAGTGTTTGATTTTTAAAAAAATATATTTTTATTGATTTCAGAGAGGAAGGGAGAGGGAGAGAGAGATAGAAACATCAATGATGAGAGAGAATCATTGATCGGCTGCCTCATGCACATCCCCTATTGCCTGCAACCTGGGCATGTGCCCTGACTGGGAATGGAACTGTGATCTCCTGGTTCATACATCAACACTTAACCAATGAGCAACACCAGCCAGGCTGATTTTTTATTTTTGTTCGTGTTCCGGATCTTCACTTGATTTGTCAATCTTTATGCAGTATTGTGTGTTCTTGTTACCATAGAGATACAATAAGTCCTCACTTAACTAGAAGTGCAATGACATTAGGAAACCAGTTTTAACATGGGCTAACTGATATAAGCAGAGTTAAGTCCTTACAGCATCTCCTCAATGTTATAATGAAACATTATTTGAAGATCTGCTGTACAAATGCCTAGAATTTTAGAGCAAAGTAAAACAGACCCAAAGCTTCCTAAGGCACTGCACTTGCCTGGAGTCTGCTTCAATATAATCTGGGAATGGAGATGAACTCAGATTGATGTGTGTGTAGGAGTTCATTATATTAGTTTTACCTCTGTGTTTCTCTCTTTATATATATATCTGCAGTTATTCTTGATAAAAGTTAAGTGATCTTTGTCATTGGCACCCTCTTTTAATGCAATTCTTAATTCAGTCAACAAACATTTGTTAAGTTGTTCCTCCATGGAACAGGCACAAAAGATTAAGAAAATAAAAGCGGACCTTGCTCTTGAGAAAGTCAGTGTTTAGTGAGAAAAACAGTGCAAGTGTTGACAGTGGAAATCTCATCACAGGGCCTGAAGATTGTGTATTAGAGTTTGACCCCTGAGAAGCCATTGGCTTTCTTTGTCCAAAGCCAAGTTAAGTCCAGCTCTGTACTTTAAAGACTTAAATGCACTTACTGGGCATCCCTTTGTGAACCAACTTCATTGTTTTTTCAGAACATACTTATCAGTTCCATTCACAGCAGTGAGGAAGGCCTGCAGGGGGTAGAATGGATATAATTATAAAATGGAAGATCCCTTGTCCTAAGCATTGAGTATTCCAGTCTGCTTTGGGAGGAGTTTCGGCAGGAGGGCTTCCTGAGCGCCTCATCTTCCAGACACTGGCCAGCTCTCGTTCACCAGAGCCAAGAATCAACCAGCCAATGCCGCGAGGGTGGGGAGCATTGGTTTGTCTGCAGTTTATAGATGAGTGCAGCAGGCCGCATCTTTGGAGGGTTGAAATGAACTTACCCAAGGTCACACAGCTTTCTTTATTCATTTACAGCCTGACTTGTTCCAAAAAGGATTTCGAGCAGTTAAGCCACACAGTGAGAAAGTTTCTTGTGGTCTTTCTACTTTCCCAAGAAAAACAAGCCCATACTCTCTTTTTTTTAAAGCTTAAACGATGCATAGTGTTTCAGTCAATATTACTACATGAATAGTTCCAAGTTTAAATTGCACAAAAGTGCTTATGTATGGCTCTGTTGGAATGTGTGGGAGTAAGAAAGGAAATCTCTATTTGATTTCATCAAGTCGGGAGCTCCACGGAGTCGAGGGAGTCGCACACGCCAGGGCCTGGTTGTGTGCACAAGGAAGTTCTTATTCATCATTGCACAGCTGGTGTGGTGTTTGTCATCAGTATTACTTATTCTTAATTACCAAAGTGCACATGGGCCACAAGCTGTCGATTGTGCCAAACCAGATCTCTAATGTGGCTGGATTCATAGATTCTGAGGAAGATTTATAATCCTCTGCAAACGGCAGTCACTCTAGACGTGTTCATATAAAGAAACAGTGCACATCAGGAACGCACACAGAATCCGATTGTACTCTCTAGTGTATTGTTCTCAATATCTGCCTTCTGTTCTCTTTAATTTGTTGCCGAACCAACTTTGCTTTTCGTATATTTTGAAAATGGAATTTATTTATAGGCTCTGTTTTTCTTCTTTTACTCAGCAGTAAGTAAAAGTGGAGACAGTGTATCTCCAGGGAAGGCTTCAAGCACTTGATTTCTCTAGAAGGTCTTTTCTGTTTAGATGTAAATGGGGGAATGACCACTGAGAGGCTTAGTCGTTATTTTCAGAATTTAATGAAGGAATTAGGTCATTTGTGCTTAATGCGCTAAAGAGCCCGGAGGAAGCTGTCCTCATTGATGGATTGATATGGAAAGGTTCTTGGAGTGATCATTGTTTCTCCTGTTTAATCATTTTGTTCCCTCCCATGCCCAGGGCCACAAACACACCCACAGTGGAACGTTTTTGGAAGTCAGATGTGGCTTATCTAAATTCCATGTAACTTAAAAACTTTTTTTTTTCTTACTTGACTTTATTATTTAGGGGAATCCAAACTGCTGTAAATTGTTTCTGATTCTTTCTTGTTTCCTGTTCTTGGCAGCTTTCCTGTTCATTACTCTAGATCAGTGATTCTGAACCAGTGTTTATGTTTCATACCCCTTTGAGAATTTGAAAGATAATATTTTCACTTTCTGAAAAAACATAAAGGCATATGCACCATTTACAACTGACTTTTAGGCATATGCTAATTCTGAAGAGCTCAGTGAGGAACCTCTGCTTTGGTGAAATAAACTTAGGTGAGATTGAAATAACTTGTAAAAATATGTGGCTCGTTCACACATGTGGCGAGTGAGAGAAGGAGTGAAATATATCAAATTACAGGTTTCTATATGTGATAGTATAGTACTTTTCAGTATGTATTTATCAGTATTATTTATTGCCATTTTCTTATCTAAAACAAATATCTCAAACATACGCTTTAAGATGGCAAAGACAGAGCTTAAAGTCTTACAGTACAAACCCAAACTAGGTTAAAATAAAAAAAGAAAAAAAGAAAGGTTGGTATCAGTCAATGGAGGGAAAGGCTAGAGAACAGCAAGGGATGTTTCTGAAAATGGGCACAGGCCATTTCCGGTTTACTCCTGACTGCACTCTCCACAGAGGCGGTATGGGACAGGCACATGTGCCTTCCTCAGGA
>NW_005363098.1:377335-481196 GCF_000412655.1 Myotis brandtii
GCAGCCTTGGGTCAAGATGAAACTTCCACCAAGATAGAAGCTCCTCCTGACCACCCTGCTCTCCTGCCAGAGAAAGACTAGTAGGAGTGTGACTCCCTCTCAGACACCCCAGGGTCAGTGATCTCCAGCAAGAAAAGTGTCTGAAAGGCCATCAAAACCGAAACTGAGTTAAAGGAAAGAGCTTCTGTAGGAGAGGAAGATGGGAAAAAGGAGCCCCTTAAAGGGAGGGGGGGGGAGTGTCATTTCCCACCTTTATAACTTCCAACTTGAGCATCTAGAAGTCATCCTCTTTCCTGGTCCGTCTTCTGCCTGGAGAATGGAAGGAAGTGGTTGCTAACTTGGCCGCCTAGGACAGAGACTCCTGGCAGGGGCTGGAACTGTGGACAGCCCAAGCAGGAGGTATGAACACAGACACGTCATTTTGGCAAAAGCACAGAGATGAGGTCAGAGACCAGGCTGAAGACAATCCTGGTGGCATCCTTGGTCCCCCCAAACCCTTTGGTTGTGGATTGAATTGTATTCCCTCAAAATCCAGAAGTTGAAGCCCTAATCCCCAGTGTGATTCTCTTCGGAGATGGTCTTTAAAAGGGTAATTAAGGTTAGATGAGGTCATAAGGATGGGGGCCCTAGTCTAATGGTACTGCTGTTCTTATAAGAAAAGAAAAAGGACACCAGGGATGTACATGCACAGAGGAAAGGCCATGTGCAGGCACAGACAGCAATGTGCCATCTGCAGTCCAAGCAGAGAAGCTCAGGAGAAACCAACCCTGCCGCCACCTTGATCTAGGACTTTCATCCCCCAGAACTGTGAGAAAATAGGTATCTGTTGTTTAAGCACCTAGTCCACAGTGTTCCGTTGTGGCAGCCCTACCAGACGAAGACGTTTTCTCAGAACACTGGGCAGGCACACTGTAGTGCATCGCAGAAATCACATCCAAAACCTGGGAAGAGATTCAGGATGTCACCCTTACTGTAGTGGTGTGTACAGAAAGTGTTGACACAGCTGCCCATTGAAGACATTAGTATCATTGAAATCAGCCACTCCCAAATAATCCAGTGTGTGATCTATGTGAATGTACTGCAAAGGAGGGGGGAAAATGTAAACTGTAGACAAAGAATGTTTTTTGGAAGAAAATGATCTAAGGAAGAGAATAAATGAACTTATTAAAATCCATCTCCATAGAAGAACTAAATATTTATTCAGTAAAATGGGAGTTTAAAAATGAAGTGATTAAAGAGGATTTTTTAAAAAAGGTGCTTGCTGAGCTAAGAAAACAGACTGGCACCTAAAAACAACATCCAAACAAATGAACAGATTAAAAGCAGAAATGAATAGAATCAAAAGTTGGAAAACAAATCACCATGATTGATGAAGCAGTCGCATTCAGTGGATGAAAAAGAGAGATGACAGAAGTCAGAGAAAACTGTGGACGTGGAGGGCAGACATGACCCATCACAAGACATTGTTGTCATGGGAACACCAAACCAAGTACATTGAACCAATCATTTGTAACGATCACACAGACCTTTTTATCTAAATTACAGTGAGACCTTCATTTGATCAGCGTAATCACTAAATTTTAGGAAATATCAATTCTGAATTTTAAGTCACTCAGAATTATCCATGTAGAGACATACTGTGGTTCGGTTACTGTGTTGGAGTTTTGAGGAAAAAGAAAAACTGTACCAGGAAAGATGCATCTGGTAGCCTCATGTTTTCTTACAGCAGCTCTGAAGACCACAAAGCAATGTTTATAAGTCTTGAGTATCTATTTTGGGCCCAGATAAAAATTCCAAATTTCAAACTGCAGAAATAATACAGACCAGTTATTCTGGTCCATAATACTCTAGCTTTAGAAATTAACAACAGTAATAATAACAGAAGCCCCCTACCCCTCCTCCAAAAAAAAAAGTTCCTGGCTATTTGGAAATTTTGAAGCTCTCATGATTCATAGGTCAAAATAAAAATTGTTGACTTACTATAAAAATATGAAAACATGCGTATCAAAACTGAAAGAACAGAGTAAAAATTATGTTTCCAGGAAATGTATAATCTTATACAACTGAATAAGCCAGAAAGAATGAAATTAGTTAAGCTTTCACCCATTTACTCCAAATTTGAAGAAAATAAAAAATATATAAGGTGAAATTAATTAATTAGAAAAGAAACAAAAAGTATTTTTTTTTTAAAGATAAATACCTCTTACATTTTTGGTGGATTGGGAGCATAAAATAAAACAGATTTCCTTGGCCAGGCTAGTCAAGGAAAAAAGGGATGGTGAGAAGGCTCGCCTATATAAAGAGGAACAAATGTGGAAATAACCCATAAATACTCAGTGCACAGAATTTTGAAAATCTGAATGAAATTAGTGAACTAATGATAATGAAAGAAACGGACACAATTTTAATACAGCTGCCATCCATTTCCCAAAAAAGCACCAGTCTCAGATATTTTTACAGGTGAATTAAACTGGGAAGAAATAGATCTGTTGGCATTTAATCTGATCCATAGCAGAATAAAGAAAAACTTCAAATTATTTTTATGACTCCAGTAGGGCACTAATGCCAAAGCCTGGCAGAGACAAAGTTGTAGATCAATTTTATTTAAGAATTTTATGCAGAGATCTTAAATAATACATCAGCAAATAAAAGCACTACTTTAACAGCATAATATTTCCATCTAAGTTGAGTTCATCCCTGACATATAAGGGTGACTCAATATTAGGAAATACATTAATATAATGTGCCATATTATTAAGTCAAAAGAGAAAATCTTTCAGGAGATGCCTAAAAGCAATTGGCAAAATTTACGTAATTCCCAATACAATATTTTAATAAAACAGAAATTGTGGATAGTTCCTTAAAATGATTTAACAGTATTTTAATCCTTAAGCTGGTATCCTATTTAATTGTTGAAATGCTTAAAATGCTGAAATTGTGACTTAGTTCACTATTACTAATTATTGTCCTAGAATTACCAGTCAAGAAAGGAAGAAAAAAAATAAATGATATGAAAACTGGAAGGGGAAAATTGCGCATTATTTAGAGGAGTGATTGTATAATATAGATAACCACGAGAACAGAGTGATGAGCTAGTAGATACACTAGCAGGATTTATCGGGATGTAGGATTAAAAGTTATCACCAGAATCAATAGCTTGCTCATGTACAACCAGAAGCAGATAATACAGGGGAGAATAGGCCTTATTATCAATGTCATCTGAAATATAAATCTCCTGAGTATAAGCCTAAATCAAGAGAGGAAGACCACATATTTGAAGAAAGCCATATTGTTCCACCATAATGAGACGTGAGAAGTCACTTTGAGAGGAGGAAATAAGTGGTCTTATTTGGTGGGGTGTGATGGGAGCAGCCTTTTTGAGACAGGCAGTGTCAGCAAAACTTAAATGCATGTTTGCTTTGAAGGTAATCTCTCTGCTACTAAATACTCTATAGGTATTCACTAAAAATTTTGCAAAAAAGGGAGAGTGGGTTCACCTCCACATGTGTCTCTCATTGGAACTAGCCTTCCATTGAGGGTTAAATAAATTATGTGATGACCATAGGAGAATGAGGCAGGGTGGTAAATACTGATTCGAATTGTGGTGGGCACACCCTATGGTGACCCAGTGACCCAGGCCCTGGAGTGCCAGTGGGACCTGTGACTTGATTCTAGCAAGGATAATAAAAGGTGTGGCATGTCTTTTCATGATTGTTTTGTTGTATCAGATTCCGTTGGAGCAGATGGCAGAGAGGGACACTCCTACTGGCCAGAAAGAAGCAAATAGTCATGTTGTGAACTGCCTACGGAGAGGGCCACGTGACAGGGAACTGTGGGTTGCCTCCAGCCCATAGTCAGCAAAACCCAGAACCCTCCTCAGTCCTGCAACTGCAAGGAAATGAATTTTGCCAACCACCCAAATGAGCTTGGAAGCAGATCCATCCCCAGTTGAATCCTCCAAAATGACCCGATTAGAGTCTTGTGAGCTGAGGATGGGAGCAGAGAGCCCAGTTAAGATGTGCCTGGACTCCTGACACATGGAAACTTTGAGATAATTGACAGCTTTCTTACATATAACAAGAATCAGAAAACACAGGAACAGTGTTTTCTCAGCCTCTGAATTTGTGTTAGTTTGATACACAGCTACTTAGCACTTATTTCCAATGTCCAGAACATTGCTTGTCTCATAGTAGGCATTCAGTTAATATTTGAATGGATAATTAATTAAAGATACAGATATGAAACCGTATTTTTTATTATGATCCTTCATGTGTCAATTTATATATATATATACACACACATATGTGTGTGTGTGTGTGTGTGTGTGTGTGTGTGTAAATTGTACATATATGTAGGCAAATACATAGGCAACTCTTAAAATTTCCTTAGAAGGAATCAAAGAAACTATTGACAATGATTATTTTGCTGGGGAAGAGACTCTGTATTTTTCCAATATTCTTTGTGTCAGTATCATCAACATTGTTTTCAGGATGAGGAGGTTATGGCTCATATGTAGTTTTCTTATTTGACTTAAAAAAACTAAACCAACTACCACGTACTTAAATTTACATTATAAAGTAATCAAATACACTAGTTCTGTATCTCAGAGGGTAGAAATATCTGTCAATTTGATCTATTGGGCAGAACTGGAAATCGCTGGAGAGATCCCTGAAAAGTTTCAGTGTGAAGAAACTTTTAACAGTGAGTCTGATTGTTTTTGACTTTGAGCTCCCTGCCTTCTTCCATGCCCTTCCTTTCTGATGCATGAAGTTCTTGTGTGGCCATTTGTCCTTCAATGACAAAAACCTGAAGCAGTGGTGGGAGAAGTATTTGTATGATCTATTGAGCACATTCTATTTCTTGTGAAGCGCTGATATCTTGAAGTTACTTTGAATCAGGTTTTTTGCTCCTATCCAAACTATCATCTGCTTATACCAGTACACATGGTATCAGATGAAGAACTGAAATAAACGTGTCTGTTGGTGGCAGATTGAAGATTGCTAGGGATTATTTCACATCCCTCCCTTAGTGTCTCCTTTCTTTAAATCTTGGTGGACCCTGAGATTGCTTTGATCATCAGACTATGGCATGAGTGACTCTTCACAGTGGCTTGAAGAGACTGACAGCTTTCACTTCCTTCCTCTTGGGCCACTCCTTCCAGGGGACTTCAGCTGCCTTGCAGAAGTCCACTCACCCTGAGCGTGAGGAAGCCCACACTTGCCATGTAGAGAGGCTGGGCAGGGGAGAGGAAGAGCTGAGCCCAGCCAGTCCTGGCTGTCCCAGCCTTCCCACCCCAGGCATCGGACGCATGGAAAAACAGCTTGGTCTTCCCAGACTCCAGCAGACAAAACTGAGGAACCCAACTGACAACCAAAACTGAGCTCAGGCCCATGGCTCCCTTCCCAGCCACCTCCAGCCATTTGGCAGGCCCCAGCTGAGACTGCTCATTCCTGCTATGCCCTGCCCACACTCCTGAGCCAGGAAATTACGAGCATAATAAAATGGTGGTGGTTTGATACCGCTAAGCTTTGGAGAGGTTGTTACGCAGCAGTGAACAGAAGGAATGTCCCACTATTTCACTGAAAATGAATTTTTGTTTAGTGAATTCTGTTTCCCTATTGACCTCCAGAGCAGTACTTTTTTAGGTGGGAAAGGGACTTTTTTTAAAGGTTATGTATTTAAAGAGCAACAACATGTTATCTGAATTTTTTTTCACACAATAAAAAGTCTAAAAAATGAAAATACCGCCTGGCCAGTGTAGCTAAGCGGTTAGCATCGACCCAAGACCCAAGAGGTTGCCAGTTTGAATCCAGGACAGGGCACATGCCCAGGTTGTGGGTTCAATCCCCAGTAGGGGGCATGCAGGAGGCAGCTGATAGATGAAGTTTCTCTCTCATTGATGTTTCTATCTCTCTATCCCTCTCCCTTCCCCTCTCTCTCTAACAATCAATAAAAAAATATTTAAAAACAAAGAAAATACAGTGCAGGGTGTGTAGGTGATTAATTATTCTCCCCACTTTGATAGCAATTGTAGAGCTTCAGCCACCTGGCTCAGAGTTCCACCTGCCCTGTCCTCTCTCTTTTCCCCCAACACACACAGTTGGCTTATCCATGGGAATCTCTGGCCTTTTTGGGAACTGGCTCAGTACTGCTATAGTACCTGCATAGTTTTTGTTTGTTTGTTTATATACATTTGCATAATAGGATATAGGAAAATGAGGTTAAAATGCCTGTAGGTGCTATGGCTCTTAGTAAACTTCAGGGAGCTAACTACCACATTCTTCTACAAAAAACTTCTGTGGAAGAATAAGGTTATAGTATTTTGGGAGCCAAAAAAGGATGGCTTTATTTTTTTACGATTGTATTTATGAAATGGTAACAGTTTACAAAGCCTTTTCATGCACATGCTAATATCTGACAGATTCTTTTTTTTTTTTTTGAAAGAGAAAACCAGAATAAAAGGAATGTTAAGATTCTGGAGATTACTCCCTAAATAGGGCATCCCTGTGGCGTATCAACCATGCATTGCAAATGTAATGGGAACCCACAGAACCCAGAGTATGGCTGACTTGAAGTCGGGAAAGGAGAAAGCTCAGGTCTCAGCACGGTGCAGTGATCAGGAGGTGGGGAAAGGTTCTCTTGTCCTGCAGAAAAGGGGGCAGATCAGCTTGACGGGCTTGCTTCTGAGAAGAGGGAGTCGCTAGGCTCAAATAGTTTGGTGAATGAGGCCATCTTTTGGGATTTCGTACATAGTTTCTCTCATAGATTCATGAATCAACCCAGTCAAGTCCTTCAGCCAGTGTTTGGACTTCTTTGCAATGACCCTGGTCTTACCTTGGAAAACTTTGAAGACATGAAGCTCATTATCTCCCAAATTAACCTGCCCAAGAGTTGTGTAATTTCACCAGTTCAGAAGGTCTTTCTCCCTCATATTCAGTTGACATATGCCTTATATTCTCAACCCATTAGCCCTGGTTTTAACCTCTGGGACCCATACCAGGTGACTCCCTCTTCCACATGATAGTGTGTTTAGAATCTGAGAATTGGTACTGCGACCTGCTAGATATCTCTTCTGGCCCTTTAGTTGTAAGACTTTGTTTTGAACTTCTCACCTTCAGATCATACTCTGTGATGTGATTTGCAATAAGAAATATATATTTGGTTCTTCATCCACAGTTCCTGGCTCGCAGCTCCCAAAACCCTTATAATTTCCTCAGCGATAAGAGCGAAGGGAGCATCTTCGCTATATTTTGTCTCTTGTCTTCAGTGCCTGACAACACTTCAGATCCATAAAGGTGAATGAAATGGGCGTCTTAGTATTCATGACAAGCTCCTTTCCACCACAACTGGGTTTAGATTAATAAGATAACTTTGGAAGGCACCAAAAGATGGGGCTTGTTGTCAGGGAAACCAACCCTGAATAGAAGATTGTAAATTTCAGCCTCACCCCTTAATTTGAGGGAGGAGGGATGGGCTGGAGGTAGAATCAATCTCCAATGGGCAATAATGATTTAATCATTCCTGGGTAATGAAGCTTCATAAAAACCCAAGGACAGGGTTTGGAGAGCTTTCTAGGTTGAGGAACCAGAGGCTTCTAAGTGCTGCTGTGCCAGTCCCCAAACTCCACCAGGACAGAAGCTCGCCCTGTGTGTCTCTTCATTGGGCTGTCCATTCATATTCTCTGATATCCTTTGTTAAACCAGTATCTCGTGAGGAACTGGCTTTCATGAGGCCCATGAGCTGCTCTAGCAGGTTAATTGAACCCAAGGAGGGGGTTGTTAGAACCTCTGATTCACAGCCAGTTGATCAGAAGCACAAGTAACAACTTGGGCTTGTTACTGGCATCTGAGCGGGGGCAGTCTTGTGGGGACTGAGCACTTAACCTGTGGGATCTGATGCTATCTCCAGGTAGAGTGTTAGAGTTGTGTTGAACCTTGGGACACCCAGTTGTGTTGGAGAATTGCTTGTTGGTGTGAGGAATCACCCTACTTGTTGGCGCTGGAGATTAGAATTTTCACATTCCACTGCAGACACTTCTGTTTCTCTGTGACTTTTACCGCACAATAGAATGCGATGCCCTGTGTGGCTCAGTCAGTGAGGAGCGCAGTCGGGATTAGCATCACCTTCCTTGCAGGTGTACTCAGTTCATCCTGTCTAAGATGTCATCAGTTTACCAGTCGTGACAGGTGGTGGTGGCCTTACCATCCACGTTGACTTTTTTCATGGCTCTTGCCGAAGCACACATTTTGCATGCTGTCCTGCAGCTGCTTTTTAAACGTGTAGGTGCTGCACCATTCATCACGTTTGGAAATATGGGTCAGAGCTGGTCCCAGGCGAGGTGGGATCAGGTGAAGGAAGTCCTAACTTTGGCAGCTCAGATACAGCTACTCTACCTGCAAATCAGTGAGTTCCATGCTGACGTGTAAGTCCAAGAATCTAAACGTTAACCTTTTTAGATTTTATCTTCTTCAAAGGGCTTTGTTTGGTGTTTACCAGAATTTCTACAAGGAATATAGTTATCACTTTTGTAACATGAATAAATTATAATTTTGGGAAACAATTGTCAATAAAAAATGTAAACGAACCGAATTTTAGGAGCAGTGATTAAACGTGAAGGCTGATAACTACCCTGTGGGTCATCGCTTATTTTCCAAAAGAAAAATGTCATCTTCCTTGAAAATTTCAAAAGATAATGAGTCCATTCTAAATGCATTTACTTATATTCAGTTTAAAGTTTCATAGTTAACATTGAGGCAGGGTCCTGCTTTTCCTCATGGCTCGAGCTAGCCCTGGGTTGGGGAGGCCTTTCCCTGTGGGTCCCCAGGCCTTTGGGGACTGTAAATGGTAGGCTTCCTGTGTTATGGTTCTCTGTGCTGGTATAGGACTGAGTGACTTCTAAGGGAGGCCTGAGTCCTGGAAAATGTAAAAGGGGGAGAAGTTGTACACCCAAATTGAAGGATGAGGAGGAAAAGAAAAAAAAAAGGAATATCATGCATGGAGTGTGTCTTCTAGTTGACATAGAATAGCTATATTTCTTTAATGGTTTTCTAGGCTTTAATTGCCGAAATGCAAGCTTTGTTTGCTTGTTAGCAGAGGACATAGCAATGGAAAACAATTCTAGCTCAGCATCAGTTCTTTACTCAGGGAAGGATACTTGTAGACATTTGGGTTATGAAAGTCAAAGCCACAGCTATGTTTGGGCAAGTGTTTTCTTCTGACTTTGGAAAGTGTATGCTGCATTTTCCAAACGTTTGCAGGTGCAAATTGATAAAGTTGCACCTGGCGTGTTTAAAGGTTTACACACCAGAAAACAACATTTTATAATTGGGGTTATATGTTCACCCCAAATGTAAGAGTGATGCAGCCTTGGGTTAATCAGGAGAGGTTCACCTTATGTCTGTTGGGGAGGATGTTATTTAGTGAGGAGTAGAAAACTTACTTAGTGCCATTGGGTTCCCATTATACTATTACAGTTATGTATTCTTATTCTTCGGTGGTTGTTGTTTTTTTAACATTAGAAAAACCAGGGCACTGAGAAACCAGTTACATCACAGTTAATGCCATTGAAAATACTCATGGTTTGGGGTAGGTAGTTCTGGGGTCATTTTAATTTTATAAAGTCTGGTTGATAAGTTGTCATTTATTGAAATATTGAAGCCAGACACCAAAGTCTGGTATGTGTTACTCCATTGAATAGAGTGCCATAGAAATCAATGTGGTCTAACCCACTGGCACTTAGGAAAGGGTCTGAAATGTCTCCTGAAATTAAAGCTCAAAGCTTTGAAAGAAAAAGAAAACCAGAAAGCCTACCAGTTTTGTAAATTCCAATAAGTACTCTTTTGCTTTTCTTTCTTCTTCTTCATCTCCTTTTATTTTATTTTATTGTAAGCCAAAATTGAAGTTGTTTTTTTAAAAAACTCATTGTAAGTCAGGGCATAATCAAACCTGAACCTCTGGATGAATGACGGTTACAATGGGAATGTCTCCTGCCCCCTTCCATTCTCCAGGGACGCAGTGGAACAAGATCCTATAACACGCTTCAGTGTCAGCTTCACAGGTCTCTGTGTCCAGGCTTGCATCAGATAATGCGTCTGAAAGCACTTTGAAGAATTTCAACTATTGAGCAAAACTTTCCCTGATGAGAAAGTACATGCATAAAGTAGTCTGCTAGAAAGGGCCAGAGCCAGCAAGAGGGGAAATAGCAGTTGGCGTTGAGACCTTGGTCTGGGGGGAAAGCCACTAACTAGTGGTGTTAATATGAACAAATCTGTAATCATAAGGGCTTCAGTTTAGTCAACTGTGAAATAGAGGGGTTGGCTTAAGTGATAACTAGGCTAAGTTTCAGCTCTGAGGTTCTGAATTTTAATGAACCAGAACCAACAAGTATATTTCCAGCATCAAGCCTGAACCCAACTGGTATTTTACTGTCAGTCCCCATTACCAAATCTAGTTAACTTTTCTATAAAAGACCCATATTTAGTCATGGGGTAGTGCCGATTCAGGAACAGAAAGCTGGAGAGTTTTCAGAGCTCTCTGTGTGTTGTTCACGTGGGGGCTAAACTCTGAAGTTACGTTGTGGATGGAGGTTGAGGCTGCCTTAGAGCTGAAAGTAATATTTGGCCATTTTGTAGTGACATGTTTTAGAAAGGAGATTGGAAATACTCTTTTTGTCCCTCCTTTCTATGTTAAAGGTTTACTAAGGCGAGTGGGTATTGATTTCCAGCTGCCTTCTGGTTACACCTCTGTCTGTTGTGTTAGATACAGCATCACCAAAGAGGATATAAAGTGAATGGGGCGTAATATGACTGGGTAACATCAGAGGCAGGGGAGTGTGGTGTCTAAGACCTGCACACTGGAATCAGAAAATCTGGATTCAAATCTTCGTTGGTAAGACACTTGGCGTAATGTCAGGCATATTGCAAGTACCCAGTGGGTGCAACTGTCATTATTCAAGATGATAGGAATATACAAGCATAGTTATGGTCTTCTCACCATAATGAAGACCAGTGAACTCTTCGGTAAAACATATTTTTTTAAAAAAAGAATGATTTCATCCTCCTTAGTTTCTTTTAACCATAGTATTTATTCATTCAGCTGACTCAAATGTTGCAGGTTTGAATTGAGTACAAAGCCACATTTCCAGAGACCATCCTTACTTCCTATTGTTTGCAAAGCATTTCTGGCAGAAGTGGCCCAGTCATCTCCACACGTGGCCCCCGGGAGCAGAGCGTGAGTGACCTGGGGAGATATTTCTGTGTATGGCTGAGTCCCATGGGCATTGGCATCCAGTTTGTTGAGTCTGAGGAATCTGTGACTCCGAACAGTGGTGCCAGACTTGTGTTTGCGCTCACACCCTGAGGAGACCTGAGTCAGCGCCTACTTCCCTGACACACCTACGTGTGGGGTTTGTTTTTTGTCATTGGATTGTCTGGTTTGAGTTTTTCTTGTGTTATGAATACGTAGGAGCAGCGAGGGAACTTGCTACCCTGAAAAATAATAAGTTTTGAATAGACTTGATCTCTTGATTCTTAGTGTTGGTTGAGATGAGTTCATCTGGCCTAGAACAAAGGTAACACAACACTGGGTCCTAGGGAAGTTAGGGGAGTCGAAAGATTTTGGCAAGAGACCTGAGTGGCAGAGGCATTTGCATCCACACAGTGGTTCTAGAATTGGGAAATCAATGTTATATTTACGGATGACACACTCTCTCTGTAAAGCGATGAAAAAAATATCCTAGGGTGAGGATTAACAACAACAACAACAAATCTCTCAGCATTGAAGTGCAGAAATAAATACACAAAACAATTGTATGATTCTAGGTGACTTGGGAAATTTGAAAGATGCTCTTCTATTGCTTCTCTTGGCTCAGTGCTTGATGAATTTTTTTCCACAAATACTTTAGAATAACAACCTTTAGAATAACCAAACACTGAATTTGAGGAATATTTAAAATCTCAACAAATTAGTGCCTTCTCAAAACGGTGGCTGAATTGAGTAATGAAGGTCTGTGTCCATTTATATTATCACTAGAGGCCCGGTGCAAGAAATTTGTGCAAGAGTAGGCCTTCCTTCCCCTGGCTGCCAGCACCGGCTTCCCTCTGGCACCCAGGACCCAGGCTTCCCTCACAGCCCCGGCTTTGTTCAGAAGGTTGCCCGGAAGGACATCCGGAAGGATGTCTGGTGTAATTAGCATGTTATGCTTTTATTATTATAGATGATGTGAGCATTTTACAAATACCAGTAACTACCATTTATTTCTGGTTACCATGTGCCAAGTGCTGTACTAAACACTTTATAAACATTATCTCATTTAATCCCTGAAATAATTTAAGATGTAGGTTTTATGGTCCTCATTACACAGATGAGAAAATGAGGTACTTAGTGTTTTAATATGTCTAAGCTTCCATAGCTAGGAAGACTTAAAAGCCAGGATAGTTCCTTCTCAAATTATCATCTTTGCTTTGCTACCACATAATCTGACTGATAGGTTAGTTCTTTGAAATGCAACATGACAGAATTTATTGAAGGAATAGTTGGTCTTTAGAATCTTTGAAACATTTTAAGCCTAATCAAGATTTGGGAAGGTCCAAGGAATTGACTGCATATGTCCAGTGCCAATTTTTCTGAAATAATTTTTCTGGTGTTTTGATTTGGACTTTGATCCATCCAAGACAAGCATCGAATGCAGTGGAATGACATCTAAATGGGCAGTTTTCACCAGTGGCTACACAAAGAATCACCTGGGGAGTTTTAAAATGCAAACCCAAGAAAACAAAACAAAAAACTGGAAAGCCCAGTCCCCATTCCCACATGTGTGTGTTTTTTCACCCCAGTTTTATTGAGATGTAATTGACAACATTATACTAGTTTCAGGTGCACAACGTAATTATTTGATATATGTGTATATTGAGAAATGATCACCACATTGAGATTAGTTAACCATCAACATCACCTCACATAGTTACACATTTTTTAAAATTAATTCTTACCCCAGGATATTTTTCCATTGACTCTTTTTTTTTAGAGACAGATGTGAGAGAGACACGTCAATTGGTTGCCTCCTGCACACGCCCTGACCAGGGCTCGGCATTGAGCCTACAACTGAGGTATGTGCCCTTGACTGGGATCATAACACAGGACCTCTCAATCTGTGGGCCCATGCTCTAGCCACCAAGTCAAACAGGCTAGGGCCACCTTTTTTTCTTGTGATAAGAACTTTAAGATCTACTTTCTTAGCAACTTTCAAATATACAATATGCTAGTATTGTTAACTATAGTCACCATGCTGTAACTTATAACTGGAAGAAATTTGTACCTTTGATCACCGTCACCCATTTTCCCCTCTCCCCACAATGCCTGCCTCTGACAACGACCAGTCTGTTCCATATTTTTATGAGGTTTTCTTTCCTTTTTTTTTTTTTTTTAGATTCCACATGTAAGTGGATCATAAAGTCTTTGTCTTTCTTTGTATGACTTATTTCACTTAACATAGTGCCCTCGAAGTGCCTCCAGGTTGTTGTATTTGGCAGGAGTCACAATCCTGGGTCCTGTTGTGCTTGTAGTCCAACTCTGCAAATTGGGACCACCCCCATGCCTCATCCTCACTCTCTCATCCCACCTACCCCCAGCCCCTTGAAGTGGTGGTGGTGGTGGAAGAGGAGGAAGGCAGGGAAGGAGAAGGACCAAGAGGAGGGGGAGGAGAAGGAGAACTGGAATTAGAGGAGGAGGAGTTGGAATTGGAAGAGGAGGAATTGGAATTGAAGGAGGAATTGGAATTGGAGGAGAAGGAATTGGAATTGAAGGAGGAATTGGAATTGGAGGAGAAGGAATTGGAATTGAAGGAGGAATTGGAATTGGAGGAGAAGGAATTGGAATTGAAGGAGGAATTGGAATTGGAGGAGGAGGAATTGCAGGAGGAAAAATTGTCACCGTTTGCGCCATTCCAGTCTGGTGATCTTCAAGGAAGTTCTGCTTTGAAGGTTATCAGCTCTGCAGTGCCAGTTCTTGGGATACAACTTTTCTACAATTTATTTAGGTTTTGGCTCTTTGTTTTGTTTGGTTTCCTAGTCCAGTAACATCCGAGAGGCTTTTGTTATATTTGTTAAGATCGAACATAAGTCAGTCAAGGGGCTATTTCAAATGTTGGTCACACACAACTGCTGTTTTATTTCAGTGGAATTAAGTTTTCCCATCTTTTCTTCTCGCCTTCAACCTACTCTATTCAACTTAACTTATCACATGTTCCCACCACTCTACAGGCTTTTTTCATGTGAACAGTGACAGAGGGCAATAAATCCAACTGTGGCCAATAGTCTATAATGCAGAGGATTTTTTAAGACAGATAGGTGGTGTGCTGTTTTCCAGAGTACCCAATTGCAGCACAGATTCTGTGGAAATAGGTGTTAGCAGGTTACCAGTTGGAGCACTAAATTAAATTTTCACTAGCAAATATTTGTTCATAGTAGTTTAAATCATTTTTTTTATTCTGTTCACACATGAGAGGGCAGTATGGTACTATAAAGCAAATGTTCTGGTGAAATGCTTGTTTATATTGGCATATAATAGTTTTTAGGTGAGGACTTTTAGACCCTTTGATTATAACTTAGATACGGTTGTCTGTTATTAAATATGATACCGATATGTGATACCCTCACTCATACACACAGGTCATATGGCTGTTTTTATTCAAATGCACAAATATAATTTCCTTGCAACAGTGGCACTTTCACACCGTGCCTTTTATTATTTTACTAGAGGCCCGATGCACGAAAATTCGTGCAAGAGTAGGCCTTCCTTCCCCTGTCTGCCAGCACCAGCTTCCCTCCGGTACCCGGGACCCGGGCTGGCTTCCCTCCAGCTGTCCACAGGCACCCGGGAACCGGGCTGGCTTCCCCTGGGCCGCCCACAGGCACCCGGGACCCAGGCTGGCTTTCCCCGCCCCGACCCCAGCTTCGTCAGGAAGGACGTCCGGAATGATGTCTGGAAGACGTCTGGTCTAATTAGCATATTACCCTTTTATTATTATAGATATTTATGTTTTGTTGAATGCTAGCTGGCTTTCTTCCCTTTTCTTGCTTCCACTTGCGGAACATCAGCTCTCTAAGGATGCCGTATTTGTTAGCTTGTTGTCTTTAAATATTTTATTTTATGACTTTACTGAAGGCCGAAGGATCTTCAGTGTTTTGGGGGACAGGAAGCCTCTGAACTCAGTTCTCGGCAGCCATGAAAGCTCTGTTAGAAGTCACCTGTACGATATACTTCCCTTTATGGCACAGATTGCTTTGTCTTGCTGATATATGAATGTCACTGTGGATAATCAAGTTGCTAATATTCTAGGTTTCATAAGTGGAGGGGGAATTATTAAGAGGAGTTGGAGAGAATTTAAGTGATTGATAAGATCTATAAAACAGTTTATGAAAAATGTATGTGGGAATCTGAAAGGTAATTTCATAGGCACCAGCTATTTTTAAACATGTAAAAAATATTTGCAGTCATATGTTTTTGTTTGTGTAGTTTGAATTTTTGAGACAAGCTTTTTGGCATAAATATAACCCTGTGTGAAATTTAAGGGGATATTTGTTCTTAATAATTTTTTCTGGCTACCTTTTTTATGGGTGAAGAGCTGGTATTGTCTACACCTGGTAAAGATAATTATAGTTGTTTAGTTTGGGAATTAATGATTTGATATTGCTTTGACTTAATTTTAATGAGAAATTTTATTTAGAAAGACTTATGACTTATACTGAAAATTTGAAGGAATGGATTTTTGGCTGCATCCTGTTTTGGATGAGCTCCAAATTAACTGTTGTTTGGTGCTGGTTTACTGTTGGAGTACACAGGTTTCTGTTCAGGGGAAACAATTAATGTCCTTTGCACTTTGATGGCAGATTTTTCGGACGCTGCCTGCTGCCACACCCCCTGAGTCAGTCTCCCAGTCACCCCCAAATGCTCCACCAAGACAATCGAAGAGACAAGGCCAGAGGACCAAGAGACCTGTGGCTGTGTATAATCTCTCTCTTCAGCTGGAAGATGGTAAGATCTTCATTATATTTTTCTGCTTGACAGCATGTTGAGAATATGGTGTATCATATGTCCTCTGGGCAGGCCATGGTTTTCCATTCACTGTAGGGTTGTGTTATTTTTTTAAAATGATTTTTTAGAGAGGGAGGGTGGGGAGACAGAGAGAGAGAAAGAGAAACACTGATTTGTTGGTCCACTTATTTATGCATTCATTGGTTGACTCTTGAATGTGCCCTGACTGGGGATTGAACCTGCAATATTGGTGTCTGGGGATGACGCTCTGACCAACTGAGCTACCCAGCCAGGGCCATCCTTTGTGTTTCAATTTCTTTTTCCCTGAAGATTTTTCTGAGATTAACAGGGAGGGTAACGCTTTCCTGTCTGGGAGAGAAGTAAGTTTCAGTTTTGTGTTTGTCTTTGTTATGCATGGTTCTTTTTATATTTTTAAAAGACAGCTTAAATTTCTTTTTTGGGAGACTTGTGTGACCTCCTGTGAGGTTATATAATCCTGAGACAAATGGAAGGGGAACTAAAATTAAAGCAGATCTTTTATGAGAGGAGTCTGATGTTAACTGCATTTAGACTGAAGGCACAGTTCACCATAGCACTGGGGTTATGGCTTATGCACCTTACTTGCTCCATGTTTCTGCCTTTCTCATAAGGCAGGTATCTGATCATATGGCAGGGGTGGCAGATTGACCTGTTTTTAGGGGCTAGGCTGAGTGAACGGAACTGCAGTTGGATTCTGGCAAATGTAAGTTCTCATGTCCCACTTAGGCTACCACGTTCTGGCTGATTTTTTTTTCCATTAATCCTTTTTTCCATTGTTTTTTTTGAGAGAATGGAAAGAAGGGGAAGAGACAGAAAGAGAGAGGCACATTGATTGGTTGCCTCTTGCACACATCCCAACAGTGGCGGGAGACTGAGCCTGCAATTGAGTTACGCGTCCTTGATGGGGAATCGAACCCGTGATCCTTCAGTCTGCAGGTTGACACTCTAACCACTGAGCTAACTGGCTAGGGCCAGGCTAATTCTTGTCATGTAATCATGTTGTCTCAATGTTGCCAGATTGTCTAGTTGTTTTTTTCAAGAGAGAGTGGAAGGGAGGGAGTGAGTGGAGAGAGAGAGAGAGAGAGAGAGAGAGAGAGAGAGAGAGAGAAAGAGAGAGAAACAGAAACATCCATGAGAGAGAGACACATTGATTATCGATTAGTTACCTCCTGAACACATCCTGACCTGCAACCCAGGTGCGTGCCTTTGACCAAGAATCAAACCCTCAACCCTTCGGTGGGCAGGCCGACACTCTAACCGCCTTGCAACACTGGCCAGATTGCCTAGTTTTTACAGAGAGTCTGGAAATTTGAATTTTAAACATGAATTCCTGCAAAACAAGATGGTAAGCCAAGTAGAGAACACCAATTGCAAATTTGTAGCCATATGGTTATTGATGTGGAGAAGGCAATGATCATGGTCTCAAAAGCCTGTGTTTTCAGTGTGCTTGTCTGCAGCTGTGACTTTTGTTGTGGGACTTCACTCCTGCTGAGGACATTTCCTGATTTTGAAATTAGTCTTCATTTTTCTTCCTCTTCTCATCCTCTTTGTTTTTGGCACCTTTCATTTATTATTCTTTAAAGCTACAGAGGTTATATTGGTTTGGCAGAGTGGGATTATTGTCAAAGGGAGGAAGGGAATGAATATAGAAAGCAATACAATATCTTTATCATAAGCAGCTGTGTAATCAAATGTCTAGGTTTGTAATATCCAAAGATCTGTGCAAGCAAGTGACATTGTCTTCAACTCAGCTGACTTGGGGGTGTCTACAGAAGGTCTCAGAATGCTTCCTATAATAACACTGGGGGCTATGAGGTTTTAATTTTTTAAAGATTTTAAAATTTTAAAGATTTTTAATTTTTATGGGTGATTTTATTCTTAAATTTTTTTAAAATTAAATTTATTGGGGTGACATTGGTTAATAACATTATAGGTTTCAAGTGTATAGTTCTATACTACAACATCTGCATATTGCATTATGTGCCCACCACCTCAAGTTAAAGCTCCTTGTCATCTTATATTTGATCCCTAGTCTCCTACCCCCATTACCCTCTGGTAACCACCGTACTGTTGTCTGTCTTATTTGTTCATTTGTTGCTTTCAGTTTTATATCTCACACATGAATGAAGTCGTATGGTTATTTCCTTTTTCTGTATGACTTATTTCGCTTAGCATGATATTCTCCATATCCATCCATGTTGTCACAAATTGCAGTATTTCATCTTTTCTTATGATTGAGTATTACATCTTCTTTATCCAGTTATCTATTGAAGGACACTTCAGTTCTTCAATGTCTTGGCACCATGAATAATGCAGCTATGAACATAGAGGTGCACATATCTCTATGAATAATTGTTTTCAAATTTTTGGGATAGATACCCAAAAGAGGGGTTGCTGGGTCATATGGTAACTCTATTCTTAACTCTTCTGAGGAACCTCCATACTGTTTTCCATGGTGGCTGCACCAACTTACATTTCTACCAACAATGAATGAGAGTTCCTTTTTCTTCACAACCTCTCCAAAACTTACTACTTGTCTTCTTGATAATAGCCATTCTCACAGGTATGAATTGGAGTCACATTGTAGTTTTGATTTGCATTTCCCAAAAAGCTAGTGAAGTTGAGCATTTTTCATAGTTTGTTGGCCATTTGTATGCCTTCTTGGGAAAAGTGTCTGTTCCGGTCCTCTGCCTATTTTTTAATTGATTGTTTATTTTTGTTGTTGAATTGTATGAGTTCTTTATATATTTTGGATATTAGCCCCTTATCACAGGTGTTGTTTGCAATACCTTCTCCCATTCGGTTGGTTGTCTTTTTGTTGTTGAAGGGTTCTTTATCTATGCAGAAAGTTTTTAGTTTGATATAGTCCCATTCATTAATTTTTGCTTTACTTCCCTTGCCAAATTCATAAAATCCTCTCTTAAGACCAAGGTCCATAAATTTAGTACCTATATTTTCTTCTATGTAATTTATTGTTTCAGGTCTTATATTTAGGTCTTTGATCCATTTTGAGTTAATTTTTGTATATGGTGACAAAGAACAGACTATTTTCATTCTTTTGCATGTGGTTTTCCAATTTTCCCATCCCCATTTATTGAAGAGGCTTTTCTTTTTTTTCCATTGTGTGTTTGGCTCCTTTGTAGAATTTTTTTTTTGCCCATAAATGTTTAATCTTTATTGGGGGCTTGTTTAAGACATATTTCATATGATACAAATATTAGTTTTACAGTCAGATCCTTGTTTTCCAGAAGAGGGGCATGAATCTATAATTCCAGAGCTTTCTTTTAGACATTAGTTTCAACTTCTGAACCCACCTAACCTTTTTGTTCTCTCTCTTTTTCTCACTTTCATTCTCTTTCAGTAGAGTTGCTAATAAGGAGTAAAACTGGTTGAAATTGCACCTTTTCTTATACCTCACTTGTTCTCAGGTGGAAGTGTTAATAAAGAGTGAAAGAGGCAAATGTTGAGAAGTAAAGGGAGGAAAAATCAAGAAGCCATTGATAATATGTGCATTGACTCAAACTGAATAGACCGTATTTCATTAAGGAAATGACCAAAGAGGGACCTTTTGTCTTAGAATTACATCTACTTTTTTGACATTTTTAGGACTTTAATCATAATATTCAATCACAACTTCATAGTATATTAATCTTTTGATCTTTGGGTTGCTAAGTGATTATTAAAGGGTAAGAAATTGTTGAAGTGGTATTCAGAACATCTTTTATGGGAATATTGAAGATGGTTTGCTACAATATTTAGATTATATAATAATTAAACATTATTTGATTATAAGGGAAAAGAGATCGTCAGATATTCAGTTCTCTAGTCTGTTTTTATGTTCATCATTTATATGATGTTTTAGTCTACATTTTGTACTTTATAACTTTACATTAATTCTTCTTGATTGTAGCCTTAGATTTTTTTTTTTGAAAGTTGTCAGAATAAGGAAAGCTCATGATTTTGGTCATGGAGTGCTTTTATTTTACCTTAGAGGTCATAAGATCAAGCAATTAAAACTATTATTTAACCCCCCCCCAATTATTTGTTAGTTACACTTAAGTTGTGTGAAAAAAAATTATTTCAGAGAGACCAAAATAGGGGTATGTTTGGCATATTCTAAAAAATGGGAAATAAATGAAGAGAAGTGGTGTATATGCTTTTGAAAGGAAGCATACAGGGAAAGGATGCTAAAAGACTGTTATTGAATATGACTCAGCATACTGAAAACTCTACCCCTTCAAAAAAAACATCTATTCTTATCACTAGAACTTAAATGATGTTGTTTTTGTAGCCTGAGTCATCTAATGTCAACTCTACTTGAAGGTTTCAAAAAGTTTAATCTTTTATTGTATTTTTTAAAATTGATAGTAGTAGAATTACTTTCCATGTATAGTTTGGTTGATTATTTTTCCAAATGTTTTAGTTTATATCAGTCTGGTAGAAAATTTAAGTGCAAATATGTCCTTCCCCCTGACCGCCCCTCCCCCCCCCGCCCCATTTATTCACTGTAGTATAAGGTAAATTCAATTTAATAAAATCCAGGACAAATAATTTTTATTTAAAACTTTGGTAGATTATCTGCCAAGATTCAGGAACCTAGAGTGGATAACTGGGAATTTTCTCAGCACTATGATTTGGTCACAGATTTGGTTTTGAGAGAAGTGGTTTGTGGTGTGTTATTTCATCTTCTACTTTGGTTGGGTATGAAACTGTGATGTACCAAATAGCCCACCCTGGACAACACTCACTTGGTTTCAGCAAATATGTCTTCCCCCTGACCGCCCCTCCCCCCCCCGCCACATTTATTCACTGTAGTATAAGGTAAATTCAATTTAATAAAATCCAGGACAAATAATTTTTATTTAAAACTTTGGTAGATTATCTGCCAAGATTCAGGAACCTAGAGTGGATAACTGGGAATTTTCTCAGCACTATGATTTGGTCACAGATTTGGTTTTGAGAGAAGTGGTTTGTGGTGTGTTATTTCATCTTCTACTTTGGTTGGGTATGAAACTGTGATGTACCAAATAGCCCACCCTGGACAACACTCACTTGGTTTCAGTTTAACATCAGAAGGATCAAAAAGTCATTATTAGCAAAGATTCAGCAAGCCTGTTAGCATGAGTCTGGAATCAGAGAATCCAAACTGGTGTGAATTAGGAGAGAAACTCTGCTTTAGACATGACTTTTATTATGTCATATTTAACCCCACTGCACTCCCCATTGAGAGGTGATCAGTTTAATTGACCATATTTAGTATCTTTACTTTGATAAAGACTTTAATTGGCTTTAGCACATTTAGCCATACCACATGTACAATGCTCATTATTCTTCTTTGTAATATATGATTAAGACTTTAAAATTCTAGGTACTTGCCTATGGATCTTTGTTGATTATTATGGTCTTAAAAGGATATAGTATCTAGCTAGATTTCTTTACATAGAGCAGCTGTTAAATATTTACTGAAATTCTTGTCTTTCATTATTTTGTAGAAACTGTATTGTTCATTTTTACGTAGCATTGAATAATCTCACAGACTTCAAAGCTGAGTTGATTTGTCTATGTCAGTTGTGAAATATCATAATATGATGTAGATCTCTGCCTGCTAAAAAGATGAAAAGTCAAAGGTTGCTTTCATTTCATTCTGAAGTTACCTTGTTGTGTTTTTATTTCTCTTGAGCTGGTAGTGAAGCAACTCTGAAAATGTTCATTGTGTGTTTATCTTTGTTCACTCCAAATTTGTCCTTACTGCTTCTATGCAAAGAGAGGCTTGTGTTCATTGTAATGCCCCCAATATGAAGAAAGTTCATGAGACTCGATGAGATTTATTCTTTGTTATTTTTCATTCAAGGCAGAAACTTTTTTTTTTAAAAAAAGAAGTTTTTGGAAGTGAAAGAGAATATTACCATCTGAATTTTGACTAAACTCTCCCTTCTTTTATACTAGCTTTAATTTTAAACAGAACTAGACAGTCACAGGACTTGTTCTTATTTGTATCTGCTTGGGTAATTATGTACTCTGTGCCCATCTTTTTTTAATACATGATGGAGCAGTTTATTTATTTAGGAATTGTCAAAATATGATTTATAGTGAATCAAAAACAAGCTCCTCTTGCAACTCAACTGGCAGGATTTCAGCTGTTTTAGAGTGGGTCTGACTTGGGTACCGTTGGGTTGGCACTTTCCCACCCTAATTTCGGATGTGCTAACTGCGGCATGTTTTGTTGAACATGTGTTATAGTAGCGCTGCAGCGGCGGATGCAGAGCCTTCTAAGCAAAAACGTGAAAATGCACCTGTCGATGTGCAGTGAAGCATGATCATTCTCCTTCTGTCCCGAGGAGGAACATGTCCTGATAGGGATCAGTCTCTAAAACCAGAGCAGGACAAATGTTGTCTGTAGGAGTCAGGAAGGCCACGGTAACAGGCTGGGTACTCACTAATATCTCAGTTCCCAAGAGAGTATCTTTAGAAATTGCCTTCCTGAAAACATGCTTTTGTAAGTGAATTGCAACTACCCTGTCCTCCCCAAAATGTTACCAGGACACTTATGTGTGAGAAGAACCACTTTAAAACCATTGTCGACATGGATTTTTAGTGACACATGCTATAGCGATTGATGTTTCCTTTTAGACGTATCTCATCCTCTTGACACAGAATTATAATCAACCCAAGTATCCAGACACAAGCATATCTTTGTTTTAAGCTTGGTAATCTTCTTCTGATTCTTATCCATTTTTTTTTTTTTGCATGACACTTCAAAAGGTGGGCTCTGGGTAATAACTTCCTGAGTGCTAAGACCTCTTGCAATGTTATGATTCCTTGACATGGAATTACTGTGTTGTGAAATGAAGTCTAAGACCAGGTTTGAATCAGTGACAGTATATGTAGACAGATTATTTCTTAACTCGATTTTACAATGTTGAGATCAATGGGTTGGAAAAGGCACTCAGAAATTTCAGGGCTGGAATTGAGTTGTGGTGTGCCCCCATACATCATGGGAGCCACCTCCCCTGCATCGCCCTTCCCCCAGGAACCTTCCAGAACACCAGCCCCCCAACGTTAGTGACAAAGCACAAGGCAACTTGTTATATGACTTCCTGTATAATCTTCACTCTGCTTCTGCGTGGGATGAACATTTCCCCCTTTCTCTGGAGGGGGAAAGAGAAAGTGTATTTAACGCCTTTATAAAGTACATAGCTGCTTCTGTGGTGAAAATAAGTTCATGGCAGGTAACTGGGATTTATAGGAGAGAGAGAAATTCTTTAAAGCTTGTCTCCCTGCAGTGTGGGTTTTTTTTTCACTTCTAATAGCTTGTATTTTAATTTCTACTTCTGAATGCAGGCAGCTGTCACTCTCTTTATAGCCCTCTTTGAAACTCTTACGGCGTAGGAGGTAGCCAGGCTGTCTAAGAAACATCTTTTCAAACCAACCGAAGTATTGTTTATCCTGAACGAAACAGAATTTTTAAAGGCTGTCAAGAGTGACTGATTTGAAACATTCTCTTTGGTAGCCAGGAAGATGAGCAGAAATCTTGGAGAAGATGTTATCTCAGCGTGGCCAATTCCAAGTGGAACGAATTAAAGCAGAGCCCTAGTAAGAAGGGTATGGAGCCCCTCTTGCATGAGTTGACATGAAAAGACTCTATTGGCGCCACGTTGAGAAAGGGTAGCTCTTGCTGCTTAGTGATTTCTGGTTTGAGCAATATGTCTTTCACCTTCTACCTGGGCTGCTCTCTCAGAATCACGTTGTCCTAGCATTTTGGGGAACCTCTATCACTGGAAGTACTTAGGCAGCGAAGAATTTTATTGAATGGTAGAATTATTTGTGGTTAAGTTTGGATTCAGACTAACCTGGATTTAAATCTCTGTCACTTCTTGCTGTCTTTTATGATCTCGACAAATTCTCCTTTACGCCTCATGAGTTTGGGGCAATAAAATTTTATGTGTTTTTTTGCCAAGAACAAATGTGTTAATGGCTATACACCATCCAGGTAGTAAATCCTCCAGAATTTTAGGTTCTATTTTCCTGAGGGCCTGATGTATGAAGCAGAGGGCTTAAACATACACTTTCATAGAAAATGAAACTGAGTCTTTTGGTTTCTGTCCAGTGTAATAAATAGGTTCATTGGTCACTAGTGTCTTAATCTGCGAATTGATAGTATTTAACATTCTTTTCTTAAAATGTATTTTTCTTGCTTTCAGAGAGGAAGGGAGAGGGAGAGAGAGAGAAACATCAATGATGAGAGAGAATCATTGATCGACTGCCTCTTGCACGCCCCACACTGGGGATTAAGCCTGCAACCCAGGCATGTGCCCTGACCAGGAATCATCCGTGATCTCCTGGTTCATAGGTCAATGTTCAGCCACTGAGCCACATTGGCCGGGCAGTAATTAACATTCTTATGTGAGAAGAATAGTGGGGAGGAGGATAGGTAAATGGCTAGGAGTCCAATAGCCTTCATCATCTCCCTGGGCTGGAGTCTGTTCCCAGCACTTGTCCTAAATTTCCTGGGCTGTCACAGTGTCAGCCTCCCTCAGAAGTTTATGGAAGATGGTATCTGATTAACTTTTTGTTTCCTTAGCATAATAGTACATGGTTGTTATATTTTTTGTTTCTTTATGAGGGCAGAAGTCTCAGTCTGTAAATAATGCCTCTGGTCTGGGATTACGATATAAAAATGCTCTCTGCTTTATAGAGGAGAGCAATTTGCTTTGACTTCTGTTGACATTGCAACCGAACCTGTCTTATTCATCTTATAATTGAATTGCTACCGACTTCAGTCAACCTTCCCAAGAAGTAGAGGTGGTTCTTGGAGTTGTAACCTAACGCCTGTTAGCTGCTGCTCTGAGGTTCTGACAGATTCTGTTTTTATGCCATGTGATTATAATGCAGCTGATTCCCTCCTCAGCTCTTTCTAGAGTACACTTTTGTCATATCTTAGCTATCCAATAGCTCAGTGGTTCTCAACCTTCCTAATGCCGCGACCCTTTAATACAGTTCCTCATGTTATGGTGAACCCCAATTTCATTGTTACAAATTGCACATAATTAAAGCATAGTGATTAATCACAAAAAAATATGTAATTTTATATGTGTTTTCCGATGGTCTTAGGTGACCCCTGTGAAAGGGTTGTTCGACCCACAGGTTGAGAACCACTGCAATAGCTTTTGGGGGCTAGCATTGTGCTTAATTTTTTAAACCTTTGGACAATAGAAAATAAAATCTGCAGTATCATTTTATGGCAATATCATTACATCTTTTCATGTCTTAATGAGACATGTTAATTTCTAGTTCAGGAGTTGCCTTTTCTCTTATTCAGTTTTATTTTGGGGGGAGGGGGATACGTATCTATATGTAGTTTTGTTTTCGTGCTTTTGCGATTGAGGTGAGAGGTTCCACGGAGAGTCACATTTCCCTTTTGCAGTTGTGATTTCAACTGGAGAAATTGTATTATCTGATTCAATTAGTCTCATCTAGCCACTGCCTGTCATGGATCTGCCTGTTACTTAGTTTCCTTATGATTGTCTTGTTTGAGGAGGGCAAAATGGAATGAGAGGAACTGGGACACCTTGCCCCCCACCCAGCACGACATAGCTTTAACTTGCAGTGGAACTAAGAATGGGGCTAAGTGGGACTTTAGGAACCTTTCCTTCCACTCAGCAATTATAACCTGTCCTTCATGCACCTCCCACTGCTGAGAAACACAATTAGCTTTCTTTCCTTAATGGGCAGTTGGCAGGATAATTTCTCGTACCCCCTGCCCCTTTCCCTAATGTAAAACTTAGGGATGATTTTCTGATCAAAGAATCTAGACTGTTTTGTTTTTTTAACAGTCATCATTTACCACCTACTGTTCTATGGAAGTAAAGAATTCCCTTTGAGTGGTAGTGTTGGGTTTGCCCTTTAAAGAGAGGTACCCAATTACATTAGCAATTCAAAAGCTCACTTTTAAAGTCAAACTTTGAGTTCCCTAACCTGTCTTTATTATTCTAATTAGTTTAAGGCAGGAACTAACTTCTCTTCTCTCCCCTCCCCCCTCTTCCCTCTTTCCCTTCCGTGTATACTTCTTCATTTTAGGGAAACTAATGTACAATATACTATGATGTAAATCTTCTGGGCTATGTTTTGAGAAGAATAAGAATAGATTTTTGGCCTAAAAATATATCAACTTTAATTTTTGTCTTACTTAGGACTTTTTTTCTTCTTCTATAGATCTTACCTGTTTAATACCACCATCTGTTTAATGCCACCATGAATAGTGCTTCTTCTTCTTTTTTTGTGTGTGTTAATCCTCACCTGAGGATATTTTTTTCATTACTTTTTCAGAGAGAGTGGAATGGAGGGAGGAAGGGCCAGGGAGAGAGGGAAGGAGGGAGGGAGGGGGAGGAAGATCGAGACATGGAGAGATCGAGACATCGATATGAGAGAGCCATATCAACTGGTTGTGTCCCACAGGTGCCCCGACCAGGGTTGGGGAGCAAACCTGAAACCCAGGTGCCCTTGACAGGGAATAAAATCTGGACCTTTCGGTATGTGGGCCGATGCCCTAACCATTGAGCATACCCGCCAGGGTGATAGTGCCTCTTAAAGCAAGTATTGCCATTATCTGGCCATTTGAGTTCAAGTCGACTGTATATAGAGAGATGTGAAGGGAGTGCTAGATTTTCTTTGGCTGGTTGGGTGTCCCTTGGGCTTTGGATCTGGTCATGCCTTTTGTCAGGCCTGCTGCTCAGAGGCTGCTCTGCTGTGCACCAGCCATTCTGCATGCACATCACAGCTTCAGTCAGAGAAGGTCATGAACTCCACGAGGTTCTGGCCCAGCCAAGCACGAGAGTAGGCTGTGAAGAAACAAGTCTGTTCACCTTTCCTCCGTATCCAAGGAGCGGCCTACTTGGATGCAGCCCTCCGAGATAATCCAGCTAGGCAAGACAGGCTGTCTTCTGTGGGGCTTGGGTGTGGCCATTCCCCCTTTTCCTCAACCTTGCAGGAAAGTTGGCATCTGGCCACCCCCGTCTGTAAGTCAATAATTATGGGATGCCTGTGCCAAGGACAAGATGCAAAACAACATACCAGATGAAACTGTGATCCTCCCTTTGGAGCAGTAGTGAGTGGCAAGCTGCTCTGGAAGCCAAGCTCCTTTATCAGAGGTGGAACGCTTGGATGTTTCACTGTCCACGACAGTTTCACCCGTAATAGGAAAGCAGGCAGACTTGGGTTGGAAGGGCGAGGCCATGTACAACTAGTGTCTCCTTGGGTGTCCTTGGTAAAAGTGGAATTCCTTGTTAAAAGATGAGTTGTTGTTCTGATCTGGTCTGACAGTTCTATGATGTCTTAGTTCTCATGACTCAGGCAATCCAATTTGACCTTTATTAACCATATTCCGGGGAACAGCCTTACTTCGTGCATGCTACTCTTCCCATGCACTGATCATTGAAGAATGAACAGCTATAGCCTTTGATCTCCATTAGCCTTCAGATTCCATTTTTGGTCCCATCCTATCTATCATGTTGACTTTATGAAAATCAGCAGAGTCCTAGCTGGTTTGCTCAGTGGATAGAGTGCAGGCCTGCAGACTAAAGGGTCCTGGGTTTGATTCTAGTCGGGGGTGCAGGAGGCAACCAATCAATGTGTCTCCCTCACATCAATGTGTCTCTCTCTGTCTATCCTCCTCCCTTCCACTCTCTCTAAAAAAAACAAAAACAAAACAATGGAAAAATATCCTCGGGTAAGGATTAACAAGAAAAAAAGGAAATGGGTGGAGACATGTTTTCTTGCTACTGTTTCATACATCTGGAGCTTCTCACCAGCTTCTAGATAGAGTTAGCTTTATTTTTACAGATCACTTCCACATTGGCTGTTCAGCATTCAGTTTTATTTACAATGTCAAGTTCAACAGCATTTTGAGGTGAGGGGAGGAGAAATGAGTGTTGGCTCATTCTAATTTACACTTGTCAGTGCAGCATCAGGAACCAGTTTTGACATGGTAAAATATAGCCACTCAGACTTTATTATAGCAAAGTAAGTCAGAGTATCTATGACATGAATTTTGGAGTATTGTTCTTGATCCCAGACACCCCTCTCCTTTTTAGTACACCCTATGTCCTAGGTAGCATTTGGAGGAAAGACCACTATGGTTTGAAGGAGATTTTATTGATGTCATAACATCTGCCACATGGTGGTGGAAACTAGGGCAGCATGAATGTTTCCTGCTTAGTTCAGAGGTTATGTTTTGAATAGGCTTATATAAGCTAGCAAAACAAACAAATAAAACTCTGCTCCTACTGCAGCATTTCATAATTTTCTCCCAGTTTTAAACCTCTTCCTTTCCGCTTCATTCCCAGATCTGTTAGTCTCTATGCTACTTCGACTTTTACCCAGAGAATGCTTGTCTTTAAGGATATCCTTCCCTCCGGTAGAGAGAGCATCATCAGAGCAGGCACACCATTTGGGCAAAGGAGAAGTTGAACTACTCTAAGCAAGGCATCCTTGCTGATTATTGGTCAGCCCCATTTAAAAGATGGAAAACACAGAATGACAGGAGCATGAGTCCAGGCACAAGGGGAGAGGGGCATGGGGCGAAGTTAGAGCAGCATTGAACACCCCCTGCTGCCAAGAGCTCATCTGATTTTTAAATTTTATTTATTTATCGATTTATTTATTTGTTTATTTAATATATTTGTATTGATTTCAGAGAGGAATGGAGAGGGAGAGGGAGATAGAAACATCAGTGATGAGAGAGAATCAGCTGTCTCCTGCATGTCCCACACTGGGGATCGAACCCACAACCCAGGCATGTGCCCTTATCGGGAATCAAACCATGACCTCCTGGTTCATAGGACAATGCTCAACCACTAAGCCACGCCAGCTGGGCAAAGCCCACCTGATTTTAGTTGAAGCTACTCTCAAAAGTAAAGTAAATTATGTTTAGTTTTGTGATTTATTACTCTGTACTTAGGGTGAGTTTTTATACATTAAACCACATTTTCTCATCAATGTCCACTGTGATGTGGGAGAAAGTCTTTCATACCAGCAGATAATCTTATATAATAAAGAGCTAATATGCTAATTAGACCGAACAGCAGAACTACCGTCTGGATGACCTTCTGGATGACCTTCGGATGAAGCCGGGGCTGCGAGGGCCAAGCTCCTTGCAGAAGTTCGTGCATCGGGCCTCCAGTAAAAATAATAGTTATGAGTATTAGCTTTATACTTTTTGGAATAGCCTGTGTATAATTATTTATAGTATTCAAGTAATCCCTGTTGAATAAATAAACTAAAATAAAAAGACATCAAATATATTTTAGGAAATTTTATTGAGAATTCACCCTGACTGAATTTAATTTCAGTACTTAAACAGTCATGGTGACTCTTCTTTGATTATTATTATGTAGGAACTTTGCCTATTTAAATGCGGCATAAAAATATTCTGAACCTTTTCTGTTTTCTTTTCAAGCTATAAAATTCTCTGGTATTGTTTTGCTGTGTTTCACAAGTTTGATAGAAATGTTTTTATTGTCCTGAGTTATAAATTTTTTCTTAATTTTTATTGTGATTCTCTTTTTAACCACACTTAATCAGCATATGGAAAATGTAACATCTAAGTATTTAGGTTTTAAATACTTTGCAATTTTGGCATGAGAATGTTTTGTCTGGTATGCATGATATTTATTCTTTGGAATTCTTTAAGACTTTAGTCTTCCTTCATAAATATTTGATGTGTTAGGTATATGGTATGTGTGAAAAGTGGATCAGCTTTGTATTTTTTATTACAGAGACCTTGTATTTTTTTCCTAGCTGATAGCAGTATCTGAGAGGAGTGTGTTAAAATTTCCAATTACAATTGTTGAATTTTCTGTTTCTCCTCATAGTTCTATTTGTTCCTTGAGGCTGCATCATTTAGGTGCTTTTTTTCTTGTTTGATCATCTTGTCTTTTTATCAATATAAAATGACTCTTTGTCTCTCATGCAGATTATTAAGATTATCTTTCTTTGGTTCACATTTGCCTGGTATTTCTATCTTTTATTTTTTGTTCTATCTTTGTTTTGTTTTAAGCATGTTTCTTGTAGTAACATATTGTTGGATTTAAAATATACATTTGGAGAGTCACTGCTTTTTTAATTGGTGAGTTAAATCCATTTATATATATTGTAATTACTATTATGTTAGGATTTCTGTCATTTTATGTTTATTTAATGAATTTTGAAACATGATTTTTTCTTTCCTGCTTTCTCTTCAAAAAAGAAAATGTTATTCTGCTATTTCCAATGACATATGTTCTGTTTTGTTTCTAAGTTTTCCCTTATTTGGGGATTTATAATCTCATTTATCTGTTGATTTCTTAAACTAAATAATTTATATTTCTCTCTCCACTGTCATCTCTCCCTGGGCTGTCCACCCCATCATGTTGATATTTTCCAGAATTTGGGTTTTGGATAATTTTGGTTGTGTTTTTACCTTTTCTTTTGCCCTAGAGTTTTTAAAAAAAGACAACAATAGACATTATCAAGTTTGTTGAACATCTCATATTACTTTTCTTTGTGTGTTATCAATATAGTTATTTGTGTGCAAACTTGGGTATTTTATGTGTAATAATTTTTTATGGCCTCACATCTGAACGTGAGATTGAATATATAATTCTATGTTCAAAATTCTTTGATACGTTAAATATATTATTTCAACATTGTGCATTCATTGATGCTATTAAGAACTCTGTTGTCAGTCTGTTTTTGTTTTTTTTTTATGTGATCTGCTCTTTCAGGTTTTCTTTTTTAAATTGATACTAGAGGCCTGGTACACAAAAATTTGTGCACTTGTGGGGGGAGTTCCTCAACCCGGCCTGCACCCTCTCACAGTCCGGGACCCCATGGAGCAGTCCTAAGCCATTAGTTGGACATCCTTAGCGCTGCCCTGGAGGTGGGAGAGGCTCCCACCACTGCCTCTGCACTGGCCAGCTATGAGCTGGCTTCTGGATGAGTGGTGCTCCCCCTGTGGAAGCGCACTGTCCACCGGAGGGCGGGGGGGGGGAAGCTCCTGTGTTGAGCATCTGCCCCCTGGTGGTCAGTGTGTGTCATAGTGACGGGTTGTTCCCAGTAGTTCTGCTGTTAGGGTCAATTTGCATATTACCCTTTTATTATATAGGATAGGATTCTTAAATTTTGCAATAATGTATCTTAAAACAGGATTTTTTTTTTTTATTCCCCTGTTTAGCACTCTGAGTCCTTTGGATTGAGGTCTTTGAAGTTTCTTTAATTTTGATGAATTGGTCATTATGTCTTTAAATATTTCTTTCAATTTAATTTTTCTGGGCCCTGGATGTTGGCAGTTTCACTTCTGTTCTACATAGTACAAAGCTCTAAATCTCTGAGTATTTTTATTGTTGTTGCATTTGCTGACTGTGTTAGTTTTGTCTGTGCTCTTAGAATCATGGCTCATCCTGAAGGAGGGTTTTGTGTGTGTAAACATGGGTCTGATGAGTTGGAGCCTCCTCCTCTCCTTCCTTCTTTCTACCTCCCTTCCACCCCTTCTGCCTCCTCCAGGTTCACCTAGGTGCTTTGGTTCAGAACCAAGTCTTTTTATTCCCTAAGTCAAGAATTTGAAGGTCATCTTAGGTTTCCCTTTTCCCCTTCACCTTTATTCAGAAAATTCTAATGACTGCAGTACCTGAATCACTCTTGAATCCATTCTCTGGAACATATCACTTCTTCGCTTTATCTCAGCAATAACCTCCCAATGCCTGTAGAACAAATTCAAATACCTTGGTCTATTCAAAACTTCACCCTCCTTCATCCTCTGGCTATTGACCCTATTCTCTAGACCCGTGGTCGGCAAACTGCGGCTCGCAAGCCACATGCAGCTCTTTGGCCCTTTGAGTGTGGCTCTTCCTAAGCCTTAGGAGTACCCTAATTAAGTTAATAACAATGTACTTACCTATATAGTTTAAGTTTAAAAAATTTGGCTCTCAAAAGAAATTTCAGTCGTTGTACTGTTGATATTTGGCTCTGTTGACTAATGAGTTTGCCAACCACTGCTCTAGACAAATCCAACTACTTGTAGCTCTGAAAACTGCCACCTGCTTATTTCTGTGCTTCCAGTCCTGATATTTTCTCTATGAGGTGTTTTTTTTTTTAGCATTTATTTGTAAGCATTCTTTTTTTCTCTTTCTTTATTGATTAAGGTATTACATATGTGTCCTTATCCCCCCATTCCCCCCCTGCCGCCTGCTCATGTCCTCAACCCCCTGGTGTCTGTGTCCATTGGTTATGCTTATATGCATGCATACAGGTCCTTTGGTTGCTCTCTCCCCCTTACCCCCACCTTCCCCTCCCTTCCCTCTGAGGTTTCACGGTCTGATCGATGCTTCTCTGTCTCTGGATCTGTTTTTGTTCATCAGTTTATGTTGTTCATTATATTCCACAAATGAGTGAGATCATGTGATATTTATCTTTCTCTGACTGACTTATTTCAGTATTCCATTGTGTAGATGTACCACAGTTTTCTAATCCATTCATCTACTGATGGGCACTTAGGCTGTTTCCAGATCTTAGCTATGGTGAATTGTGCTGCTATGAACATATGGGTGCATATATCCTTTCTGATTGGTGTTTCTGGTTTCTTGGGATATATTCCTAGAAGTGGGATCACAGGGTCAAATGGGAGTTCCATTTTTAGTTTTTTGAGGAAACTCCATACTGTTCTCCACAGTGGCTGCACAGGTCTGCATTCCCACCAGCAGTGCATGAGGGTTCCTTTTTCTCCGCATCCTTGCCAGCACTTGTCATTTGTTGATTTGTTCATGACAGCCATTCTGACAGGTGTGAAATGGTATCTTATTGTGGTTTTGATTTGCATCTCTCGATGATTAGTGACTTTGAGCATGTTTTCAAATGTTTCTTGGCCTTCCTTATGTCCTCTTTTGAAAAGTATCTATTTAGGTTCATTGCCCACTTTTTGATTGGGTTGTTTATCTTTATGAGGGTTTTTTTTTTTTCCCCTCAAAAGGTTAGTGACAATTTCTTCCTATTCCCATTGCCTGACCCCCATGTCTTTCACTCCCATCTTGGGCAGGTTTGGAAATTCCATTCTTTGGATCTCAAAGCTGCTTGATACAATCATCTTACCACATACTAGTACACCACCTTCTGCTTGTTTGTCTTTATCTGATTGTCTTCTGCACTAAGCTATGAGCATCTTTGGTTAGGGACTGATTCCTCACCTTTTTAACTCAGCACCTGTGGTATGCCTTGTACACAAGTAGAAGCTCCGTAAATGCTTGTTGGTTGAATATAGAAAGTTAGAAATGTGTGTGGCTTGAACGGGGAGAGGATGATAATTGGCAGCTGGGTGCAGATTTTGTAACATTACTTTGGGGTTTGTAGATAATTTTCACTTCTTAATTTCTACGGGCATTGGCTTTCTTTGTTCATGATATTTTGCGTGAACGTGAGTCCACTGTCGGTATTTTATGAAGACTCGTGATTTGTTTGGTTCTGCAGTGTGTTCTTCAAGGATTACCAAGATTGAGACATGGTCTCCATCCTCAAAAAATGCATAATAGAAATGGGGATTTAAAACCAGGTCAGGAAACTATTAGATGACAGTGAGATGCGAACTTGATTTCTACTTACAGTTGTAAGAAAGGAGAGAAGAGGCAGGAAAGGTGGTGTGCTTGGTGGAGATGGTGGGAATTAGGCTGGATGTTATGAGGGTTATTTTATCTTCTAGACAGTGGTAGTTCTGCTGCTAGTGAGTTTCTTACCTTGGAGTCTGTTCATAAGGAAAGCTGATCAGCACCATTTGTGTTCACTTACTTGGAACAACTTTGCTGCTCACAGGTGACTACTCTGTCCGTAGAAGCCTGTTAAAGTGCAACACCTAAGAAGTTGTGTGACACTCAAGTGAAATGTGAAAAGTGATGAAAGTATCTGACTTTAATTCTCAAGTACACGTTAGTTTCCTAGCAGTTAAAACCTTCATTCCAGAAATCATTGAACATAGAATTTGTTTTTTAAATTGTATTCTTTTCATACAAGGTAAAAAGTAGTGATTTGGTTTTGGGGAACTAAAATTTCAGACATGCACATGGGTATTTACTGTTGATGTGCTTGGTGTGGGTGTTCCCTTGAGTTCCACGATACTCAGGTAAATAAGCTTATTCCTGAATAGTGAAGGTGAAAGGAATTTTGTGCCCTTTGTTGCCCACGGAAAGTAGGGTGAGGTATCAGTTTGAGTAAACAAACTTCTACCAGTATTGTTTTCACCTGAGGGTTCAGATCGCCACTGTATGGCAGGAAGGAAGACAGAAATTCTAATAGGATGGGATGCAATATGTTGAATGACAATTTATGCTGTGTCAGTTGGCTTGGGGAGAGGGTTGGAGGCAGTGTGGATGAGCTGGGGTATCTGGTTGTAAACACAGTTCAGGTGTCTTTTGAAAGTAACATTAGACCCTGGCTCTCCAGTTCCCCGCAGTTGCTTCTCATTGACAGGTTTCTCCCTGTGGGAGTGAATCAGGGAGTAAGCTGGTCCCAGGCCCTTGTTTGCTGCTTTTGCTCTGTCATGCCCTGCAGTCAGGGAATGGGGCCCAGAGAGCTGAGGGCTGGCATCCAGCCTCCGGAGCCAGCAAGCTGTGTGCGTCTGACTCATGTTAAGGTTATCCTGTCTGCTTCAGAGCTGAACCTATTTTGCTACTTCTAGCCAGGCCCTGAAGTGGGAGCTGTTGTGCAGGTAAATGTTCAGGAGTTTACTTCAGGCCCCATGCTGGGCTTCTGTTTGAAATGTTCTTAATTTTGAAGACAGCCCTTACTCATGATGACTGAGGAACACCGGGGAGCGGCCTGACAGTCAAGGCCCTTATTCGTGGGCTCATTTGCAGAGAAGAGCGAGGTGGACTTGAGCTATTCAGGCACGAGGGAAGAAGTAGCCTGTGTTTCGGGGCGGGGGGGGGGGGTCCCAGAACAAAAATAAGTCAAAAGGAAGTCATAGTGTCTACATTGGGTTTCAGTTCTTTTGTCTTGAACTTGGCCCCTCTGTGTGGGGCTGAATGACTCTGATTAGCTAAACACTTTTGTAGTGAAGGGCCGTAGAAAGGTGACTTCACTGAATGAGGAATCATGCCGTAGACTACGTTGCACATTTGTGAATGGGGACAGAGTGAGGCTTTACGGGGCGACGCAGACCAGGGAGAAGACCTGATCACAGACATCAGGTCATCTCATGCCCCACCACATCTCGCACCTTCCCCGACAGCACACTCATGAAAGAAAAGGCTCAGAAAACTCTCCCTTCCCAGAGCCTTCTGCACAGGATCGTCCAGGTATCTTCCCATAACTGTCCCCATAAAGAATCCCTCCTTTCATCCTTTACCATCATCTCTAAAGCCCCCCACTACAAATGTGTTTAGCTAATTAGAGTCATTCAGCCCCACGCAGAAGGGCCAAGTTTAAACCCAATGATAGGCCACTATGACTTCCTTTTGATTTATTTTTGTTCTGGGATACAGCCCACTAGGAAACACAGGCTACTTCTTCCCTGGTGCCTGGATAGCTCAAGCCCATCCAGCTCTTTTCTGCAAATGAGCTCGATGTCTCTTCATCATCTACTTCCCTGAATTCAGCTTTTCTAGGTTTCCATTTTTAAGGTTCTCTCCCTTAGCCTTAGTTGCAAGCTGGGTCAGTGTTAAATAAGAATGATTTCATACAGTCAGTTTTCAAGATTAGCATCTTGGGATCTAGCTTAATCAGAGCCCAGCATTTCTCATGTGCTTTCCTGTTCGTAGATGTGAAAGCCGTCTGAGATGGCTTTCTAAGAGCAAGTTCCTTGCTGCTCCTGGCATTCCTGCATGCTCTGATTCGAGGATTTCAGGCTGAGGAGAAATGTAAGGTTTGACTGGCTAGAAGCTCTTTGTGCCTGATGGTGTGGGCTTCCACCTTATGTCTTATCTGCTTCCATGGTGCACTTTGTTGGCCAGCTATTGAGACCCATCACCTATAAAACAAATGCCAAACCAGGGCCATCTTAATAGAACGTTGCTGCCTCTATGAGGCAGTGGAATAGTTAATATTTAGGGGAGTGTCAGTCTGGCTGAGGGGTTTTCAAGCCCTAATGGGTGCTGTTCAGGTGTGTCTGTAGTAGCGGGGATACTGTGACAGCAAGAAGACCAGTTGAGGGAAACCACTGCTCTTGGGGGCCTCTCTTTTCCATCTTCCGTATTTTCTACCGTAATGTGTACAAATGATGCTAACTGCATTCCATAAAATGGTCCTCTGTGAATGAATGAATCATGCAACCCATTTTTGAAATGCCCTTTAGTTTTGGTTTGATGTCATCTTCTGGAGTCACTGCCTGGGCTCGATTCTTGTATCACATCCTCCCTAATGTTCACAGGGAAATGGAATTTCTCTGTGTCTGGAATTTTAATAAGTTGGGCTATTAAATTGTAATCCAGCTCAGAAGACAAGGTCCCTTTAGAATTTTTTAATTTATTAAGTGCTACGTGGTGACTGGCAATGACTTAAAGAACCATCAGGTGCCCTGGCCAGTGTGGCTCAGTTGAGAGATGACCTGTGCACCAAAAGGTTGCCGGTTCAATTCCCGGTCAGGGTATGTGCCCAAGTTGCCGGTTTGGTTCCTGGTTGGGGTGTAAACTGGAGGCAACCAATTGCTGTTTCTCACATCTATGCTTCTTTCTCCCTTCCTAACTCTAAAAAAATCAATAAAAACATATATTTAAAAAGAACTATCAGGTGACTAGGAAGTGAGAGGTTGGACCTTGTGGGGCCAGTGGGCTGCCCTGACTTGTTGAGGTTACCCTTGTAATTTGTAACAGTGCTCCTCAGAGATTCGGAAGTCATTGTGGCCGCTATTGAGGCTTTCATCTTCCATTTGATCTGATTTTGATCATTGTGTTTTCTTCTGGGGAAAACACTCCTCACTGTGTATTATCTATGACACATTTTAAGCATCTTTGATTGAAAAAACAGACAACAAAATCTTTAAAGTCAGGACACCCAGTACTCTAAAGCTGCTTTGTAAATGTAATTTTGGATATAATTTGATTGACTAATCAGGTGATGTGGTAATTATTTGTGGAGTTGGGTTTTTCTCTCCCCTGAGTATTCGTTTGAAAGTTGATGCCTTATTTTTTTCTCCTGCACAGGTGACAGCCCTAACCCTTCAAAGGAGGACACCCCCACCAGCAGTCTGGACTCACTTTCCTCCCCATCTCCCACGACTGCCTCTGTCCAGGGGCTTCCGGGACCAGACAAAAACCACCTTGTCGCTGACGGAGACTGGGCATCCGCTGCGTAAGTTTCACTGTGCTTCTTTGCTGTGACTTTTTTTTTTAAATCTTTATTGTTGAAAGTATTACATATGCTCCCCTTTTTTTCCCCTCTTTGACCTTTTGGTGCGACTTGTTTAGAAGCTTTCATGGCCAGTGGGTACTGAAGCTGTTAGATCTGAGAACCTTTGTTCTCTAGTCAGCGGGGCTGCCAAAGGGAGAAAGGTCCCTACAAAAGGCCTTTCCTGAGCAGTGTCTGTGTTCCGGGTATGGAAGGGGTGGATGGGTGCTGTTTCCCGTGTTTCAAGTTCAGCTCATGTCAGTTTTGGGTTGCACTAAGGAACTTTGTTATTGTCCTCCTCGGGATGCGTTCCCACTGGTTATGTAAACTTCTGCAGACATGAGAATGCATGCATTTGATCGGTAAACTGTTGAAGCTATCGGTAGAAGGATATTTTAGTTGTGTGGATTTTTGAGGGCTTTATAGCTAGCATTCTGCTCTATTTACTCCATCGTACCCTGCATAATTGACAGTTGATGGATGGAATATTTGATTTTTCTTCTCAGTTTAGTTTCATGCCAGACATGTACAGGTCAGCTCAGGGATATTAGGACAACCAACACCAATACAGACACAATTCCATGGACCTGGTTTGACTACATAAATGTCTGTCTTTCTGTGCTTACCAGGCTGTGGAGTGAATGAGGATTGCTGGTGTGGAGGGTCATCAAAAGAGCATCAAATTTCAAACAAATGCTCAGAAAGATAAAAAAGAACTCCACTAATAATTCCATTCCTTACTTGAATATTCAATCAAATTGCACCCAAAATTCATTTTATAATTCAGCCTGAGAGTATTTGGGTATCCTGTGTTTAAAGCTAAAAAAACCTTTTAGCCATGGCTGGTGGCTCAGCTAATTGGGGCATCATCCCACATACCGGAAGGTTTCTGGTTGGATTCTTGGTCAGGGCACATACCTAGGTTTCAGGTTCAGTCCCCAGTTGGGAGGTAGCCATTCGATGTTTCTCTCTTACATCATTGTTTCTTTCTCACCCCCATCCTCCACCCCCTCCCCGTCTCTCTCGAATCAGTGAACATGTCCTCGAGTAAGGATAAAAAAATAAATTAATAAATAATAAAGGTTGCTTAAGATAACTCATAGATAATGATGTCATTCAACCCTATGCGGGCATTCTTGGGACTTTAAATGGAATTGGAAAGTGTGCGTCACATTAGATGGCTTTTTATAGTTACTACTGGATTCACGTGAAATCATTAGGAACTTATTATGTATTAAAAGGGACTGGAGAAATTTGGTATGCTAAAGTTTGGGGTCATCTGAAGACTTTGAAAATCTAACCGAAAAGCAAAGTGAAACTCAAAATAGGAATCACAGTCTCCAGATGAAATCCCCTCCAAAATCATCATCTATGCATGCCGAAGACTGTGTGTTGTGGATTTAAATTACATGTTACTCAAACATGCTTGTCATTTTTACTGTCATTTTTTCCTGAATGAATATATTCTTTTCTCTTTAGTAATCCCAGCAACAGTGACAGTGGGTACACAGGAGCCCGGAATCTGTATTCCTGGGCACTCCCGGGTGGAATTCATTGCATGTGTGTGTGTGTTTATTTTCTTGAATTTTTTTAATTGATTTTTTTTACAGAGAGGAAGGGAGAGGGATAGAGAGTTAGAAACATCGATCAGCTGCCTCTTGCACACCCCCTACTGGGGATGTGCCCACAACCAAGGTACATGCCCTTGGCCGGAATCGAACCTGGGACCCTTCAGTCCGCAGGCTGAGGCTTTATCCACTGAGCCAAACCGGTCTGGGCGCATGTGTGTGTGTTTAAAGCAAAAACCAGGTCTCTTAATTATTCCTTTCAGTGAGCATTTGCCACGGTCAGTGGAGTACAGTTTAGTCAGGCATCCTTCTTCCATCGTGATTCTGTAGAAAAGGGACAGGAGCCACAGTATAGCCAGTGCTCAATTCACAGCACGTCCATGCCTGAAACATGAAGAGCTTGATATTTTTGGTCATAAATCAAATGAGGAGTGAATTCCCCAGCTTCCCATTCACACCAATTTTAAAATGTCATGGAAAGCACTCCAACACAGAGGCCAGAAAGGAAGAGCGAAAAATAGAAGTTGAAGGAAGTCTGGAATCAAGAACTTGAATTTTTCTGTGCATTAGATAAAATAGACCCATATTTCTCTTAAATTTATAGAGTGTTTCTTGTCTATCTCTATTTAAATTACATTTGAAAGTCAATATTATTTTATAATAGTTCCAGGTGTACAGCATAGTGCTAAACAATCATATTTTACGTAGTGATCCCCCTGATATTTCCAGTACCCACCAGGCACCATCCATAGTTATTATAATATTATTGACTGTATTCCCTATGCTGTACTTTACATCCCTGTGACTATTGTGTAACTACCAATCTGTACTTCTCAATCCCTTCACTTTTTTCACCCAGCCCCCCCACCCCCAGGCAACCACCAGTCTGTTTGTATATTTCCTAAAGGATTTACTTGAAAGCATATTGCGGTCCAGATTTATCATGAAGTCATGGGCGTGTCTTGAACTTGAGCTCATGTCAGGACTCCATTGAGGCCTTGTTAAGCCCACACTGCTGGGCCCCACCCCCGGGTGATACTTAGGTTTGAGGGGGAGCCTGAAACTGTGCATTTCTAACCTAATCCTGTGTGCGTCACACATACTTTGATTCTCTCTGCCTGAAATGTCTCCCTTCCTTCTTTGCTCAAGACAAATCTGACCGATCTTCAGGGTCTAATTTTGTTTTCACCTTCAGGAAGCTTTCTCTAGCCCTCTTGTCTACAGGAAGATTCTAAATACTATCTTTATCTGTCTACACCCGACACTTGACAATAGGAAAATATTCCTTCTAGTGTGAGTTAATATTTACCTTTTAGTGTTATTTGATAGTTACATGTATGTGTGTGTGTGTGTGTGTGTGTGTGTGTGTGTGTGTACCTATATATCCATATCAAATCTCATTTTGCCTGCCTGCCTATCTATCTAAGTCAATTTGGGCTGCTATAGCAAAAATACTTTGATTGAGTGGCTTGTAAACAACATAAATTTATTTCCCGCAGCTGTGGAGGGTGGGTTGCCAGGTTCTGGTGAGAGCCCTCTTCCACAGACTGCTGGCTGCACGACTCTTAAAGGACACTAATCCCACTCGTGAGAATTCCACTCTCATGACCTCATCTAATCCTGATCACCTCCCCAAAGGCCCTGTCTCCTCACCATCTCACAGTAGGGGGTAAGGTTTCAATCTAGAAGTTTTTTTTTTTGGGTGGGGGGGCACACAAACATTCAGTCCATAGCACTCTCTAATCTTTCCCTCATGCCAAGAAAGATTGTAAAGTTCTTAGTGATAGAAACTGGGGCTTTTACTCTGAACATTTTAGTGATATTGATGTAGTTATCAATACACATTTTACATCCCATCTTAATTATGATGTATTATTAAACAAAACTTTTCTTTTGGAAATCTCATTTCTTTCTGCATATCACTGAATGTCTCTTAGGCAACTATGTTTGGTTTCTGATCCATATTCCTTTTTTCTAAATATCAAAAACTCCTCTAGAAATTGCCAAGCATTAATCTCACCATTTTCTCTTTATAGCATTTTTCTTTGTTTTCCTTAGCTTTTGTAAATGTAGTTTTCATTGAGTGTGTAGTGGTCTTTTTTTAATCCATTATCTCTGCATACCAGCTGTACAGTATGAGGTATAGTTGGATCTGAGTAAATGCTGATTAAGATCCCTTTTAATAAACCCAATGTTGCTGTGGGGCCATTAAAACCCTGCTCAGGGCTTAAAAAGGAGGCAGTGCGTGGGCTGCCTGGTTTTGATCCAGGATGGTGACGCTCTGTTCCAAAACGTACACTTGCCGTATCTCAGGTCATGAAAAGTGGAGTCCAAAATGTTTGTGATCACATCTGGGACCCGGTAGCTCTGTTGCACAGAACACCGTGACCCCAGACACCGGAGAGCCAATGGGCAGAGGAAACCTACAGCAGCCGAGAAGCGGAGGTATAGGCCGTGTGTAAACACAGCTGTGACCTCTGACAGGTAGAAGATAGTGCAGCAGAATTGGATTTCTTGGGTTCTGCTGATGGTTATGACTTGCGGGTGTTATCCATTGCAGTCAATCAATCTGGAGCTATTACTTACCTGTACACTCAGCGAGGTGATAGGTGACTTCATGGCCAGTGAGGAATCACTGGCTCAGTCTCCTTGGAGGACATTACATCATAGGTCAAGGTATTTCAAATGTTCCCAGGTCATTTCCCCCCCCAATAAAGTAGTTCTCTCTAAACAGGTTTTCTTCCATTGTAAGCAAAGGGGCAGGTCCTTGACAAGTAATCCTGTTCAGTTCCCTGCCACAGAAGAAAATCTCTTTTAAGTAACTTCCGGCATTGATCTTAGCTGCCTCCATAGAGTTCCCAAGAGAAGCAAGACCGCCTTTTCTGCAGGCAGCTCCCATGCTTGGATGGCGGCATCTTGGGAAGCTCTTAGTTGCTGGAGGTGTGGGTGCTCTGGGAGGCCAGGAGGGTGGCGGACTCCTCTCTCACTGGATGAGAGGCTTGGCCTGGTTTATCCAGAATGTCCAGGTATTCCTGACACATCTCTCCCAGGGGTGCCCTGATCTGCTTCGAGGCAGAGATGTCTGTCCACCCAGACTTGATGTTAGTTGCTTAAAATCCCATCCTCCTCGACAGCCGGTGCCTGTCACCCCTGGACTGTGTGTGCAGGAAATAAACAACCTGCTTCCTTTAGACTGGGCAAACACAGAGCTTTCCCATAGACCAGCGGTTCTCAACCTGTGGGTCACAACCCCTTTGGGGGTCAAACGACCCTTTCACAGGGGTCACCTAAGACCATCGGAGAAACATAAATAATTACATATTGTTTTTGTGATTAATCACTGTGCTTTATGTTCAATTTGTAACAATGAAAATACATCCTGCATATCAGATATTTACATTACGATTCATAACAGTAGCAAATTACAGTTATGAAGTAGCAACGAAAATAATTTTATGGTTGGGGATCATCACAGCATGAGGAACTGTATTAAAGGGTCGAGGCATTAGGAAGGTTGAGAACCACTGCCATAGACAGTGACTTGGCATTTCACATCACTTGATGTTGCTTCCATGATTGCTTTTTAGGAAGTGGATGGATTTTCCCGGGAAATATCAAAGTGCCCCTTGCACTTGATTTGTGGCTTAGTATTCTACAAGCCATGAATGATTTGTTTGAAGTTCAGAAAAAAATCATCTTAAATATTTTTTTAACATATCTGTGAAATCTGGCTCACAGCTAGAAATTTTAAGGTGGCAGCAGTGATAGGCAAACGTTGTGTTCACCTCCTTGTTTTTGTTTCTTTCCCTTTTCCCTCCCCTCCCCCACTTCAGGGAGGGTGTCTCAGCCCATCCCTCCTCCACTTTGCTGCTCCAACCCTTTTGACAGGGGCAGTCAGTTCACCTTGTAAGTTGGTGGCCTATATTTTTACCTCTTTTATTATGATTATTGTTTGAAGAGCAAATAGGGAATTTATATTTTAAAACTTTTTTATTTTTTTGCACATCTGCTTTATTACTAATTTGACTAAAATGAACCTATGTTGCTTTTTGTAACAAGGGGATGAAAGCTATGCAGATTTATAAAGAGATCAGGCAAGGGTGATTGTTAACCTAAAGGAATGAACTGCCCTGTCCTAGGAATTTCCAGCATTTTTTTGGCCAATAGGGAGGACCCATCCTAGTAAGGTTAGCACCTTTGCTCTGCTCGCCTGCAGACTGGCCCCTGGTTACAGAAGGTGGGGTACATTGAGATCTCTGGTAGAGCTCGTGCCTGCATTGGAAAGGGCGTGTTCTCAGGTGCTGGGTGCTGTGAAGAATGACGTGGAAGCCAGTTCCTTCTCCCAAACCTAAGTGAGCAGTAAGGTGTCTGGGTGGGTTCAGAAAGTTTGAAGTCTAAGATAGCCCAATGTAAGAAAGAATCGGGCCAAAGAGCAGAAGTGTAGCACCTTGATGTGAGCCTACAGTAGCTTTGTAAATTCTACTCAGAAGTTAGCTCTTTTTGGACTTCCTGTGGCGGGGCTGGGGCCTACAGGGGGAGAAATTTTGCTTCAGCAGTGCTGATGGTCAGTGGCTGCAGAGATGGCTTGATTCGATAGGTTGCCCTCTTGTGTTTCTCAGAAACCATGGAACTTTAATTATTGGTGGTCAACAGACTCAGTTTTAACTGCTCTATAAATGACATTTAATTTTAATCCCCATAGACATACCTTCATTTTTGGAGAGGGAAACAGAGGCACAGAGAAGGGTAGGAAAGTTGCCCTGAGCCTCAGGACACAGAGGTGGAGTTGGATGTCTCTCACAGTGACTTGTTTTGCTGTTGGGATTGGAATTGGTTGCTTATGGGAAGATTGTTCAGATTACAGGTGTCCCCCAATTTTGAGACCCAGTGAGGTAACTGGCTGTCAGCTGGTCGTTGCCCTTAGTTAGAATAGGGCGCACTGACCCTACGTTGTCATGTGGCTGTGGTTTATAATTACGTCTGGGGAATAAACACTTGAATCTGGTTGTTGCACATTCATCATCCAACACCTTTGGCTGAGATTTGGGGACGAGGGCGTCTTCCCCTGAAACAGGGCTGGGAGGCCTGGACATTTGATATTTGGCAGCAGGGCAGCATCCATAATCTTCTGTGAGTAATGCGATCGCCAGTTGTCTCCCTTCAGCTTCAGGAGGCTCTTGAAGCTAATCTCAGGGCCCACATACTTGGCCATGGACCACAAATGTCTGTTTACATTCATTTCTTTGGGGCACAATTTTTGTCCTGTGTATTTCTTTGAGTCTTCTCTCCAACTTCGTATAGAAATTATGCCTTGTATGCTCACATTTTTTTAAAAATCCTCATGTGGGACATGCTTAGAGGAAGGCAGAGGGGTGTGTGGGGGGGGGGGAGAGAGAGCCACGTGAGAGAGAAACATTGATCAGTTGCTTTCTGTAAAGGCCCTGACTGGGCACTGAACCCAGGTATGTGCCCTGACGGCAACCTTTTGGTGCCCAGGACAATGCTCAACCATCTGAGCCACTCTGGCCAGACACCCTCACATCTTAACGCCCCCTGTGTCTTGCTAGGGTGTTTTTGATATTTTTATTGTGTACTTTGCACTGATGTGTGGCCCAATTCTTGTCTTCCTTTGCTGTGCTGTAAATAAATGTAGAGATTTTATTTTCAAGCTAGCATGTTTATTAAAGCCCCATAATGAAAAGTCGATTTTCCAAAAGAAAGAGACACGTCTGAATTTCATAGTAGCTTTTTTTCTGCTTCAGACTCAAAAATTATCTTCCCATTAGTCTCGTTTTGTTTTTCTTTTTCGTTTCATTGGCTGGGTCCGTCTCAGGGTTGAAATGCAGGCAGGGCCCTGGAGCTCCCTGCACGTTGGAAGACAGTCCAGACTTAGAAAAGCACTGATTTTAGAGTCAGTGCAGCCTCATTCTGCTTCTCAAAACCTTGGGGGCCTTCTATCAATTTTGTAAGCAAACCAAGGCTTAGCAAGGTTATCTGTAAAAGGGGAACAACAACATCCGCCCCTCCGGGCTGTTGTGAGGTTTCAAGGAACCACATGTAATAAAACCCAACCCTGCTCCCCCGGGAGCTCTGGGCAGCCACCTGCTTGGCATTCCCTTCCCTCGGAGAACCTAACCTGATATTCTTATTTTCACTTACCCTGACTTCCTGGTTCGTCTGTTATAGAATCTCTCACTAACAGCTCAGGGAGACCCGCAGAAGCCTTAGGTGTTGACCCGAAGTTGTGTTGTTTCCCGAAGTTGCTGTAGGTTTTCCAGGAGGACTCGGCCTGGGTCCTCGCCAAGCTCTCTGTGTCAGAATCTACTTTGTAGGAGCCTCTGCGAATAGGACCTTGGGATATTGCATGACCAAGGCCTGGGGTCCCCCCTGGGGCCCCACCAGCTCCATATTCTGAACAGTGTGGGTGGCTCATCTTCTGTCACCACAGGCAACCCATCAGACAGTTTGGTGTGAAACAGGAAGGTTTTCTTAGCTGAGTGATGCTGTAGCCCTTCCCAACTGCAACCCCTGTTCAGCCCTCAGGTCGGGTGGCAGCTCGTTTTCACAGGGGAGCTGAGCTGGTAGGAACATGCCTGTGAGTTATGCAGAGACCTCTAAAGCCCCAACACTGGCAGGAATGAAGCCACGGTTCCTTCTCGGTTCAGCCCCTGTACCCGATTCCGCAATGATTGTCTGGAAGGAGACGGATGGAATTCAGGGGATGCTCCGAGGGAAAGGCTGGGCAGGTGGGATCCTACGGCAGTTCTTTTATAGCAAAACCCCGGGAAGCGATTGCCCTAGGAGTGGCTTTTGTAAGTTACAAGCTGACTGGCTGGTGGTGCCCACTCAATGTTAAGGGGGGAAAGTCACCCAGAAGCCTGAACATCTCACAGGGCGAGGACTGAGCGTTCAGTGTGGCCGAGTCCTTCTTCGACAGGCTCTGTCTTATCTGTGTGGGACTCATTTCCTGTGGTGCCCTTTTCTCCCTGGCCACCTGCCTCCCGTAAAAGACATTTTTTCTTAAGGGTGAACAAGTTACTGCTTTTACATGCCGGCCTGACGTATCGGCTGCCTCCCTCCTGCACGGGATGGCGTGCAGTGGTGCAGAGAGCTTCTCCACAGGGAAGCCCGGGTGTGTGCAGGTGGGCTCCGGGGACACGGGATCCCCTGCCACAAAGCCCGTGGAGATGGAGAGGGGAGAGCAGGGGCATTTGCTGTCATCCCTACCTCCCCGCACTCTCCACCACAATGGATTCCCATCTGGCCCCTCTAACCCAGGGGTCAGCAAACGATGGCTCACTGCCGCCTGCTTTCATAACTGAAGTGTTATTGGAACACAGCCACCCAGTTATTTGCATTTTGTCTGTGGCTGCTTTTTAGATGCAATGATGGCGGAGCTGAGACCTGCCATGTGTGGCCTTCAGACCCTAAAGCAGTGGTTCTCAACCTGTGGGTCGCGACCCCTTTGGTGGTCGAACGACCCTTTCACAGGGGTCACCTAAGACCATCCTGCATATCAGATATTTACATTACGATTCATAACAGTAGCAACATTACAGTGATGAAGTAGCAACGAAAATAATTTTATGGTTGGGTCACAACATGAGGAACTGTATTTAAAGGGCCAGGAGGTTGAGAACCGCTGCCCTAAAGTATTCACTGCCTTGCCCTTTACCTCAGCCTACCCTGTAAACAGAACAAGCCTAGTTGGAAGAGTCCCGTTTCTTGGAAGTCAGTTTCCTGGTTAATTGCCATTTTTCAGATGGGCAGCGCAGGTGACTTTTTAAAGAAACCCTCAGGAATTCTTTCTTGTCATTGAACCAACCAAACATTTTTCTTATGCTTGTGATTGTCATTTCAAGAGGCCTTTAGTGTTTCAGTCATTAAAATGCTTATTTGGGGTCATTCTTTTTACAACCTATTGATTAAAATTAAAAGTGTATTTTCAAATAGTTTTAGATTTACAGAAAAGTCACAAAAGTAGTATAAAAGTGCTCCCACAGCCCAGCCGATGTAGCTGAGTTGGTTGGGCATTGCCCCAGGCACCAAGAGGTCCCAGGTTCTAGTCCCAGCCAGGGCACATGCCCGGTTGCAGGCTCGATTCCCAGTAGGAGGTGTGTAGGAGGCAGCCAGTCCATGTTTCTCTCTCATGGATGTTTCTATCCCTCTCTCCCTCTCCCTTCTTCTCTCTCAAAAAAATAAATGAAAACAGATTTGAAACACCAAATAAATAAAAGTGTTTCCATAAACCCTTCCCCAGCTCTCCCCACTATTAACATCTTACATGGCACCACAGAACTTTTGTTTAAAGTAAGTGATTCATCTCGGTCCAACATTATTAATTTACAAACTTTATTTAGATTTCACTGGTTTTTTACTCGTGTCCTTCTTTTATTCCAGCATCCAATCTAGAATCCCACTACATTGCATTTAGCAACTTTAAAACATTTTTTTTTAATTTAAAGTGGTGACGGGCCCTAACTGGTTTGGCTCAGTGGATAGAGCGTCGGCCTGCGGACTGAAGGGTCCTGGGTTCGATTCTGGTCAAGGGCATGTACCTTGGTTGCGGGCACATCCCCAGTAGGGTGTGTGCAGGAGGCAGCTGATTGATGTTTCTCTCTCATCGATGTTTCTAACTCTCTATCCCTCTCTCTTCCTCTCTGTAAAAAAATCAATAAAATATATTAAAAAAAGTAATAAAGTGGTGACGGAAGAAGACTTGACTTGGGGTGGTGAACACACAATTTAAAAAAAAATGGTGACATCCACTTAATATCAGTAATTTTCCCCTTTGGTGTAGATTGTTTGTTTTTTGTGGGTTTTTTTGGGGGGGAAATAAAATGATTTGTAAGTCACTCTCACTTTTCTCAGGCTGTCTTCTCACGTGTACTGTGGAATAGTAGTATGTCAGGAACGCATGGACTCCTGTATGAGTTGTGTCTAGCTCAGTGCTGGACTGTGCAGCTGTGCCCAGCAGGAGCTTGGGTGATATTGATGATGGCAGCATCAGCTCAGGGCAGGCACCACCTCCTCTAGAAAGCCTTCCTGGATGCCCGATCGTAGCTAGATGCTTCCTCCTCTGTTCTCTGAGGGCCGTGGGCACCTCTCTACATGGCACACATCATATTGCATTATGAGGATCAGTTGTCAGTCTCCACCCCCTTGCCTGGGTACTCATGGAGAGCAGATGTCATAGTCCCCTGGGAGTCCCAAGGCCCGGCATGGGGCCTGACTGATAGTTCCCAGACCATGAATGATGAGCAAACAGGGTTTGTTTGGAAGCCTCCTGGGGCAGTGAAGGCCTCCTTGCCCAGTCCCGTGGATGATGGTGACTCTCTTGTCATGACTGTTTGCTTCTCTTCACTGCCGTCCCCTCTGCCAGCTCAGTAGGAGCCAGCGGCGTGCTGGCTGTGGGATTCTCCCCCTCCGGCACTTATGGAATAACTGTGGCACTTATTGGAACAGAGATTTCCCATAATATACAGATCTACAATATTTCCTTCTGTCTTTATTAACATTTTCAAACACTTTTGCCCAGGACAGCTGTTCTAGACTTATGCTGTGTGTTTCTCAGGCTGAAATGAAAGATCATTCCACTAATGTGTTAGTTTCTGCTCAGAGACCTTGCAAATAAATGAGTTTTTAAAATCTTTCATTCCAGTGCAAACTTCTGATTGGATTCTGACATCATATAACCGCCATCAGATATCTTGCTATTTGGGGGATTTAATCACTTCATATAAGCAGTCATTTCTTGACTTGCATTCTCCCTCTTCTGCATCCTTTGAATTTTAAATCACGCTCAGCGCTCAAGGCTGCTGCCCAGAGCCTGACCTGGCTGTGCATTGCCAGAAAATGTTTGTGAGGTGCAGGAGTCCCCTGGTGACTCTGCAGCTGTTGTCCAATTTTAAAAGTTAAGACCCCTAACCGCTGCCCCCATTTCTGAAATGTCTGTGCTTTGTTGCTGCCAAAAAGTTTTTATTCTGCATAGAGTGTAGAGTCTGATATTGGAAACTGTTGGGTCACAGTGTGAATGAGAAGCAGCATATAGCACTGATTTGTTACATTTTAGAAGAATAAACTCTGCAGAGTGTAAGCATATGCAGCTACTGTCCAAATTTCATGTGCTTGAGAGCTGATTCCTCCCCACTGCAAAAGCCATAGGGTCTTGCCCTGGAATACAGACCTGTTTTTTCCAAAGCAAGTGTATTGATGCTTTTTATAGAAGAGCATTCTCTCCTCACTTTCACAAATGCCTATTCTGCTCCCTGCTGATCTTCCCGAACCCCTCCGCCCACCCCACCCCACACAAACACAGGAGACTTTGTTACCTTGGGAATAGCCTGGTTGACTTCCTTTTTATTTTTTTTAAATATTTTTTTTATTGATTTCAGGGAGGGAGGGAGAGATAGAAACAGCAGTGATGAGAGATAATCATTGATCACTGGCTGACTCCTGAATCATTGATCTGCCTCCTGCACGCCCCCCACCGGGGATCAAGCCCGCAGCCTGGGCATGTGCTCTGACTGGGAATCGAACCGTGACCTCCTCGTTCATAGGTTGACGCCCATAGGTTGAGGCTCAACCACTGAGCCACGCTGGCCAGACCAGGTGGACTTTCAGTGTAAGTGCTTTCAAGGCTGAGTTTCTGAGTTAGTGGTATGGATCTTCTGTGTGTTTTTAGTGAGACCCTCTTGTCCGTTTGTCCCTGTCTTTCAGAAGGAAACATTTCTCCTTAAAGCAAGGTGGTGACGTTGCTTCCCCGTGTGGAGTGGAGAGGCCTTCTTTTTTAGAAGATTCTTGCCATTTAGTGTGTGAAATCAGGAAGGTAGCAAACAAACAGATATTACTGTTTCTCTGGAATTTATTTTTGTTTTGGTGAATGTGGTTTCTGAGCTTTTCAGGAGGAGTTAACTACTCTGTCTCCATTTTTGCAAAGCACAAGTTGCCTTTCAGGAAACATGTAGCACTTAGGCACGTTTTTTTGTAATTGGTCAGCAGCTCATCATTAAATAAAATTGGTGGCTTGTGATCATGCCAGTCTTACTCATCAAAAATCCTTCGTTAAAGCGGCAGCAGGAAGAAGGAAATAAGGAGATTTTAAAGAACAGTTTTAAATTTGGGAGGTGGTAGGAGAGGACACTCAAAACATTTCATTATGGCCCAGCTGGTGTGCCTCAGGGGTTGAGCGTTGACCTATGTACCAGGAGGTCAAAGTTTGATTCCCGGTTTGGACACATGCCGGGGTTGCAGTAGGGGATGTGCAGGAGGCAGCCGATAATGATTGTTCTCATCATTGATGTTTCTACCTCACTCGCCCTCTCCCTTCCTTTCTGAAATCAATTAAAAAAAAACAAACACAATAAAACCATTTCCTTATGTTCTACCAGGTAAGGAGATTTTCATGCTTATGTCATCCATCATTTTTGATCTTTAACCCAAAAACTTTCTTAGCCAGGATTCTCTGCTAAGCCACAGAATAGGAAAATGGCCTCAGTATTTTCTCAGTTCTCCCAAGGGTGTTCATGTAAGGAACTGTGAGGTCTGAAATTGTACTCTGCTTGCCAGCTTCCCTAATTGCCTGTGGTGGTGTCGTGGATGCTGGCAGAGGACTCCACTGATCATAGCAGTGGCTAGCAGGCGTGTCACTTCCTGTCCCGATTCCCCTCAGCTGGTGCCCTTGGGCCAGGCAACACCTCCAGGGAGTGTGACAGGAGAGGAACCTGGAGTTTAGGAAACCCAGATCTTTCAGGAAGGGCAGTAAACCTGCCCTTTGCTCCAGGGAAGTCACAATCTCGATCTGCCCTGGCTGTTTGCTCTATAATCCCGAACAAAGGCAGCCAGTGCCTCCGTTTCTAACATATGCAGAAACACGAGAGACACACAGAGAATTGTCTCCCAACACATAGGTGGCTAGCTAGAACCATTCTAGATGTACAGGAGAGATGCTCATTCATTGTGAATGCCTTGGAGCTTAATTCGCTCCTAGCAGCCAGGTTGAGAAGAACTGCTAGACCAGTGGTTCTCAACCTTCTTAATGCCGCGACCCTTTAATACAGTTCCTTATGTTGTGGTGACCCCCAATTTCATTGTTACAAATTGAACATAATTAAAGCATAGTGATTAATCACAAAAACAATATGTAATTATATATGTGTTTTCCGATGGTCTTAGGCGACCCCTGTGAAAGGGTCGTTGGACCCCAAAGGGGTCGCGACCCACAGGTTGAGAACCACTGTGCTAGACCTTTGCTATGGGCCGCCATTTCCAAAATAGCTTAGTATTCCTCTAAAATGTTTTAAATCGAAGAAGAGAAAGGAAGAGTGTATCAGAACTTTCTTAGAAATTTTCCTCTACTGCTTTTTGAGAAAATATAAGTATTATATTTTAAAGAATTTAATTGTTAAAAAAAATGTTGATACTTATTACCACACACACACACACACACACACACACACACACACACACACAAACACACACACACACCCTACCCAAATTCTGGCAGGTAGGAGATGGTTTACAAAAAGAAGCTCATGTTTATAATTGCTTGGCTTCAGAACAATATGGCCAGTTTGCTTAGGTAGAAGCCTATGAAATACACCTTCACCCGACCTCTGCTGTCTGAGGTAAGATTTCATGTTCAGGTCTTCAGTGTATTTATTTAACCACTTCTTGCTCCTCCCATTCCTTCCCTGTGGAAAAGTCTCTGAAAAGTTCCTTGTATCCAAGCAGCTACTCTGTTCTGTTTCCAAACTTTGTTTTGTTTGTGTGGGTCTCCTCCTCCATAGGACTTCGATTCTCCACGTGACTTCTTATGCCTCGTCTCCAGACCTGTGTTTTGCTCCCTGTTATGAATGTCCCAGCTTGCAATGTTTGTGCCCACTTGGGATTCTGGAATCCAGAGAAGCACTAGCTGAGGCTTCTGAGATATTGTGGAGAAGACAGAAACTCAAATACAGAAATTTAAGTCTAAGTGGGAAGTCTGACAGGCTGTCCTGGTGAGCTGGTTAGTGTTGGGTCATGTAACACATCTATATTTTAAACGACAAGAAAAAGATCACAGAAAACAAACAAACAAATAAGGTTGAGAACTGGACCCAGGAAAAGGTTGCTGATTCTGAGTTCTGCTTTGGGACAAGAAGGAGAAAGCCCCGCTATGGCCCTTACCTTCTGCATCCGCCATTCCAACAATTCTTTTGCTTTCCGAATATGTTATTTTCCCTTTATTTAAAAAAACAACAGAACAAAAAGCCTTTTTTTAAAAAGAAAGATGGGAGGATTACATAGATAACTATAGAATTTATGATCTGTGTTTTTAAAGAGCCTTATAAATATAGTCACATTGTTTATCTTTATCCCATCACTGTCCTCCCTCTGAGCAGATGGATGACCATCATTTAATCGCTTGGCTATTTATGACCAGAGAGAGTTGACGGGGGTGTGGTAAGACATCTCATCTTCCACCACCACCACCACCCTTGTTCAAGCACCTTGAATCATTGCTGGGAGACAAAATGGCAATTGTTTGGCTAATGGCAGTCTTAAATTCTCTCTCAGAGCTCCACTCACCCTTCCTCTCCCTTCCTGATTAGGAAGACATTTTCAGGTGAAGAATGGAGTGACTTTTGCTGCTGGTGACACAGATCACTTTGAGAGTTATGGGTCTCTTTGCTGTGTATGAGATAGGTTTTGTGACTTCCAAATGAACGGCTGGATACGGGAGTTATAAATAAGTCATTCAAAGAACAATGTTTTTTAAAAGCACATCCCCTACCCCCTTTTCCTGATCAAAGGATAGGAAGGAAACCTGTGAGCTAAATATCAAGTCAATAGTGGAATATTTCAGGTACCTGATTTATAAAATCCAACTTTAGTTATAGAACACCTAGATGGATTGTTCGGATGTTGGTTGAGGACTTCGTGTGCCTAGCAGTCTTCCGGGCCATGTGCGGTATATAGAAAGAGCTAAAGACTTGCTCTTGCCCAGAAGGCAAGAGAAGTATCATCGGAAACTATCACAGAACAGCTCAGGTCAACCTGCCCTCCTGTTTATTGGTGTGACGGGCCTTCAGGGAAGATCGGTGACTTAGGCCAAAGGAGAAGCATTGGGGTGACCAGCCTGGAGCTGAGCTGAGCTGAGCTAGGGGACAGCTTTGACCAGGCAGAGGGACTGGGGAGGCCGAGAGATGAGGAGAAACAGGAGGCAGAGTGTGTGCCAAACTCAGGGAAGCAGAGCTGCAGGCAGACGGGCAGTCTGCGAGGGCAGGAGAGCCCCTGGAGGGCGGTGGGGCACACTGGTTCCGGGGGAGGCAGGTTGGGTAGACTGGGTCTTAGGTGGCTGAATGTGTCTGATTGAGCTGGCAGGGTTGGAGGAACGGGCTGGAGATGAGCCAAGAGACCACAGTGATAACAGACACAAGGTGGTGAGAATGGGCTGGTCTCCTGATAATGAAGAGAAGGTGTGCAGAGGAACAGCCTGGGAAGAATTAGAAGTAAAACTGGACAGAGTGTGGTACTAGTTTTTCTAGAGAAGGAAGACTCAAAGGCAATGCTCAGGAGTGTGGAAGGACAGGAAGCAGCTGCTCGTGGAAACTGGTGTTAGCTGAAGAGGGTGAGTTTGAGGTGAGGAGCACCTGGGTCCGAGCAGCCATGGAAGACGTGTGTGCTGAAAGTGAGACGGAATGGAAGGAGGATCTTGTAAAGTGAGCTTCAGGGACCATCACCACACGCCTCCCATTTGGATGCCTGGAGAAGAATGTAATTCAGGTCGACACACATGTATCGACTCTCCCTTTGTGTTTAGAGGCCCCTCCAGGAGTCTGTTCACTGACCTTTTCCATTAATTTTTTTTTGAAATTTGCAAATGTTAGGGAATGTTCAGGTCACCAAAGGTTTTTGCTATTCGTTGCTTTCTCCTTTAAAGCTAGTCTAGTCCTCTCCAGAGGGTTCTTGATTCCCACTGCGTTTTCTTCTGAGTTGCTACATGTTTATGACCAGATAAAAAAACTTTAAACATCCAAAGGCCACGTGCTGACTTTTTGGAGCTCTAGGCCGCCATGTCTGCTGCACATTCATTTGACTTTCCTCATGAACAGAAAACCTCAAGTCCCAGCAACTATTCTGGGCACTTGGATTCCGGTGCCCTAATTAGTGAGCTGATACCTGGCCAAGTTGGACAAGACTCAACCTTCTCCACTAACCTGGAGAAGTACAAGGTGCCACTAGTTTGGGGGTGGCTTTTGGGGTTCGAGCAGCATGTGGAGAGGACTTTGTCCTTCTGTTCATCCGGAGAGACAAGGGAGCCATCATCCTAGCTATTGAGGATTGAGGTGTCATGTGTTTGGGGTTCTGTGGCCTTTATACTATTAAATCCGGTTCTTCAAACTTCCATCCTTAGCTCAAGCCAGACCCGACCACCGATGGTCCAGTGGCTTAACCCGCAGTCTCCGACCACACTGAGCTGCAACCGAGCTGCTACCCCTCCTTCACCCAAGTTGTCACCTTTCCTTTCCTGTCCTCCTGCCACCCCAGCGGACAAGCCACCTGAAAGGTACATGGTTGGGATGGGATGTAGAGGACGGTGACAGCACATGGAAGGGGCTCCTTAACCCGAGCAGGTGCTCGTGTCCTTGGCTGGAAAAGGCTGGCTCGGGCTCCTCCGGCCTCCTGGTCAACACTTACAACCTTGTCTCAGGGCTGAACCCCCGTACCTGAGCAAGGACATTCTCAGGAGAAATTTACCTCCTGTGAGACCTGCTCAAACTTACTCTTTTTGGTGCTGATGTTGCAGTTTTGAAACTATTCATTCATTTTAGAACAACTTTTTATACATGACTATAAAGCACATGCTTTGTTTTAAAGGAGGGTTCACGGGACACTGGGAACAGTGGTGAACAGGCCCCTTCCAGAGGGCATGGAAGCTGACCGTCGGTTCCGACAGATCAGTGTCCGCAGAGCATTGTGGAAGCCACGTGGCACACGTGTGCCTCTGCCTGTCACTGCTGTGTCTTCTGTCTCCAGACACTGGAGCTTTTCCCAATAGATGGACCACAGTGCTTAGGAAATACACATGCCCGGTGGTGCTGATGGCACGGAAGGATCGGAAAGGGCGTCCCGCCAGGCGGAGAGGAGAACTAGGGAAGCGTTTCAGTGAAAGCTGCTCAGAGAGGCTCCCTAAAGAAACATTTGAATTTGAAGCCCATCATTTACTTGAAACTCAAGTGCTGTGCTTGTGCCTGATGTTCACTTCCCTACTTTCTTTGGTGGAAGTTGTCCCACCAGTGACATAGAAATGAGACCTGGGAAATGGGAGGTGGCGGGAGGTGAGGTTTCTCTCTCCTAGTTTCTCCACGTGTTAATTTGTGTCTGTCCCGGTCCCTTCTCAGCGTCACCAGTCGGAAGGCTCGAGCGGTGTATCCGTGTGAAGCAGAACACAGCTCTGAGTTATCGTTCGAAATAGGAGCAATTTTTGAGGATGGTGAGTGCTCTGACAGCTTTGTGGTCGGATATATCCTGTCTACAACCCAGAATGTCTACCACCTAGACCAGGCGGTCCCTGTTTGGAGCATTGTCAGCAGCACAAGTCTCTCCCGTTATGTTCTGGACAGGAGAGAGCTGGTCCTCCCCACCCCTCACCTCCCCAACCCCTGGAACGGGATGCCAGCAGCTGTCTGGATGGCTGGCACCCACCCCTGCCTTCATCTTGGTTATTCGCCAACCCTTTTAACTCTTTGGGTCTTCATTAAGGACATCTTTCTCCTCATCTCCTGATGCAGAGAAGCTAGTGCCAGTGGAATTAAAATATATTTCTTTTTTTGTTTTGCTTTGTTAATCCTCTCCCTAGGATATTTTTTCCATTGATTCTCAGAGAGAGTGGAAGGCAGAAAGGGAGAGGGAGAGAGAGAGACAGGGAGAGGGAGAAACTTCATGTGAAAGAGATACATCTGTTGATTGGTTGTCTTCCACATGTGCCCCGAGTGGGGCTGGGGATCAAACCTGCAACCCAGGTGTAGGCCCTTGACTGGGAGTCAAACCCATAGCCCTTGGTCTGCAGGCTGACGCTCTAACCACTGAGCAACTGGCCAGGGCCTTGGTCTCATTTTATCCTCAGCCTCAGGAGGCAGCTCTGCATAGCTCAGGTGAGGAGCTCGGGCTGAGAAGATGACGAAGCTCGTACTGATTCATAGCAAGTCCACGGCAGAGCTGGAGAGAGGTGAGAGAGACATATTGATTGGTTGCCTCCTGCACATACCCCATTAGGGGTCAGGATCGAACCTTGGTATGTGCCCTTGACCAGGAATGGAACCAGAGACCCTTTGGTTTTGTGCACTGATGCTCTAACCACTTAGAAACACTGGCCAGGGTAAGAATATTTCCGATTTTGCATCCATTGTTTTTTCTCTGAGTTCCCAACCAAGCCTCCCAAATGCTTCAGGTTTGCCAAATCTGAGTTACTGAAAGGGAACTATTATAGAAAAATTTTGGTTTATAATTCCCTTACTCTTCCTCTGCTCTACATGATTTTTGCTGATTTGAATAATCTGTGAATATTTAGATATGGGTATTGACTTTTCACATTGAAATAAGGGTGCACCTTTTTATGTGTGTTTATTATTCATACACAATCATTTAGGAACTATGCCCGGCTTAATATTTCACAAATTACCCCAATGGTTGAATCTATGTCTCCCCCTCTCCCCTCTCCCCCCTTTGATTTATTTCTTCTCCAGTCTAGCTCATGATGAAATTCATAGGTTGCTGTGGAAACAGTGATGTCGTGTGTGGGTGGAGCTGCCCAAAAGAGTTCTGGGGAAACAGAACCTTAGTTCTGGAATGGTTGATTAGCCAGAATGTTTGGAATACATGGAATGTATCAGCACAGTGCATGCATAGTGGTATATTGTCAGTAATGCAGCATTTGCTGGTGATTGTGTTTTTAGGAAGCACGTTGCCTCTTTTAGAAGAGATTTCTATATATGTGTACTCTTGAGAGCCCGGGACTTCTGATAGTGACAGAAAACAAACCACCACAACAAAACTCCACATCTGACAAAATTATATTTTGTGGAGGAATTTTAATCTTGGAGTGTAAGCAAGATCATTCCTCTGCCACCATCGCGTACATCCACGCAGAGAGTATGGTGACATAGTCGCCCTGCCCCAGGCCTGCCACTTGTTGGCCCCTCATATGGCAGAAGAGGAAGCCGGGATGTAGCATTGAAACCCACCCATTTGAGAAAGGATGGCGAATTTTTGCATTGTGTGATTAGATTTGTTTGGGAGCCTCTGGAATCCCTTCCCGGGACTGTTGAGATATTTACCCTGGTAGGGGTGTATCTATTAGGAGGCCTTGTGCTGCAGTAACAGAAACTGACACAGGAGGTAAATTAATCATGAAGATGGATTAGCTCACGCTGCAGGAAGTCTGGGCATCGGGAGCTCTAGGGTTGGTTCACGCACATTCTCCACCACCACAGTGTCCCCTCTGCTGAAGCATCCTCAGCTTGGGGCGGGGCGTCTGGCTGGCTTTCCCCATGCAGCCAGGATGGCCGCACAGGTGCAGGCACCGTGGCCACACTCAACCCCAGCAGAAGGGTGCCTCTTCCTTGCTTGTGTTCCCTTTCTTTTCTTAGAATGAGAAAAGTTTTCCAGAACTTCTTTCCTGGTTTACTTGCCCTCATGTCTTGATAGCCAGAATGGAATCATATACTCACCTTAAACCGGTTACTGGCAAAATCCAGAACCACAATGGGGACAGGGACATCTCCTCTGGGCCTGCAGACACCGGGATGAGGGTCAGTTCTGTGAGCAAGGATGGTAGATGTCTGGCACTGGGGACTGAAGTTCTCCACCTCGAAGTCCTTCAATGACTTGCCGGAGTCCTAAAAAAGTGTGTGTGCGTGACTCTGTTTATGTGGTGTGTGTGTTTCTCTACACACACACACACACACACACACACACACACACACACACACACAGATACCAGTATCTCAGTGCGTTTGGGGGAGGACAGGTTGATGGCAGGTAGCTACGGATGGTCAACTGTGAAGTTAGTGAGTCTGAGATCAGATCCTGGCTTTCCCATTCTCTGTGTGACTCTGGATTTGGTCCGTAAGTTCTCTGTGCATGCTGTTTTCATCCTGATCTTCAAGGACGTCCACAGATTGATGTGTGTCAAGACAGCGTTTTGGGTCATGGAAGGTGGGGCTTTGAATGTAGCACATGGTCATCTGTGGATGGAGGATGTTGCTGACCTTGGAGCACTGTGGCCACATTCACTATTGGTTGAGCCTTCAAGATACACAGAAGCCTTAGCTGTTTTTGGCTCAGTGCATAGAGCATCGGCCTGCGGACTGAAGGGTCCTAAGTTCGATTCCGGTCAAGGGCACATGCCTGGGTTTCAGGCTTGATCCCCAGTAGAGGGCGTGCAGGAGACAACAGATTAATGATTCTCATCATTGATGTTTAGTTCTCTCCCTCTCCCTCTTAGAAATCATTAAAAATATATCAAAAAAAAAAAGAAAGAAAAAGATACACAGCAGTACAATGAATTCACAGGGAGCAAGTACTTGGGGTATTTTGATAAAAAGTGATTTCTCTTCCCTTTCAGTACAAACCTCGAGGGAACCTGGCTGGCTAGAAGGGACTCTGAATGGCAAGAGGGGGCTGATTCCACAGAATTACGTCAAGCTGCTCTAGCGCCCGTCCTGTGAGGGCCCCCACGGACCCTGGCACCCAAGGCCCTGCCTGGGGCAGCGAAGCCACAGCCACCGGACACACGGGAATTCCAGATCACGATGGGCACTCCGGGGGTGTGGAGGGGGACACACTGCTAGAGGTGGGGATAGGGACACACCGCAGAGAACTGTAGGTCTGTGGAGCAGGAGAACAGTGTCAGGATGGACTTTTCATTTGTCGAGCCTCAGACATGTGATTGTTAATTATCCAGAGAGCAGGAGGGAGGGTGGCAGCCACCTGCCAGCCCCATCTCCCCCATTGGCCACCACCTCGCCAGACACCTCCCCATCCTGCTGCTGAGGTTTTAAAGGGAACTGTCCTCGTGGTGGTGTTTGCAGGAGGCCTCCTGGCTCTGGTTGGACGTGCAGAGGCGCTGCTGCCGGGGGTCAGGGCAGTGACTTGTTCTAAACCCAGCGGGCAGGTGCTCCTCCCTGGACGGCCCCCCTCAGGCCTCTCGGACCCGACACTCATGCTACACTGAGAGCACCCGCATATTTATAACAGGCTTCTCCTTGGTGGTGCTCACCCATGTGCTGTTTCCCCGACACCACCCTTTTGCTCCAAGGTCTCTGTAAATGAAATAAAATGTAATTTCCTATTTGGTGTGTGTCATAATGTGGGGAGGATGCTGGAGTGTGTTCCCTCTGTAATGTTTTATGACTTGCCAGCCGGTGGACGGAAATTCACTTCCTGCTGACCTGGCACTCGCTCGCAGGAAGGTGACATTGAGGAGGAGCCTTGCTTATCTGCTGGGGGCGGTGTTCCTGGGGGCAGTCGCCTCTCTGATGTGTGAGGTCCCAGAGGGCTTTCTCCACCCTCCAGAACAGCCTTTCTCCAGGGCCTGCGCGACCCTTGACCCGGAGCAGGGCTGGGGCGATGCCCCCAGTGGTTTGTGTGTGAACTGCAGCAGCGCTATGGGGCCAGCCCTCCCCCTCGCTGGGCTGTACAACTCTGCTTTCTGTTTTCTAGGCACTAACTCTCTCGGATTAGGCTGGGTTTCGCAGCAGCAGGTCGGGCATTCAGACCTTTCCTGGAGGAGCCTCGAGGCGACCCTGCACGTGATGGCCCCCCACCTGTGGGCAAGCCCTGCTGTGACGCTCCCTCGTTCTTCTTAGCCTCCGACTCCCAGGCACAGGCTGACCCAGCCCCTCAGGGCAAAGGATACCCCTTTGTCCCGGGTCTCAGGGGCCTGAGCCTGCTCCGGGCTCCGTGTGTTTCTGTCCCCACAGGAGGTGCTGGCAGACCTCTCTCCAGAGACTGTCACAGGAAGAACGCGTGGTCGCCTCTGCCTAGATGACGATTCAAGAGCTTGCTGGTCCTCAGGTTTGAAGTGCCTCCCCTGGACCAGGTGGGTGTCCAGTTTGGGGTCAGGTGTGTGCGGCAGTGAGCCTGTTGAAAAATTACACTGTTAACTTAAAAATAAGCAGTGTTAGTGTAGCGTAACTTAAAACACGGAACGTGGGCTCAATGGAGACTACTGGGGCTGCCAAGGCGCCCAGGCCACAGGACAGCAGCCAGCCCTGGGCGTGGGCCAGCTTGGCCAGGGGGTGCGGGTGCCACAACACCTCGTGTCCTGTTTACTGAGTTGTCATTTCCTGCGCTTACGGTGTAGAAGGGGCACTTGGCTTATGAAAAGAGATTATGGTGTGCCCCCCTTTAAGACAGCGGTCGCCAACCGGTGGTCTGAAGGGTTGGCGACCGCTGCTTTAAGAAGCCTCTCTGGAAGAATGGAAGCCTATGGGCCGGTGTGTGGGCTCAGGTGGGCACTGTGAGGGATTTCCAGGCAGTATTCCTAATTGGTGTGTCCCCATGGGGCACTGAAAAATAAGACCCACCATACCTGGACTTGATTTATGTGTTTGCTTGAGAGATTTCCATCATCCACACTGAGGTGTACCCAACGTGCTGTTACCCCAAAATTGCTGTTATCCCCCTAAAGGGTATATCCCACCACTTAACCTGGTCAAGGAAATTGCCACTAAGTCTGGCTACTTGTGTGGTTTGGGGCAAATTAAATCAACTCTGTGGTTCTGTTCCTGCCTCCTAAAAAAATGATAGCTGGGGTGGAAATGACCCAATACAACATGCCCAGGACATAGTCCGTGCTCAGCTAACGGAACTGCTGGCACTCTGATTGTCACCTGCCTCTTTGTCAGGACCACTCGTGCTCTCTCGGGGGGCAGTGTGGGGGCAGCCCCACGCCCTGCAGACCCTTCCTGGGGTACCTGGTGAAGAGCAGGGTAGCGCCAGGGGTGTTTTTCTCTGCGAACAGGCACTGTGCCAGGCTTGCCGGGGAATTCAGGTGGGCAGCCTCCCCCGGGCCAGGCCCAGAGTAGATTTGCTAACAGCATCACGAGGTGTTCTCTTACATTTGGCAAATCACCTTCATTTCCCCAGAAGAGAAATGGGGTGCATTGTTCTCTGTGTTTGCTGCCTGGGTGTGGCTGATCCCAAGCATCTGCAGAAGGTTGTCTGAGCAATGGCCCTGCCTCACTCAGGGCGCAGGCCCCGCCCCCCACCCCTGGTTCAGCACCAGCTGCAGCGGCTGAGGGGTCTGCAGCTGTGCTCATTCAGAGGCACGCGGGGGCTTGGGCAACAGAGGGCACCCAGATACGGCTCCTGTTTGCAGTGGGGCAGTGGGCCTGCATCTCATGGTGTCACCCAAGTGTCTGCCTGGTGGTCTCTTCGCCTGTGAAGGAGATGCCACGTGAGAACAGGGCTGTGTGGGCTGCACCCCCTTCCTTGTCGTGGCAGAAACGTCTGCGGTTGAGGGTGGAGGTGGGGAAAGCAGCGGATCGTCTGCGCCAGTGACTGATGTCTAACTCATTCTTTCTTCACGGTGACTGTGTAGCCGGGGAAGGATCCCGTCTTATTGATAAGAAAAGGGAGGCACTCCAGGGCGAAGAGCTGCGTCCGCTTCACTGGGCTGCTCACCTGTTCCTTCTGCTGCACCATTTTGCTCCAGGAGCCCAGTAGGGGATAATGGTGGTTACCGGTTGAATTTTAATTCCACCCCACCCAAAATTCGTATGTGGAAGGCCTGACCCCAGTACCTCAGAATGTGACCTTATTCGGAGATAGGGTTATTGCAGATGTAATTAGTTAAGGCGAGGTCCATGGGGTTGGGCACTAATCCAATATGACCGGTGTCCTTCAATGTCTCAGTATCACTTAGCTGCTGAGAGACACGCGCCGAGGGAAGACCGTGTGAGGAGGCACGGGGAGAAGATGGCATCTGCAAGGCACAGAGAGAGGCCTGGGGCAGGCCCTTCCCCACGACCCTCCTGCTGGCGCCCGGAGCTCAGACTTCCCGCCTCCAGAACTATGACCCGTGAGACAACACTTTTCCGTTGTTTCAGTCAACCCAGCTTGGGTGCTTGTTCCAGCAGCCCTGGGGAGTTCACACAGCGGCTCAAAGCATGATACGAGTTAAAAACAGCTGGTTTTGAAGTCCTTTTCCCCCAATGCCTTGCTGACCTTGGGCATGTTAACTCGGGCTCTTTAAGCTTCGGTTCCCTCTGTGAAATGGAGAGAGTAGCACCCGCCTCATTGAGATGCTGTGACAAATGGTGACGCGTGCAAGTGCCTGAAGGGTGCATGGCGGGACGTCCGGTTAGTAAGTGGAGAAGATGGGAGGAGGCGGGGTGCAGTGCTGGTGGGGGTTAGTCGGTCCCCCTTCTTCTCCCCTCCCCGCTTCTCTCCAGTGTCCCTTCTCTAATGGCCATTCCCTGCTCTTTCCCTCTGCTCAGCAGAGTTTGGCCTTTCCTGGGCTGCCCATTCACCTTAGTGCTGGGCCCCTTCTCATCTTCTTCCTGGTTCTCCCCTCAAGTCCAAAGGCAACCATGGTCACCCCTTCCTCAGCCAGATGTTTCCCATGACTTTCTGAACCTTCCTCAGCCACATGACTTTCTCTCCCTCACACCCCCACCCCCGTAGGAGGATACTATTCCAGGAGAGCATCCTCAAGCGGCTGTCCTGTTCCTACCTCTGCATATGTCTTCTCAGAGGCTTGTCACTCTTTTTCCATTGACCGGCCTGGGCAGTCATTTGTTGCTACCCCACGAGGTAAGCTGGCCCATTGTCCCAGTGCTTTCGTGCCTGGCTAAAATATCTCAGTCTCCTGGTTGGAAGACCTTGAGAATTCTTTCCTATCAGAAGATCAACTCGATTGGAGGGCAGACTTCTGCTTTTGCCCCAAACAGGACACCTGCACTTTGGACTCGGGCAGTAGAGGCATGGGGGCAGCTCAGTGCCATGAGTCAGTGTATGGATTTCTCCTTCCTCAGAGGGTTTAGCCTTAGAAGAAACACTGTAGGTGAAGCAAGCAGAGTGGGAGGAACGTGGCCAGATCCAGTCACGCGTTTTCACATTCATGAGGGAGCCATGATCTCTCTAGACAGGCGGGCCCAGGGCATAGAGATCCAAAGAAATGGGTTTGTTAAACCATGAAAACTTGGAAACCACTGTCTTGGCAACATAAATCCTATGAAGAAAATATCTGAGTAATTGCTAGTGGCAGATGGATTTAATGACCCCAATTTCACTCCTCCCTTGCCCAGGCCCTTTTTGTGGGGCCCTCCCAAGTGGCCTTGTCACTTGCTTTGGCCAGTGAGACAGGAGCAAACTTGATGCCATCCAAGGCTTGAAAATTGTTAGACCTTCCCTTGTCTTTCTTAGAGCCTTTCTTCCACCATGAAAATACGCACAGGCGCTAGCCCACTGGAGGATGAGGCCGTCACATGGAGCAAAACCGTCCTAGACCCACAGGAGAGAGGCTGGCTGCCCAAGGTCCATAAATGAGCCTGACTCAGCCCGGCCTGGCCCACATCAGCAGAACCCTCCTGGCTGACTCAAAGTCATGAGAAATCATCCATGGTGATTGATGTAAACCACTAATTATTCGTGTGTGTGTGTGGGGGGGGTGCGGGGGGGAGGTTGCAGCTAACTACCTGCTACTCTGCCCCATGGTTTACTTAGCATCCGGTACAGTCTTGATCCATGCTGATCATTCAGATCATATCTTAATCTCCTCTTACCCAGTTTGGGAAGCCACTGTTTTATTTCCAAGAAAAATGCAGCATTGGCAATTGGATGACTTGAAATTAAATTGTCAGAGATACTTATAATGAAGTCCTTTTGATCTGTGTACACTTGTGGTTTATCAAGAAGTATGTTAGACCTGACTTTAACATAAAAGGACACTGTTGTCTACTTGCCTGAGGGGTATTCAACATAGGAGAGCAAACCAGCCCCTAACTACATATGCATCATGATGCAGATTCCCACTGCTCTGGCTCACAGTGGTGGCTGTCACAGGGGCGGTCTTAGTTCTTAGCTGATTCCTAGATGTGCAGCTGGATTCTCTGGGCCTGAGAGCACTCTTAGAAATTCTTAGAAATATGGTCATACTTGACCCAAGACTGAGCCTCCTTTATTCAGAAAGGGCACCCACTCTTTTCATGGGTGCCAACTGGTGTGGCCTCTTGCTAGCCTTGGTGGGCTCACAGCCTAAGATGGCTTTTGTTTAAAGTTATGGGTTCTCTGTGAAAAGCCCTACTCCTTAATATGTCAAGTTCCATAAATTTTAATATATAAAATTACCTTCAATTATAGATACTTTACAAGTTTGTATATACTTTAGTTTTTTAAATGAATTTTTTCTAGTGTTGTGTTTAATGATTGTGAGGTGTTAGAGAAAAATATCTACTGTGTTTAAGTGAAGTTGAATTTATTTAACTCTCAAATAGTCTAATCTTTCTCAAAGCAAATGGTTTGAATGATGACCAGTTACATGACCTCTCGGTCAATGGCAGACCACATAAATGACCGTGGTTTCTACAATTATAATGGAGCTGAAAAATTCCTACCACCAGTGACATCGTAGCCATGGTAACATTATTGTGTAATGCATTATTCACTTGCTTGTGGTGATGCTGGTGTACACAAACCTGTCAGTAGTGTAACAGAGCAGCACTGGCGGTTATGTACAGTACATGCTACTTGACAATAAATGTCTTTCTTACCGGTTGATGCATTTACTTTAATTTTTATCATTATTGGAGAGTGTACTCTTTCTACATATAAATTGTTTGCTGTAAAACAGCATGCTGTTACATATCTCGTGTTTACTGTTCTCTCTTGATTGCACCATTTTCTCTTATGCTTGATTTAACCTCAGGTTTGATAAAGTTAGTGTAACTTCAGTGTACAGCGTTTATAAAATCTACAGCATATACAGTAACGTCAAAGACCTTCCCATTCCCTCACCACCCACGCACTGACTCGCCCAGAGCATCATCCAGTCCTGCAAGCTCCATTCATGGTAAGTGGCCTGTATGAATGTAATATTTTCTTCAACTTTTCGACGGTATTTTTACTGCACCCTTTCTATGTTTAGATACACAAATACTTAACACTGTGTTGCAATTATCCATAGTATTCAGTACAGTAACATGCTGTACAGGTTTGTAGCCCAGGAGCGATAGGCTTGGGTGTGTAGTAGGCTACAGCGTCTAGGTCTGTGTGAGTGCTATTATGTCCCCACAATAATGACACTGCATGATAATGCAGTTCTCAGACGTATCCCCATCATTAAGCCGAGCATGGCTATGCTTGAATTTATCTTGTGGGGAAGAAAATGTTTTCTAGTTTTAAAAGGAGCTGGTAATTGCTTACTGCTCTTTTGTGTTTCATATTAATGAGCAGAATTGAGGGAGTCTGTAAGGAGTGTGAGAAACATCATGGCTGGTGGGGACCTGAGCCTCTTGACAGCCCAGGACAACTGGAGGAAGACATCTGAGTCAGATGGGGCATCTGGTCTACTCATGTGAGTCTCTAGAATGAACAGGCTTACATGTAGTTGTCAAGATAAACGAGGCAATGTGCAGATACAGTGGCTAGCAGTTATCATACTTTTATAGGGTATTTTAGTGGGCCAAATATTAAGAAACAAGGCATCTAACCAGTCCCCAAAGAGTATAATTAACATGTGGCTAACACAGGTCTCTAACATGGTGGGTAAAAACCAAAAACCTGATACTCCATGTTGGATGTAGGCAGAAGCACATGTAATCAAGGTTTAGGAGGACACAAAATCCAGGTGTTCCTATAGACATTCAAATGAACTGTTTCCCAAACAACAGGTGATTAAAGTAAAGGATTTATTGTAATCTGCTTACAGTCCTTTGCAAAGACAGACATATGTTTTTGCATAAAGATATAAATTGCTTCATTTTAAACTAATTTAGTGTGTTTTCTTTTTAATTATATGAAGAAGTTCTGGTGAATTATGAATTGTACCAAACCGAGATTCTTAAGAGCAATATGGTACAAAAATAAGAGCAGACAGACCATTTGGATCGGGACAGGCATTCAGCAGTGAATTTAGAATATGGCTTTGCTGTTGAACCAAGCAAAGTTACCCGGAGACACACAAACAGCCAGGACCATCATTAATATGAGAAGCCAATGCAGACCACCTCCATCCCAAACTTGGTTACGTCGAAATTCTGACTGCGTAAAAAGTAAGTCTGAGCTGAAAGCTGCTCTCGTAAGCCGTTTCTTTTCTGGAAACTCCAAGTCTGCATGCTGTGCATCTATCCTCTTCCAAGTGTGGCATTCATATTGCTGTGCATGTAAGTAAGTTGGCTGTATTTAAAGATCTGCCTATAAATTAAATTCCCGAAATTGCAAATTATGTAAGAAAAACTCCCTCCGAGTGCACTTTCACAGGCTTCCCCTTGCATAAGGCAGGTGTCTTTGGAAAGACAAGGTAATGTTGCCTGCACAGTGAACCCTGGAGAAAAGTGTGGATCCGACGCTGCCTTCTCCTGGCCGTGGGCTTCTCCAGCTACCGCTTGTAGGTTTTGGAAAATAATGTGATTTCACTGAGTACCTGATGATTATCATCACTTTTAAAGATTGATTTGGCCTCTATTCAAAGTAGCTTATTTAGTGCAATCATATTGCTAAGTGTCCCCAAAGAGATGTTTGTGATTTGGGGCAAGAGAAAAGCCGTAAACTGCATCAGTGCCAAACAGATGAATGAATTACAAATTTTAGTGCCACTGTCTTGCTTATATGATCTGTAGTTTTCCCCCCAAAACTGTTTATGTATAAAATTTATCGTTAAAACCTACCTTTTAAAAATCTAAAAACCCTCTAATGATGATGTGGTCTCCACGCTGCTCTGACCGTGCCGCGTGCATCTTCTCAGTGTGTCCTGCAAAACCTGCGTGTTCCCATGACCGGTGCCAGGAGTGCGAACCCCCTTCCCAAGACCAGTCGTGAACATGTCACCTTTCACAGGTGTAGCGAGGGCATGGGATTCTCATCTCCACGGGAGAAGATGCATTTCTCTAAAATGGGATGGGACTATGCCTGCCGAGCCCTTGCTTTCCACGGGCTCTCCTCGCCTGTGGCTGGTTCTGCTGCGTGAGGACCGAGGATCGGGGGCAGCGGTGCTAAAGCCGCGCTCCGGACCGGCTCCCACGTGTGTCCTCAGGTGACGCCTTCAAGGCCCTCCGGACACCACAGCCCGTTGCCGGAAAACATGCTCACGCCCCACGAGCACCCCCGCGGGAGACCAAAGACAAAACAAAGGCAGACAAAGTAGAAAGGCTTAAGGACAACCGAAGAGGTCTCAGTGTGGCTATTTACAACAGAGACTGGGAAATGGTAAATCAGATGTGAAGCTAAAAAAGGCACAGCTCTCCCTTTCTTAAATACACTGTAAACGGTTCATTAGGCATGCAGAGCATCTCACTTTACAAAAAGAAATTTTTACCTTGTTTAGACAAAGATAGTACTTAAATAGTCTCCAGCAAAATAGAATTCTTTCAAAAATACTTTCCCATTCTTCCTATTAACCATTGAAGTTTTTTTTTGTATCTTTTTTTTTTCTCATTTACAAAAGTTCCTTATACCATATATAACTCAGGTCCTTCACAATTTATACATACAGTAATGTACAGCACAGCAAAAGACTGCAAAAAATTATCTGTAAAGCCAACACAATAGATACTAGAAACTGAAACAGAGGCATTTGTTTTTAACATCTTATCCATTCTAATTAACCAATGGACGCTGAAGGGGGAGGAACGCCAGTGATGCGGAGGAACATGGGCGAGTGCGAGCCAGAGGGGGGCGCTCTCCCACGCTGCGTGCTCTGTTATTACACAACGGGAGTCTGTATAGGTTTTTTCTTTTTTTGTTGTTTTTTTAAATAACAAAAGAATATTAATGCCCCATATAGCCTATACGTTTTATGTGCAAACCAAGGGTAAGCTTTAAAAAGTTCATTAGTCCTTGAACCCTTTTAAAACAAGCGGCTGATACCAGAAACTACATGGCATAGTTAAAACTTCCATCTGTTAAAGTATCAAAATCAGAGAGTTATTGACTAGATATGGCTTTTCATCCAGAGGAACGTGTTTCTAAGCGCTGGGGACTGGAGAGGGGAGAGTCCTTTAGAGTTTAGACTGTTCGGGTCTTGCCAAATCCACGTCTAACTTCTAACCCGGCCCCAAACCTTTAACATGACCTTAAACTCCAGAAACTGCTGAACGAGTATGACTCAACCATCACCTGCTAAAAATATGATTTCTTGGGTCCTTCATGGGTGTGGAACAACACAGGGGAACTTAAGGCAAAGTTCTTCTGCTACGATGAGTCCGTCACTTCCTGTGAAAGTAAAGCGGCTTGGCGTTCCCGGATTCCACCTTCGGCAACTGGTCGCTGATGATCTCCACCAGCATCGCGGGGAACTCCACCTTCAGGGCCTGGGACTCTCGGAAGGTATAGAAGCAAAATTCCAGCAAGTCACTCACCAGCTGCAACACAGACAGAGAGGGGACGTGACACAGAGGTCAGATTTCCATCCCTGTCCCTGCAGCGCTCTGCATTTACAACTTGTGTAAATTCTCAGAGCAACGTTCAGAAATCCAGCCAGGAAATCCTGTCTGTGATGCTGCCTGATGAATTTAGTAAGTCACCTGCCCTGGGGGAGGAAGGAGGGTGCTCATGTCACCGGGCACGTAATATGCCTTCATGCAAAACAAATTCAGCCAAGAGCTGTGTAACTGCTCAGGATTAAATATATCAGTGGCAACAGGGTCAGTAACCAAGTTCATAGTGGCTGGATCACTGAATTGCTGTCAGATTGTTACGTGTGAATTGGGTGGGGCGAGTGTGAGCATGTATCCTTGGGTGATGGGCCATCCCAAGACTGTAAGGTGGGCTGGGGTTGGAGGGGCAGGTGCCCAGGACAGTGAGGGACAAGGCAGAGCTCCTCTCATCCTTCCCCTACTCCCCCACCCCCGGGCCTCCCTCCTTCAGGCTTTCTGCCCTTAGCTGGTGGCAGACTCAGACTTCTCAGTTACTTCTTTCATTTTCCCCCAGCTTTTGAGATCTGCAGTGTTATACTTGGCATAGAACATTATACAAGTTTAAGCTGTACCATGGGTTGATGTGATACACTTATATATTGCAAAATGATTAGCTAACACCTGCATCATGTCACATAATTACCATTTCTTTTGTGGTGTAAGTACTTAAGATATACTGTATGATTAGCTATAATCACCATGCTGTACATTAGATCCCCAGAACGTACTCCTCTGATGACTAGAAATTTGTCCGCTTTGACCAACATTTCCCCCAGCCCCTGGTAACCACTGTCCTACTCTGTTTCTATGAGTTTGGCTTTTTTAGATGCTACAGGAAAGTGAGATTATACAGTATTTGTCTTTCTCCCTCTGGATTATCTCACTTAGTATAATGCCTGCCCTCACGGTCCATCCATATTGTCACAAATGGAGGAATTCTCTCTTTCTCACAGCTGTGCAGTGTGAGGGCATCTACTGCATCTCCATGCAGCCGTCCACTGTCATCCATGCTCCACTGCAGGGGGATTTTAAGAGACAAGTAAAAGCATCAAGGACAACTCTGAGTCCCCTCGCCCATCCAGCCATTTCCCTCCTCTGTCACCCAAGGACCTTCTCAGCCTCCTGGATCTGAACCACTTTTGTGAGGTAAGGAAACAATAACCACAAATGCAGTACAGCATTCTTGGTTGCTCTTCTATTTACTAGGAATATCATTTCACATCACAATATACACATTCTGATTTTTTTTAGTTAACTAGACTTTTGGTCATTTCCCTCTGTGGTAAAGCAGGTGATAATAATCCGTCAGAAAAGCGATTCTTATGAAAACACATCTGTCATTTTCCCTCAGGTTTTTTTAAACTCGAATGGCGAGCTTTCATTGCGTGGGATAGTAAATAACTGTGTGGCAAAGGCCTTCATTACAAACCAGAAATCAAGAAAATCTCATTCGGAAAGATACCGGCTCTGTTGGTGGCTGCAGAGTGCTGATCCCTAGGCAGGTTCCAAACACTGTGACATGTGGTACGTGTTCTGCAGCCACTGGGCGTGGGGGCCAGAGAAGCTGGGAAACAGCACCAGCCTCTGTCCCCGTCCACTCAGGGCAAGTTCACGCACATGCTTGCTTTGTGAATGTGGTGCCAGTTTCCAGATCTGTAAAATGAGGGTGAGGAGAGCACCTGCTTTCTAGGGTGCCTACTCTTAATCACGAGGCCAGGATGCTCTGCTAGGGCGGAGCCTCTTTCATGCTGCCCTCTTACTGGTCCCAAGCTCCTTCCATCATTTTCCTCTATGGACAGTTTACCAAACGTGCTGAGTCATCTTTATGGAACTTGGTCCCCCTTCTATAAAGTGAAGGGCAGGAGGGCTTTGTTTTCTGCTTTTCCAGAAAAAAGATTCTTAAAATAGAATCGGGGTGGCGAGTTTCTTAATTTAGGTGGCGGGCCAGTGGTTGTGAGAGCTAAAAGCCACCCATGGCCTCACTCTCCCCACATGGTGCCACACCTTTCAGTGGGGGGTCCCTCGGGGGTTTGGAACAGGGGAAGCTCTGCACAGACCTACTGACATCTGAAACAGGCGAGAGCAGTGCCGATCACACACACTCAGAGATGCAGGCAGAATAAATCAGTGCTCACCACGGGGCAGTGTGCACAGAGCGCCCCTGCGACTGCTAATGGGGACAGGGCCCGGCCTTCTCAGCGCCTCTGTCCCTGACTGTGACACCTGCATTCCCAGCACCGAGCATCACCTAGGAGATGCTGAGGAACCCAGAAGGGACAGGCCTGAGGCTCAGCTGTTTGTCCTCGCAGGTTGGCTGGGGACAAGGGCCCCGGTCACTACTCCCTAACCATGCACCTGACCCCGGGGCTGCCATTTCTGCCCACCTCTGTTTACAGTGAGTGCAGAGGGAGGGGTGGCCTGGGCAGTTCCAGGCGAGGCATTAGGCCCTGTGCACACCCGGGGGAGACGGCCCTGTCACCACCACACACTCTCAGGGTGGCTGCTTTGGATGACCACTGGGCCCTGGGACAAGGCTGAAGACCTTTGCAGGTCAGGAATCACCTGTGACAATCAAAGGCATGTGCTCCCAGTCACTGGGTGAGAACATTCCTGACCCTCTGCAGATGCTGGGGGTGGGGGGCTGGCGGTGCTACAGTACGAGGTCTCCAGCCCTCCTGGAAGGTGTGGCTGCAGGAGGTTAGAGCGTGAGGAGGGGGAACTAGGCTCTGAGAACTGGGTGGCAGGGACATTGACCAGCCAGAATGACTGCTGTGTCACGGCAGGCACAGTGGTCTAACCCTCACGCTGTCTCCTAGGTGTCACCCTGGAGCAATGAGCGGCGCATGCAGAGGAACACAGCAGGTGGGCCTCTGCCCGGAGGAGCCAGAAAACCAAACAGGTACAATGCACATGTCATCACTGCACACTCTCCCAAGATCAGAGTTGGCAGAGTGAGGCCAGGCTGTAGTCAGACCCTGCAAGGTGGCTGTGCGTCACTAAACCACCACAGGTAGTTTCTACTTACACCCCAAACCACCAGGGCAGAGCAGGGAGCCTCGGGCCTCGCCCAGTCTGGTGGTGTGTGTCGTGGGGGGAAAGCCAGACTTCTCACAGGCCTTTAGAATTGAATCACTCCAGGTCCATGGCACGCACAGCCCTGCAGGGATAGTCCAGAAGTTTTCTTGGACACTCAATTAGCATGGAATGCATGGAATGATTTTCCCAAAGTGTCTCTTCAAATGATAGGAGTTTTGGCTTTTTCTGCAGGTTTCCCAGGCTCTTCCTTTCACAGGACCCCACTCCCTGCAGTCACCTCCCACCCCCGGAGACCTGGAACCTTGGCCTGAGGACCCTTGCTCTCCTCTGAACTCACAGATGCCATGTTTTGTCTTTGTGATTTACTTGACATTACAGCCAGGTGACACCCCTCCTCTTCTATCCTGTGGTTTCCACCTCCTACTGGTGTAACTTTGCACATTTGCAGCTCCTCAAGTGGCCTGCAAGCTCCTTGAAGACAGGAAGTACTGATGCAGCCACACAGCACCTGGGAGAGGCCCTCCTGCTAGCTCTGGCTCCTGCCTTTCTCTGACTGTAAGTGCCCAGTATTTTTTTTCAGAGCAGCCTGTTGCCGGTCTTAATCAATGAACAAAAACAAAACCTGGCTAATGTAATTGGGCATCTTCATTTTAGCAGCCTGAGTAAAGAATGCAGAACTCGATCTATGAAGCTACCCCCTTCCATCTTTTCCCGTCAGTCCGATGCCCTTCGACTTGTTTATGTTGGGTTTTAATGTGAGGTTGTATGCACCCCACCCCTGCAGTTAGAGGGACTGGGGTCCAAGGAACATCATGGCTACAAGGACAAAAGCTCTGCCCTGCCGCCTGTCAGCACGAACGCCTTAATTGCAGTGAGACAAACAGGCCAGCCGTCTCGCTATTGATTCCCACTGGCCTTTCCTGGTGACACCAGCCTAGATGGAGCGGCAAGAACCCTAATTACAATCAGTATGAAGAATCCTGCATTATTAGGAAAAAGAGAAAGTCTTGTGCAGTGACTTTTCATTCTGTACAAAATGCATCTGCTGGGATCACAGAAGTTTAGCTCGATGCTCAGCATTTCTCCGTCCGCTGGGCCACAGCTGCCAGAGGCAGATGAGCCGGCAAGGTCAGAGTGAGCCCGAGGGCCTTTGGTGGCCTCTACCAGTGCCTTTCTCCCAGGCTCTCCCCGAGCGGTCGCCCACGCTTGGGCTCTTGGTGCCCTACAGGTGGGCCTGGCGCTGCTGCTCTAAAGTTACAGAACCACTGGGCGGGGACGAGCACCTGGCGGATAACTGCCTCCATGAAGCAGGTCCCGCCTGTTTTCAATAGTGTGCTCCCTTCTCCCAAGTTATCTGCTGACTCCAGAGCTTTCAGCTGATTAGGATCAAGCTTTTTTTGCTTGAAATAAGCCTTGGGGGGAGGTTTGAAGCTTTGTTTTCAAAGATCAGAATTTTAGGCAGCTATAAGATGGGGTTAGGGGCAGATACAGAACTTTGACTCAATACTGTCACAGGAAGAGAAATGGTCAGTAGTTACATATTCCAGGTGTTCCCATACCATGATAGGTGTGAACACTGGAAAGTGTCCTGCAGTGATTATAAAGGAGCCAGGGCTTCATTCAAAACCCCCGACCTCCACACAGCACAGGCGAGTTAACCTGCTTCAGTCTGGCTGGTGCTGCCAGCCTTCACTTGTGGATCCCTTTGCAAACCCAGCTCACCCTGCTCCTAGAGGCTGTGCTTAGGAGCTGAAGGCCTCCTAGATGTGACCAAGTGAAAAAGGATCAAAAGATACCATCAGGAGTAACAGTGGCATAAGATGGTTCACCCTGTTTGTCCCCCACAATTCAACAAACAGCTGTGGGATGCAGCACTATGCCCAGGACACGGAAGCGTCCTGCCACCTGTACACCCAGCAGAGCAGTGAACTTGGAGAGTGCTGGCTTGGGCAGATACCTAAGAGAGGAACTGCAGAGGTCTATCTAGCCTTCCCCAGGGGAAATGCCAGCATGCCATCAGAGCAAAAATCAAAGGAATTTAAATGCAGCAGAGACAGCAAGAACTTTACCAGCAAACCTCCAGCCACAATGCACTGGATGAACTATCAGTGGTGGCGGCGGCACCTCCCATAGCTGCCCAATGGAGCGCTGGAGAAGCCACTTTCTCTGAGGCGGGAACTCCATGACTAGGAGGAGGAAGGAGACTGGGAAAGAAGCATCGAAAGGCATTACTGGGACAAGGCTCCTGCTGACCGCTCAGCAGAAAGTCTGAGGAACCTCTGGGAGCACCACACCTGGGGGATCCCTTTGTTTCTGCAGGCGCACCTGATGCTTTAAGTCCACACTTCCCCCCACTCTGTGTCCACTTCTAAGTGTGGAGGCAAGAACAAGATCCAGCAGGGAGGGCCCTCAGAAAACTGGCCAGGGTCGCAGTGGTTCTCAACTTGTGGGTCGCGAACAATGAAAATACATCCTGCATATCAGATATTTACATTACGATTCATAACAGTAGCAAAATTACAGTTACGAAGTAGCAACGAAAATAATTTTATGGTTGGGGGTCACCACAACATGAAGAACTGTATTAAAGGGTCGCGGCATTAGGAAGGTTGAGAACCACTGGTGGGGAAGAGAGAAACCACAAACTTGAGCTATAGCACCACCTATAGAAACAAAAGAGGTTTCTTGCCAGCAGTCTGGTGAGTGGTAAGAACCAGAGGCATAAAAGCTTAGGCCACAAGAGGGAGCAAGACCAGAGTAACATACAAAGGCAGAAACCCCCCTAAACCAGCACCAATGAACAGAATATTCAAGGCGGTGTCTGCTACTTCCAATGAGAAAGCAGCAATGCAAAACTACAAACATCATTCAAAATCAAGGAAATCTCACCACTGAAAGGTAATAATCCTCTACCATCTCAGTTCAAAGGCACAGCATTTTGTGATCTTGCTGATAAAGAATTCAAAATCCCTGTTTTGAAGAAACTCAAGGAACTACAAGAAAGCTCAAAGACAATTCAATGAAATAATGAAAAAGAACCAAGTAGAAGTTATGTAGCCGAAGAACTCAGTGAATGAAAGGAAAAAATGCAATAGCATATATAGAAGGGTAGAGCACAGACTGAGTTAGAGGACAGGAATTGTGAATTAACCTACTAGAGGAGAACAAAGAAAAGATGATAAAAAGAGTGAAGAAAGCCTACATGGCCTGTGGGATTTCATCAAAACAACAAGGAATAGAATATATCCCTTTGTCGTCTTCTAGAAAGAACTAACCCAACTTGGGAAGTGAATTGAACACCCTATTATATCAATGCACACAAAGCTTGTCCAAAACATATTGTAATGAAACTGTCAAAATTTAAGATGAAAGAACCCTAAAAGGAACCTGGGGAAAAATATTATAACTTACAAAGGCATCCCAGTTGAGCTATCATTGGAACTCGGCAGAAACCCTGCAGACCAGGAGAGAGTGGAGTTAGATATTCCAAGTGTTGAAAGAAAAAATGCCAGCAAGTATACTATATCCGGCAAAATCATCCTTTGGCTATCAAAGAGAAATAACCTTCCTAGAAAAACAAAAGCTGAGACAATTCATCACCACTAGACCTGCCTTTCAAGACATTCAAGCTGAAATGCACAGATGCTAATCAGTGACATGGAAACACATGAAAGTATGCAACACACTGGTAAAGGTAAATAAACAGAAACTCCAAATTCTGTAATAGGATGTGTGTTACCCACTTAACTACAATACAGATTTCAAAAGAAAAGAGCATTAAAAATAGTCACAGCTACTATAATTTGCTAAACACATAATATAAAGAGGTAAATAATGACATCAAAGATATAAAAGGGTAAAGCTTTCATAGATGATTGAACTTAAATTGCTCTCAGCTTAAGTTTAATCCATGAGATGTCTTATGTAACCACAAAGCCAAAACCTAGAGTAGATGCACAGAAGATAAAGAAAACGGAAACAGAGCATACCACCACGGAAAGACAACAACTTACAAAGACAGGCTTACATGGAGGAAAAAGAAATAATGCAAATGCGAAACAACCAGAACACAATAAGATGGCTTTTGTAAGTCCTTACATATCACTAACATCTCTAGATCTAAATGGATTGAATATACCAATTGAAAGGCAGAGAGCTGCTGGATGATTTTTTTTAAAAAAAGCAAGAACCAAAACTACAAGTATATGTTGCCTACAAGAGACTCACTTCGGCTTTAAGGACATCCATAGGCTCCAAGTGAAGGAACGGAACAAGACATTCCATAGAAGGTGAGGTAAATATACTCAGACAAACTTTAATCCAAAAATGGTAATAAGAGACAAGGTCAGTATATAATAGTAAAGGGGACAATTCATCAAGAAAATGAATTCAAAGCAATCATATGTAACAGAACTGGGAGAAACAGACGATATAGTATTAGTTGGGGACTTTAATACCTCACTTTCATCCAGACAGCACATCAACAAGGAGACATTGGACCATACATTAGTCCAAATGGACCTAATAGATATGTATAGAACATTCCAACCCAACAGGAGCAGAATACACATTCTTCTCAAGTAATCAGAACATTCTCCATGACAGAACATACACCTAAAACAAGTCTTAGTAAAAAAATAAAAAAAGATGTAAACTACAGAAAACATCTTTTCTGGCCACAATGGTATGAAACTAGAAACCAACAGGAGGAAAGCTGGAAAATCTACATACATGTGGAAATTAAACATACTTCTGAACAATCAGTTGGTCAAAGAAGACATCTAAAGGAAAATAAACCATCTCAAAACAAATGAAAACACAACATACCAAAACCTATGGGATGCTGCAAAAGCAGTTCTGAGAGGGAATTTTATAGTGATAAGTGCATATATTAAGAAATAGAAAGGTCTCAAATAAACAACCTAACTTTACACCTTCAGAACTAGAAAAAGAACAACAAATTAAGACTAAAGTTAGTAGAAGGAAGGAAATAACAAAGAACAGAGTGGGAACAAAATAAATAGATACCAGGAAAAAGCAAATCTTTGGCTAGACCATGAAAAAAAAAGACAAAATCAGAAATGAAAAAGGAGACATTACAACTGATACTATAGAAATGCAAAGGATCATAAGAGACTAGGAATAGTGAGAAGCTAACAAATTGGATAACTTATACGAAATGGATAAATTCCTAATGAACAACATAAACTGATGAGCAAAAATAGAACCAGAGTCATTGAAGCATTGAACAGACTGTCCAACCTATGAGGGAAGGCGAGGGGTGAGGGGGTAAGAGATCAACTAAAGGACTTGTATGCATGCATATGAGCATAACCAATGGACACAGACTGGGTTTGGGGCAGCTGGGGAGAGGTCAATGGGGGAAAAAGGAGACTTATCTAATACTTTAAATAATAAAGAATTAAATAAAATATACCAACATGCCAAGACCTAATCAGGAAAAAATAGAAAATCTGAACAGACCAATAATGAATAAGAAGATTCAAATCGATATTCACAACCCTAGGACCAGGTGCTCCACTGGTGAATTCTACTAAATATTTAAAGAATAATTAACATCAATCCTTTTCAAACTCTTCCAAAAAACTGAAGAAAAGGGAACACATCAAAACTCATTATATGAGGCCAGCATTACCCTGATACCAAAGCCAGGTAAGGCACAAAAGCAAATTCAACTAGTAGGACTACATTAAAATGAAAGCTTCTATGAGCAAAAGAAACAATAACATAATGAAAAGGCAATGTACAGAATGGGAGAAAATATTTGCAAACTATATATTGGTGAAGGGGTTAATATTCAATATATATAATGAACTCATATATCTCACTAAGAAATAATCCAATTAAAAAATAGAGGAATTGAATATTTTCCCAAAGAAGATATACAGATGGCCAACAGGTACATGAAGAGATGCTTAACATTACTAATCATCCGGGAAATGCAAGTCAAAACCACAATGTGGTATCACCTCATACCTGCTAGAATGGCTGCCATCAAGATAAGAAATAAGTGTTGGTAAGGATGTGGAGAAATAGAATCCTTGTGCACTGTTGGTGGGAATGTAAATTGGTTCAGCCATTATGGAAAATAGAGATTCCTAATAATATTAAAAATTGACTGAAGCACTATATGATCCAGCAACTCCACTCTTGGGTCTGTGTCCAAAGGAAATGAACACAGGCTATTGAAGAGATATCTGCACTACCATGTTCATTACATTATTCACAGTAGCCAAGACATAGAAACAACCTAAGTGTCCATCAGTAGAATACTATTCAGCCAAGAGAAAGAACATTTGCAACAACATGGATGGACTGGAAAGTTATTATGGTAAGTGAGAGAAGTCAGACAGGAAAAGACAAATATCACTTATATGTGGAACCAAAAAAGCCAAACTCATAAGAACAGCAGAATGGTAGTTACCGGGGGTTAGGGGGGTAGGGAGATATTGAAGTTATAACCTTGCAAACAAGTCCTAGGTTTACAGACAACAGTACTATATTATCAATTTTAGAGATGCTAAGAGACTAGATCTTTCTTGCTCCCACCACCAAAAAGAAAAGATAATTATGTGACGTGATAGAGATGCTACAGTGGTAATCATATTGCAATATCTAATTGTATCAAAGCAAGATGTTGTACACCTTGAATGTACATGCTTTATATGTCAATTATATTTGGTAAAGGAAGTTACCATCAGAAAAATATCTAGAAGACTAGTTTTCAAACATTCGCCAAAAGACATTTCATAGCCCAAAGCTTAACAGGTGAGCTATGCTAGTGTGTCAGTGTAATTCGAGGCCTTTACAAGCCTGTGGGAAGCTTAGCAGGATGCTTGGGAGCTCTGGGATAGCACAGTCACCATTGAGAAGGGGGAATCTTTTGTTGATGCCCCATTTTAAAAAGGCTGCCCTCCTCTGCCAAGGACCAGTCTGCATGGGCAGGGGCCATCTGGATTCAACAGGGCTGGGCTGTGAGCTCTGCCTGCAAATTCTAGGTAAGGGGAACCCCAGTGAGTGTGGCCAAAGCCAGGGCTGCAGGCCAGAATGTACCTGTTTCCAGAGAGACTGCCTGAGGCAGTGGTTCTGGGTTGAGACAAGGGCGCTACTCAACATCTCATGAAAAACCAAGGGCTTTTCCATCCATTAGCATCTACTTATCTGAGATGTCACATTTTAATTTCTTCTTCGCCGTTTTTATAATACATTCAAAAACCAATCACTGATATCTGGTCAGTGATGAATATTTAATCTTCAAAGTATGTTGTTGGGATGCTGTGCTAAGCAAGATGGGTTCATTTCCCTTCTGATTTTTTTTTTGTACTCAAATTTATTTAATTCCTACTCTGTGTAAGTTTCCTTGTATTACAAGCCTCGTTCTAGATTGCAGCTCCGCCTTCTTGTGAATAAGGTCTATTGTATGTGTGAAAAACACAAAGAAAAATGACACAATGGAGAAGAAGAAAGTAGAGTTTCAAGATAAAGGGATAATTAGAACATGGCTGCACAAAGGAATTCTAATGAAAGGGTTGTGTTTGAAATGCATTGGCATGTTACTGTATATAGAAGTATGAACTTTTCCCAATTTTGTTTTCAATATTTCCTAGATCCTTCTTGCAAAAGCACACTACACCAAGCAATGTAAAAATCTAAACCAATTCATATTCCTAAGTTACCAACTCTAATATCAGGTTTAATCAAGACTGAGCAGTTAAATCCTTATGTCAGTCTCAAACAGAAGAGGAACACGCAGCAACCAGGGGCAGCCACACTGGCCAAGGGCAGCCTCTGCTGATCCAAGGCCCTGACACCAAGGTGACCAAGTTCACTCCTGTGATTCAATGATGCCACTGAATGAATCGGTTGGCAATCTATGGCCTGCAGGCCAAATCTGGCCCAAGGAACATTTTTGTGCACTTTTAAATGGTTGGGGGAAAAAATCAAAAGAATATTTTGTGACGTGGAAATTGTATGAAATAGTTTTACTGGGACGCAGCCGTGCTTTCAGACGACAAGGGCAGAGCCACGTTGTTGTGACAAGGATCACAGGACCCACAAAACCTACAGTACTTTCGACGTGGCCTTTTAGGGAAAAACATCTGCTGGCTCCTGGATTGGAAGGCATGCCATGGATTTAATGAGGTTTTGGTTGTTTATTAAAATATATAAATCAAGTATACGATGTCTCCTGATTTAAGTCTGTGAATCAGGACATATGGCACCAGCTAGATCTGGCTTTCCAAATATTATACATTTCTCTGAGCCTTTAGGAAATGCTTTCGGGAGAACCCTTGTACAGGGGCTGAGCTAGATAAGGGGGTTGTCTAGCTTACAGGCTTTAGAATCTGTCATTCAAAGGGAGAGTTGCCATCACTTACGCCTCCCATTTCTGACTGTGCCCTCAGGAGCCATTTCCCTTTGATCCTATAGCCCCTGCAGATCATACCCATTTACGGCTGACTCTCATTGTCCATAAAGTCATTGGGAACAGTGAATTCCAAACACTGAACCTTCACTCCTAGGGAAAATATGGAGTTAGGTTTCTATGAGCTACTGATCATGACATTTTCATAAAACGATCTCTACTTAACCTTGTTTTATGTGTATTTCTGTTTAAAGACTCCTTATTTAATGTACACTGCTGACTCCTTAACATTGAACTCACATTCAACAGCACTATACCGCATGCCTGAACAAAGCTTACTGAACACTTACTTTCTCCATGAAGCACATCACAGCCTCCTGCCCTTAAGAACACAAGACAGTGTATGAGCACTACATTTGGGGACAATTTTAAACAGCAACATCACTAACAAAAATGCAAGAAATGTGTTACCAAGTAGATCATGAAAAGCACACTTATTTACTGTATGAGCTGAAACAAGAAGGGAGAATGTCACCTTGCTTGACCTTCATTGGGAACATGACTCAATTTATTACTCTGCTCATGTCTGTGAAAGTGCTGAGAGTATTGATTTGGGGGGTGCGGGTTACAAGTATTTTAAATGTTTTTGTTAGTCCTCACCTGAGGATTTTTTTTCCATTGTTTTTTTGGGAGAGAGTGGAAGGGAGGGGGAGAGAGAGAGACACATCGATTGGATTGGTAGCCTCCCGCATGTACAGGTGCCTGGGATCGAGCCTGCAAGTACATGCCCTTGACTGGGAATTGAACCCGTGACCCGTGTGTGTAGGCTCATGCTCTAACTCTTGAGCAACACCGGCCAGGGCTGGAGGATACAATTTTAACTAGTAGGCAAACTCAAAAATACAGAATCTGCAAATAATGATCGACTGTGTGTGAAGATATATACACTTTCTACTCCCTTTAACCATGACCTTGATCAACTGGCATCTTCAATGTCAGTCATTTCATAGGATCTGCCCTAGTCCAAAATGGCACTGATAATAACGTTCCTCTTTTCTGTTGATTAACGATGTCTGTGTCCCTTAAGAAATTTCTTCACTATTTCTTTTTGTATTAAATTAGACCTGAGGTTTAAGGCTCCTTTCGAGCGTGTGGACGAGTCTCCGGTTTCCTTCGATTGGACACCCTGCTCCACTGAGGCTTCTGCCTTCCATCCCTGCAAGGTCCATGGCCACATCCGCACCGGCTGCCACAGGTGCTGCTCTCCCACTCGTCATGCCCTCTGAGCTACACGACTTTACTTAGTGGAGCCCCTTGTTCAGAGTTTATGAAGGACCTCAAGATGGAGACAGCGGAACAGGAAGCTTAAGAGTGAGACCCTTCTACCAGTACGTGTGGGACGCTAAAGTGACACCTCTCCTCACCTACCAGCAGCCCAGGAGCTAACCAGGTGCAGGGCTGGCTATGCACAGATGCCTCTCACAGGTGCTGCGTCCTCTCCATTCCTGCCTTCTGCTCCCGCCTCCCTTAGGAACCAGGGAAAATGCACTTAATCACTCCCTGCCTTAGTTCTTTTCTCCATGAAAGGGTAAAAAAAGGAGTAAATATTATTATTCCTCTTTTATAGAGTAAGGAATTAAGATGAGGTGATGAAGTGTAAATAGTAATATTTACTCATCCTTACCACATGGAGATATTAGAAGGATTCAATGATGGGACTTAGGAAGAAAGGCACTAGGTAAACCCCAGGCATTATATGGTTATTTTATATTGTAAGAAGAGGGATTTAGGCAGCATAAGAGGGAGGGATTTATTGACACAGGTGTTAGACAATGAGATAGTTTTCCAAAATCTTCCCTAGATATATTTCAGATTAGAGAGAGATTCCTGTGTGTCAGCTTAGATTTAGATGTGATTTTCTATGAGCGAGCTTCCAGGACCCTCAGTGCTTCTTTCTACAGGGTATTTTTTCCCTCACAAAGCTCACCCTGTGGCATCATAAATCCCAAAGATTCAGGTGGGAATGGAATGCACAATTCCTTTATACCTCCCCAAACAAGGCCAGGTCCTAGTTTCCCCCACCATTCTCATAGAAAGTTATTCTCTGACAGATTTGAGAAACTGGCTATGAACAATGAATGGCAATGTTCTGTAGACGTGCAGTGTACGAAACATTCATTAATAATGAAGTCAAAGAAGTTATAAGTTCAGAAGAGAAGATTTTGACACTAAAACAAAAGTCACAAAATGGGAGAAAATGTTTGCAAATCATATATTAGATAAGGAGTTAATATCCAGAACATATATAAAAACAAAAATATGGGCCAAGAACTTGAGTAGACAATTCTCCAAAGATGACATATTCAGATGGCCAGTAAACACATGTAAAGATATTGAACACCACAAATCTTAGGGAAATGCAAACCAAACCACATGTGCCACTATCAAACAGCAGTTAACACTTGCAATGCAAAAATACATCCACCCCTAGAAGCCTGACCACAGCTGCTTCTTTGAAACTGTTTTTTTTGGGGGGGGAAATAGATGCTCAGAGGGCTTATGATTCATTAAAGTTGCTGACCAATTCAAATACTCAACTGCCAACCTGTTCTTTCAGAGAATGCTGTTTTCACTCCCCATGGCACAGTTCTGCCCACACATGTGTGCACCGTGTAGGACAAGTCCGAGATCACTGACGTGTGTCCTGAAGGGTGGCCTAGTGTGCTGCCTTTTAAAGCAGCACTTAGATTTACGTCCACAGGGTTCCTATTTGTGGTGCTCCTAGGAACAAACGCTCTTTTTCTGAAGTGAGCAGGACTCACTCTATACACAGAGCTGGTCCTCCTGCAGCCCTTTGTTCCCTGGAAGAGAATCCACAAATGCTGACTCACTGATTTCCTCTAATGAAAAGCCAGAGGCTGTCTCAGGTCTGTGTAAGCGCGAATGTTAGAAAGGTCCCTCTGGGCTTACAATGCATTTTTCAATGTTCTGTCTGGAATAGGAATATAAATAGAACTTTCAAGATGCTCCTGTTAGGCTACTTCTAAGAGCAAACATTTTTTATAATTTAAAATAAAGGTTTTAGAATTAAAATGATTCCCCAAAGAGTATTCTCTTTCCAGACAAATGGAGTAGGAAGGACTGGCTTTACCTGCCACCAGAAACAACCAAAACTCAGAAAAAATGCTTTTCAAGCTACATATCAGTCAATAGAGGACAATCTGTAGGATAAAATATGGGATCAAAGCTTTGTGACACTGGCTTAGACAAGGATTCCTTAGATACACCACCAAAACATGGCTCATAAAAGAAAAAATAATCAATTGGGCTTCATTCAGATGGAAAACTGCTCTTCCAATGACATTGCTAAAAGAATGAAAAGAGAAGCATAGGCTGCAAATCACATATCTTATAAAGGAATTCTACCTAGACTATAGGAACTCAACATTCTAATTGAAAACAAGCAATTCTTTTTTTCAAATGAGCCAAAGGGCTGAACAGACACTACACCAAAGAAGACATAACGACAGTAAGTAAGCACATGACGAGATCATTCGTCACCAGGGAAATGCAAATTAAAACCACAGTGAGACACCACCACACAGTTATTGCGATGGCTACAACTAGGAAGACTAATCTTACCGAGTGTTAGCAAGGATGTGGAGCAATATGAACTCACTTGTCAAGGGAATGTACGATTCATTGTACGACGACTCTGGAAAGGAGTTTGGCAGTCTCATAAAAAATGGGAACACACTGCCTATATGACCCAGGCATTCCTCTACCAGCGATTCACCCAAGAAAAAGAGAGTGATGTCCATTTCAGGACTTGCACACACATGTTCAGTGCAGCTTTCTCTGTAATAGTTTCCAATCTGGGAACAACCCACACTCCCACCCATGGGTGACTAGACTACCAAAATGTGAAGTATCTGTGCCATGGGTGCTACGCAACAATGAGTGAGAACTAAATACTAACGTATGCAAAAGGATGGATGGATCTCAAAACAATCATGTTAAATGAAGGAAGCCAGGCAGAAAAGACTACATACTACATGATTCCATGTGTATGAAGGTCTAGAATATATGAATGAGTACACTATATGAACTCCAGAATATATAAATGAATTTACATTGCCAGAAAGCAAATAGGGAGCAGTAGGTAGGAAGAAAGGTTAAAAAGGTGCACAAGGAAAGTTTTGGGGTGATAGACATGTTTGTTGTCTTGGTGAATATATGGGTCAAACTTCTCATATGGTACACTTTAAATATGTTTACCTTATTGTGTATCAATTATACCTTGATTAAAAAATACTAAAAGGACAATGATTTGCCCTGGGGGATTTTGCAGAAGATCGTCAGTTAGAATATAGCCACTTGGCAACTTGAGTTCCTATCTGGTGGCCAGCACTGTGCTGGCTCACACAAGCAGCTGGCAGAGGATGGACTGACACATGGAGCCCTGGGCTGGCCCCTAAGTGTTTCTACTGTGCTGCTCTGCTGAAGGCATAAAGATTCTGAAAGGCTGTTGGAAAAAAGTTGTAACTTCTATTATATTACATGCAAGTTGCTTCAAAACACATCTATTGTCATATGTTGTGATGACACCTGTATACTCATTTTGATACTGCACTTGTGCCTGCCCGTACATTTGAACAAACAAGAGAATTCATCAAGAAAGAACCACAAAGCCCCATTCTAAGCTCCATTCAGAAGGATTTTGACACAACCACCAGGAGGAAGTAACTGTGCCCTTGTTCTCAGATGGTCTGTATCCATGCTTTGCTTTCCTCATGTCCTTTGCTGTGTCCCCCAAAAGCCTGTTTGCCATCCTCTCTTATTCTTCATTTCCCAGTAAAGCACACACTTTAGGACACTGGTAATCAGCAGAACTATCCATCCCTGAATTCACTTGCTGGTCATCTGACTGAGACCATACGAAAAGTTCAGAGAAAGCAAAGGTCAACCTGATAGGCAATGGGTTTTCCATGCAAAATACTGCAAAGTGACATTCTTTTATCAAAGAACCTGCAGAGATAAGGTTCCACTGGCATAAACAGATTTCTAAAGGATGAACCATTAGTTCAAAAGAAATACTAATATTAGTCATCAAGCCTGCAACATTTTCCTCAACAGAGAAATATTTGAAGATGAATTTCTTATGCAAATCTTGGGTGATACAGTTTACCTCCCAAAAGTATAAAAACCTCATAAATGTGAAAAACTAAATTAGCATGACTGTATACAACTTTCTTTTTTTTGTGCCAGAATGGGAGAATACACAAAGTGAAACAAGAAGCACATTTTAAATGACATAAAGCAAGTAATTCAAATCAATCTTTTGTAGAAACCTCTACCAGCGGTTCTCAACCTCTGGGTCGCGACCATTGGAAAACACATATAGCATATCAGATATTTACATTACAATTCATAACAGTAGCAAAATTACAGTTATGAAGTAGCAACGAAAATAATTTTATGGTTGGTGGTCACCACAAATGAGGAACTAACTGTATTAAAGGGTGGCATTAGGAAGGTTGAGAACCACTACCTCAGCTGCATCTATAACTGGTTAAGTTAGAAAAAACAATCTCAGAATTTGCTTTCTGTATTTACATTAAGACAAGAAAGGTGACTCCTATGAAGAACAGTGAATATAGGATTCAAAATTTGGCAAAGGTTGAGATGATCCATGCTGGCCCTGGACCACTAATAATGTTTTTAAAAGATTGGGTTATTAGATTAACAGTTGTAGAAGATGGACACAGCAATGTGAAAGCAAACAGGTCTACTAACCAAACATTTCCTAAGTCGCTCACAGAAATGTGAAACTTGACCCGACCCCGGGCCGGGACACGGGTTCTGCCCTGGTGGCGCACGTACCTCTGGTCCTGCTCCCAGGGAAAGCCACACCCTTGGCTTGAAAGGAGGTTTGTTACAAACGTGACCTGGAGGAAAATTTCCTTCCTGGTTAGCTCTCACCTCCAGCTGTCTCCCACTCGATAACAGACCTTTACTCTTCCCAAGTCCCAAGAACTTTCTCAACTCTCCTACTTCATTTGGAAAACAGTGTGTGGTTGCTGACCCTTCATTGAAGAGGCATCAAAGGACAATACTCACATCATGCATGGAGTCCAGAAGCTTGGTCAGTTGATAGAACCTCTGCCAACTCTGCCCAGAATTGTTGGGACACTTAGTTACCATCTTCCTCAGCTCTTTGATGTAATTTGTCCTCATTTCTTCAAATGCAGCTTGGCTTTTGAGGCCATCCTTGGGAACTGTGTTTAAGGAGAACAGATATTTAAAATCCCAGGATGAAAAACAGTTTTCACATCTTAGCAGTTAAATGGCCTACGATATTTTGAGATTGTTAGGTTCCCACTTTTAGGTTGACACTGAATCTCAATTAATTGCATTTATCAGTAAATAAGGCAGTTATCTATTGGTAACTCTTGTACACATACGTATACAAAAGAATAATAACTGCTATTTATCAGGAGCATGTTATTACATTTTGCATATATCAGCTCACTTAATCTTGACATCAGTCTTATGACATAACCATTATATTACTCTTATTTTACAGATGAGGAAGCTAAGGACTGGAGGTTTACACACTTGTCCAAGGACACAATAAATGGCAGAGAAGACATATAAACCTAGCTTGGTCTGTTTCCAAAGCCTGGCTCTTGACCACAATGCTTCATGGCCTTGTGGCTTGTCATCAAAGTGTTTTATGAATCCTGACTTGCCAACACCTCTGAGGAAGGAAAACATACTTTGATTTTCCAGAACAACTGGAAGAGCCACAGACAATCTAAGCTGGAGCTAGAATTAGAAAGCAATGTTTTCATATTCAAGTTCAAATATCAAAGACACTTGGGGAAACTGGCCATCTACCCATGGAAGAATGCGCATACAAAGAAGCACTTTCCATTCTCTTTGCCCCAGATCACATGACAATGCCAGATCACATGACAATGAGGTACTGTCATGTGACCTCTCAGATAACCTGAGGAGGGGAGGGGGGCTTGTGTGTAGTGGCAGTCTGCAGCCAAGGGAATATCTAAAACTTACAAAGAGAATATACCATGTTCATCTTTATCTCTGGTAAGGTAGAAAATGAAGGATTATGTTTTCTTTTATGTAGTGACTAGCTGATAACAACATTCTGAGTTGGAAACTGCTCTTACCATCACTTAATTACACAGCACATTTGTTACTTTATCATAACCTGTATACATGATAATTGACAGGGTCATCAGCACTTTAGAATGGCTACGTTTCTGAATAGTACATGCAACCCTGGAAGCCAGGAATGCCACTGTTTGCAATTAAACCTGTGCTTTTGTATAAAGATATGGATTGTCTTGCAAAATTAACTTCACGTATTAATAATCTTCTCCTTGAGTTGAATTGGTGAGGTTTTTGATTTGTCTATTTTTGTGGGGGGAAATAAGTCCCTAATAGCTACTGCACCAATTCCTGAGGCTTTCACAATATTAGTTGTGGTTTCAAATATTTGACATTCACATTAAGAATTAAATACCATCCGTTATATAACTTTTTTTTTCTTTAAAATTAAAAACTTGCTATAAAAACACTAAAAAAGGATGGTAATAACCAGGACGTTAATATTAAAGCTATAGATCTGGTTCAACCAAAATTTTAATGTTAACCTAAAACTTTCTAAAAGAAACTGAAAGTTTGCAAATAGCAGCCTATATTTCCCATCCACATATTAACTTTTGAGGTTATGACATTTTATGGAGTAAAACTTTTGTTTTTCAATCTAGAAATATTTATGGGTGTCATCCTATACATTAAAAAATTACCTAAAATTAGAATAAGTGAATACATTTCACAACTATATTTCAATACTATTTGACACATAATAGAAGATTAAGCAAAGACCTTCATATTTCTGATGGCTGTGTTATCAGAAGTTCTCAAAATATGAACAACCTGTGTCGAATTTTACTTTTACATAACTGTAGTGGTTGAAATATATTGTACCAATTTTACGGAGAGATTTTTTAGAAGCTGAAACAAACCCACAAATAAAGAGAACTTGAGCAAAACCTCAGGATTTGGAGGTCTGCCCAGATTTTGTGAATTTACTTATTAAGCAGCATGGCTGCTGGAAATCGTCCAGAACCTAGGGGCTGCAGAAGAGCAGAGACTACGGGCGGAAGTCCGTCTGCTCTCCTCTGCGAGCAGAAGGAGCACAAAACTCTTGCTGTCACTGCTAAACAGTCTCCTCATTCGCTGGACATCAGGGGTGCAACCTCACATCCCAAGTAAGAGGAAGGATGCTTAGGCATTCCACAGGTTTGCAAAATGAGCAAACTAAAGCCCACAGTTCCTGTGATTCATAAAATTCTTGTTCTGCCTTTTGATTTTGCTTTTCCGGCATCTATAAAAAATCAGAAATCAAAGTACTGAGCTCCTTGGAAGCTAATACATCACCCTGGACAGCTTCAAAATCATATCAGAATTGATTATAGGCTGGCTGATTAAATGTGCAGGGGTGGGCAAACAGGTTACAGTTGTTCATATGGAAAATACCAACTAATAAATAATACAAGGACAAACTTTTGTGTACTCACAACTTACTTTTGTCCACTCCTGTATATAAAAGGGTCAGATACCAATTAAGATTGAGTAGTCAAAATTTATAAAGAATTAGAATCACGTGAATTTTTAGAAAAAAGATTTCATTTAAATTTTCTATCATCTGGGGTGTGTGTGTGTGTGTGTGTTTAAAACACGTTTCTAACCAGTGAAGGTTAATGACAGAGATTGGAAAGAGGAATGAGATCACTGACTTGAGTCTCAATTTCCAAGGTTACATTCCAGGGAGGTGGGGAGGAGGGACCGAGAGCCTGGATCCTGCCTTGCAGGCAGCTGAGGGTCTGAATGTAAACAGTGAGGGATGGCAGGGCCTGTGGCAAAGGAGAGAACATGCCCAGCCGCTGGCGGTCAAATTCTATGAAAATAAGACAAAAGGCCAAAAGCAACCTAAAAATCCTGCCCTGGCCAAACAAAACACAGCCGTGAGGTGCGGCGCGCCCCTGCCAGGCTGCCCATGGCCCCCTCTGCGGAGTCCACTCAGCCCACTCACAGCCCACTGTCCCTGAGGCTGTCAGGCGCCACGAGCTGCCTCTGCAGCCCTTGCTCCCTGCTCCTTGCTCCTGGGACAGTGCGGGCAGCCCTGGGCATGAAGTCCACAGTCCTGGGTGAGTCCTAACTCACAGAGGGTACTGAACAGTAACACTGTGTGCCTGTTCTGTCAACTCCAGAATTGGTATCAATCTCATAGGGCTGTTCTAGCATTCAATTATATCATGTAAAACTGCAAGGTGCTAAACATATGGGAAGTGGATTCTGATGTGTGGTCACCACTACATCCCTGCTCCTGCTGGACCTTGTCTGAGGCTCACTCTTCTGTAGGCCAAGCACTCTTGGCTGGAAATACATCTCTTCTTGTCCATTGTGTCCTTGTCACCTTGGCTACTGATGCCCCTTTCTTCCAAATGACTCTGTTGCAAACGGCCCTTCTCCCCAGCCCGATTCACTGGCCATGGAAGGGCTAGGCACACTCGGATGCCAGAGCTGGTCGGTCACTCAACAACTACAGCTCCTCTGAGGTCCACGCCACTCGCCCTGGCACCGCTGGCATCCAGAGCATGTCTGAGTGACCTCAGTGGCCATGGCATGTGGCGGAGGGATTACCTCTCCAGACGGTCTCCTGCCACCATTCTTGGTCTGCCCCTCATCTGACTGAGTTTCCTCAAATTCCTTCCCCTGTTTTGAACATGCCCTTGCCCAAGGAAAGGTGCTCCCTGTCTTTGCCAAGGCTAATTCTGACCCATCTCTTCTGGCATCTTATGCCATCAAGTCCTACTTGGTTCCAGAAGCGTAAAGGAGCTTCCCATCCATCTGAAAGTCCCTGGCCATCTGGCACCTGCCCGACGCCTAATGGTCAACGCTGGCAGGCGTCTCTGCAAGGCAGGTGGTTCGTCTCGCCCCTGTTGGAAACCGAGTCTTGGCTTCCACGCTGTACACCTCCCCTCTGACAGCTGTGTCTGTCCCTTCCGCCCGTGCCATCCCCCTGCACGTGGCCAACTGGACCTGGTCTCCTCTTTCTGTGGCACGGCAACCTCGCTCACCAGCTGAGTCCAGATTACAATTTCCCGTAAAGATAATTTCAAATTTATATCTCAATACCCAAACCAGTCTTCTGAGTGCCAGGCCCAAATTTTCTCCTTCTTTTGGCCTCTCGCTTAAGATATGTGTAAAAATGAATCTATCCAAAGATAAAATTCATTTTTTACTCCATAAAACTTTTTCCAAGTACCAATGTTAACACACTTCTCTTAATGGTATCACTGCCATCCTCGTCATTTCTCTGTGCTCACTTCTGACCCAGACCATGTTCATTTGCTCTTCCTGCTCCTGTCCTTCGTCAACCAACCACCATTAGCCAGTCCATTATTTCAACAGCCTCACAGGTCTCTGTGCTTCCAGACAGGATAGATCCTGTCTTGGCCTCTCCCACCTCCTTTCCTCTCAAATCCAGGCCACCACCAGACACCTCCTCCTAAAGCCACAAATACGGCTTTGCTCACGTCGCCCCGCGGCGCAGAGCCTTCAGGGCTGTCCTCTGGGCCCGCCCAGCAGAGGCCAGGTGTCTCCCACAGGCACTGAGTATCCGGGTCCAGGCCACATCCAACCTCACTCCCCGCTCCTCCCCAGTCCAATATAACCAGATGCACCTTGGAAAATTAAAGACTTAAGTACAATAAAAATTAAAAGTTAACAACACAACTCCCCAGAAGTAAGTGCTATTGCCTGAAGTGCTCTGCCACATTTCCACACTCACTCTCCCGGTTCCTTGCTGGGAATGCCATCTCCTTCCTCATAGCCAACCCGGAACCCTCCCAAAGCTCCCCAAGATCCACTCCCCCCGAGTCCCTCCCTGACCCCCGGAGCTGACCATGCCCTTCCCTCCCATGAGCCACCATGACACTCTATCACAGTAGCCATTCCCTTCCACATGTATTGCAATGATGTCTAAACTTACCTTAGAGTAAAACTCCCTGAGGGCAGAGACCCTGCCTCAGTTACCCAATCCTTCCCGACCTGCCCAATCCCACCACACACATCACAGACACCTAGTGAACATTTGAGGTCGGATGAAGGAAGGACTGAAGGCACGTGCTCTTTCATATGTCCCAAGCCTTAGCCTCTGCAAGTTACCTAGCTCATCAAAGGCCAAAGCCCTCCTCCCAGCTCAAGTTGTTCCTTTTTGTACCAACTACCTGATACTCTCCGTAGGCTACTCCCCAAAGGGGAGATGACCTGACCAGGTAGAAAGGTGCCTGGGCGGGCATCGGCTTACCTGTGCTTAACAGCAGCAACACTTTCATGATGGTGTATTCTTCAAAGGTGAGCTGCAGTCGGACGAACTGCAGGCTGACCTGGTGCATGCCCTGGCACAGCTCATACATGGCAGACTGGTGCATCTTCTCTCTGCCAAGGAAAAGGGAAAAAAGGTCTGAGAAACAAGGTTCCTTGTCAAACCCAGTCTGGCAGCTCCAGGCAGCCTAACGAGCTCGGTTTAAGTCAGAGTCTTCCTTTGGGTGTCAACACGGAGCAGATGTGCATTTTAAAGACAAACTGGGCCCTAACCGGTTTGGCTCAGTGGATAGAGTGTCGGCCTATGGACTGAAGAGTCCCAGGTTCGATTCTGGTCAAGGGCATGTACCTTGGTTGCGGGCACATCCCCAGTAGTGGGTGTGCAGGAGGCAGCTGATCGATGTTTCTCTCTCATCGATGTTTCTAACTCTCTATCCCTCTCTCTTCCTCTTTGTAAAAAATCAATAAAATATATTTAAAAAAACAAACTGGGTGCCTTGCCCAGTGACTGGGAATGGCTTGCCGTGCTTTCATTCTGTGGTGTGCGCTGTTGTAGTGAGGGCATCCAGAGAGCAGAGAAGCCACTGTGATGTGGCTTCCGTTCCGTGTCAGCAGAGTCCAAGCACTCACTGTTTGGAAGGACTGTGCTGGATGCTATGAACACAGGATAGTGATGACCAAATCCAGTTTCCACCTGGACTCTCCCCCCCGCCCGCAACACACACTTACAGAGGTCTTGAAATAAGTTTGTTAACTGTTTGAAGAAGCACCTTTAAAAAGGGAAATTAGACACAATTTGAAAAGGTGAGAACCTTGACTAGAATTTTTCTGGTAAATGGAGAAAGCGATGTGGGGGTTTGCCAAATGTTTCCATTCATTTGAACAACCAACCAATCCTCTTCCTCCACTAAATCCAATGTTGTCATAAAAAATCCACATTATGTTACGATAGAAGGCATTATTTCCTCTTTCCATTAAAAGTAAGGCATCACTTACAGGTTTTTAGATGTATTGGCTCATAGTAATTTGGGGGAGGCCCTGGGTAACTACTACTTTATATTGAGCAGAATGTAATTAGTGAAAAACAAAAACAGTGAAAAATGGGAAAGGACTTGACAAAGGCCGAAGAAATGAACAAAAAAGGTCATGGTGTGTGATAGATGTCTATGAATAACTGAAGGCAGGGCATCTGTAGGAAAGCAACACTGTGACGCCTCTTCCAGGAAGCACTCTTGGGTTCAACTGGCAGAAATCTCTCTCATCTCAACTCTGAAAGCCGTTTGTAAAGAACTCACAATGCAACCCAGAACATTCTGCTCTGCATTATGATGATGACGTCTTTCCTCTCTCATAAGCCGGAAGCTATTTTCAATGAAGGGAGTATTTTAAATACATACACTCACACAAACACACCCATGCATCTACAATCCAGAATTAACAATGCAAATAAATGCTAATATGTTTACTATATTTGATTCACATCATTACAAATGGAACATGACAGAGCTCAGGTTTGCTGTGTCTTCCTCCCTGATCCCATTCGTCTTCCTCGTTCAAGGGATACATTCACTTTGGCTGATTATCATTCCCTCTCAGATGTGACTGTTCCTGCACAGGTATGTATCTATAAACATAGCACACAGTACTGCTTTGTTTTAGTAAATTTGAAACTAGATATGTACCTCCGTCTGCAACTTCTTCTTATTCAATGTTATAATTCTGAGATGTATCCATCTTAGCACAGATAACTCCTGAGTTCATTCATTTTCAGTGCTACAAGTTTCACTTGTGTGACTGTATCACAATTCGCTAAACCATTCCACTACGGGTGGGCACTTGGGTTGTTTCCTCTTTACTGCTATTATCAGTGATGCTAAAGGAACATCCCTGAGCACTCCTCTGGGACAGAACGAAGACGATGAGCTGCAGATCTGTGCAGGTCGCTTTCCTTCTAACCAGCAGGAGACGAGAATGTCCCTTTATTCCACTTCCCCACCAATACTTGTCATTATCCAATTTAAAATGTTTTGTCATCTGATGGGTTGAAAGGGTAGCACACTGCTGATTCTATTTGCATTTCCATTATCACCAGTAGGCTGAATATTTTTCAAATGTTTTCTGAAGATGTGGTTTTTTTTGTTTGGTAATTTGTCTCTAAATATCTTTACTCATTTTATTGTAAGCCTTTTTCTCTTGCTGTTACTAATAACATTTTTTAAAAAAATTATTTTATTTTTAATCCTTCAAATACACACATATCTATTTTTTTAAGAGAGAAACGTTGATGTGAGAAACATTGATCAGCTGTCTTCCTTTCACACCTTGACAAGGGGACTGAACCCACAAACTAGGTATGTGCCCTGATGGGGAATTGAATCTGCAACCTTTTGGTGTATGGGACATGACCCTCTAACCAACTGAGCCACCCAGCTAGGACACTAATACCATCTTTAGTCCAAATATTTTTTGCCTTAAAATTTTTTAGTGACACTCATATTATTCCTTCATTATTCCCTCCCTTCTTTCATATCTCTTTCTTTCTTTTGCTCTGTCTTTAGAATTTGCCTGGTAAGCCCTTTTTGTAAAGTTCCTTATTTCTAAACTTCCCACATAATTATATTTCACACATGTCTCTTATAAACAGCAAAAGGCTAGATTTTAAAAAAATCTTAAAGTCTTTGGATTTGAATAGCTCAGTTTTAATCTGTTTTCATTTATCTTGATTACTGATACTGATTTTTTTCTACCATTTTAATGTTATCCCCTCCTTTGCTTCTTTCTTTCTGCTTTTCTTCCTTTTATTGGACTGATGCAGTTTGTTGTTTTTTAAAATCCCCCTCTTTGCTCCTGGACTGGGTTTAGAAGGCATACATTTTATTTTTACTCTTTAAATAATTAAGTTGTGAACTTGCATACTTAGACAGCTAAAGCTAATCAGTAGCCTTTCCATGAGCAACAGAAATGTAGTATACTTTATCTTTGGTCTACTGCTCTCCGTCTTCCATGTTACTGCTCTTTAGTATTTAAATTCCAGCTTGTTTTCAAATCGGCCCTGAATTTTGTCTCTCCTACATATCCACACCCCATGTCTGTTTAGAGTTACCAATATGTTTCTTTAGCCACCACTGTTTCTGGCATTTCCCTTACTTCTGGGTTTAATTTCTATTTGAAGACCATTTTTTGGGGGGGAATTCTTTCAGTCCTTGAATGTTTATCTTTCAGTCTTACTAGTAAGTTGTCTGAAAAATTTATTTCACCTTCATTCTTGAATGATAGTTTAAAAGTTACAGATTTCTAATTTGACAGCTAAGGACGTTCAGTACTGTGAAGACAGTATTCCACTACACCTGGGCCTTTAGTGCTGCCTCTGGGAAATTTCCTCTTAGTCTAATCGTCGTTCTTTTGTAGGCGACTTGCATTTTCCTCTTTGGTAGCTTAAAACATTTTCCTGTGTTAATTTGATGTTTGCAGTCTCACTGTGAAGTACCGAGGTGCAGACTGATTCTTATTTCTTCTGCTTGGGGTTCCATATCTGCATTTGATTTAGAGAATGCAGGTATTTCTTCAGTTCTGAAATGTTCTTAGCCATTGTTTCTTTAAGTATCATCCCTATCCCATTCATGCTATTTTTTTCTTGTTGAACTCCTATTAGCAGTGTGTTGGACCTTCTCATTTTGTCTTCCACATTAACTTCCCTCTCATATTAGTTATCTTCTTATCATTGCACTGGCATTCTAGGTGATTTTCTCAGATCTAGTTCCTGACAAATATTTTTTCTTTTCCCGTGTCCAATCTATTTAATGTCTATAGTGTTTTAATTATAATGGTAATATTTTTCATGCCTAGGTTCCTAGAAATGCTATATTTAGTTCTTTCTCAAACATTCATGTTGCATGATATACTTCTTACTTTATTGTTATTATATCTCCTTTCTCTAAATTATATCTTTACCTATTATACTTCTAAATACTTTTAATGTATTTATTTTATAGTTTCTCCGATTTTTTTTTGTTCAATTTTTTTTGGATGCTAATATGCAGGTCTACCATGTATTGTTTTGGCATATATTTGTCTTCTGGGTGAATCCCAGGGGCACTGTCTGTGGGAGGGACTCTGTAGGAAGTTTTAGCATTTGTAACTGTCAGGGTAGAGGCATTTCACTTGTTCTGGACCAGTTTTTATGCTAATTTCTCGGCTTGAATGCTTTTTTGCGAGACTTGTGTAGTTTAAATTTAGACCCCACACTTGACGTGGTGCAAGCTTGTGCTTCTTATTTCTTTCAGCTTCCTTGCCATGTCCCTGGGCTGCTGGCTGGCTGGCTTGTTGAGTTTTTCCTTCCTTGTTAGTAGACAGAACAATCTTTCCAGAGCCTTGGCTCTATGCAGGGGCTCTATTTCAGGCCCCAGCCCTGCTGGAGTTCCAGTTCTCGTCTGCTGTTCCAGTTGGTGTTCTGATACCCACCCGAAGGCATTTATCACATCCAGGAGTTTGTGGGCCAACTGCAGCTTTAGCTCCAAGTTAAACCACTCTGGCTGTGAATTCCCTGTTCTTGCACTTTTTTGTTTTTTCTTTTGAGCTTGGCTATATATTTAAGGCTTTCAAAAAAAAAAAGGGCAGAATGTCTATGTGTTTAGAAAAAAAAAAGGCTCAGTTCAGTTGTACCATTCTGATTGCAAACTACAAGCTTCTTAAAGGCAAGCTCCAGGTCTGGCTAACCTTTTTGAATGCCAAAGAGAGCATGATGGACGAGCACCATAAGTAAAATCTTTGTTTGATAAATATTGCATGAACGAATGAGAGAGAGAGAAGAAAAGGAAAAGGAGAGCAAGTGAAGGCCACAAAAAGAACTGAAGATACAAATTTGCATATGATGATGATTAGAGAGAGATAATCCTGAAAATCTACAGAAAGGTTAAATGGCTAATACAATAGATGAGGCATCTGTGAAGTTCTCAAAAAAGGAAGAGATTTAGGTCCTAAATGGGGGGAGGCAGATTGTGAATCAGGACGTGATGGATAATAATGCATCGTGCATTGGCACCATGCATTTAACAGTGCACTCAGGTGCCTCTGATCCCTTCAGACACCTTGTGCTGGAGGCGGGACAGCCGCCCTTGGCTTTGCCATAACAGGCCCCGGAGAACCCAGGAGCCCTTCCACGTGCTGGTGCTGTGAGCCTGTGATTGTGTGGCTCCTGAACCCATGCTTGTCCTGTGTAACACAGGGATACTAACAGCAATCCCACACTTGCAGGGATGAAGGAACCAGCCTACAGAGGTTTGTAAACTATAGAGTGCTGCAGGTATGCTAATAATGGAGAGAATAAAATGCTTCTCGAAATTCAACCAATGACCATTTTGATAAAATAAACCAATAATCAAATTCTTTTTTTCAAAAAAATTTATTTTTATTGATTTCAGAGAAGAAGGGAGAGAAACATCAATGATGAGATAGAATCATTGATTGGCTGCCTCCTGCATGCTCCCTACTGGGGATGAGCCTGCAACTTGGGCCCGTGCCTTTGACTAGAATCGAACCCGGGGCCCTTCATTCTGCAGGCTGACGCTCTATCCAGTGAGCCAAACCAGCTAGGGCAGAATCAAATTCTTAAAATGACTTTTCAGGAAAATAATATTGTGTTATTATTGTTAATATTTCCATGTGCAGATGGGGAATCGAGAGAACAACCAGAGAGAATGCTGATTTTTGGGAAGGTGAGAGGGATTGGCTTAGAGCATGAGAACTAAACCCCTCTGTGTCCGTGTTTCTGTTATCAGATGTGGTAACTAAACACCACACACAGATGAAAGGCCAATTAAAGAGAGGCCTCAGATGCCACCTGAAAGCAGATGTGAACGCTAATGTGACCACACACCTGAAGAATGCATGCTCTGCCCTTCAGTGTGAATAGCATCTCTAGGTCTTGAGGAAGTAGCCAAGGAACTCCCGTGGCCTTCAGTGCTGCCCCTCATGGAACGCCTACCACACACCACATCTCCCTTTCTTCTTGCTAACTCTCACAATGCCTTGTGAAGGTCATCATCAAGGTCATGATAAGAAAATTTAAGTCCAGGATGCAACCAGGATCCAAACCCAGGTTTTGTATCTGTGAGTTTGTTTCTGTCTCATTTTGTTTGTTTGTTTTGTTTTTTTAGATTGCACATATAAGTGAAATCAGACAAGAACAAAGTAGTGGCTGCCAGAGGCGTGAGGAAACAGGAAGAAAGGAGGAGAGAAGTAAGAAGTACAGTTATAAAATAAGTCACAGGGATGTCATGACAGCATAGGGAACATAGTAAATAATATCGTAGTAACTATGGAGGGTGACAGATGGTTACTGCACTTATTGTGGTGATCACGTCATAAGACGTATGAATGCTGAGTCACTTTGTTGCATACCTGAAACTCATATTGTATGTCAACAATAGTGAAAGAATTAAAAAATTAAAACCTTGTGTCTTTTCCTTTCTCCATCTATCAGCCCAACAGTTTTTAGCTCTTTTCTCCATAGTATCTCTTTACAGCTATAAAGATATTTGATCCCTCATATGTTTTGTTGTTATATTCACTCAATTGTTTATCCTTTGGTCCCCATTATGTGGTAAGATTTTGTGTTTTCAAATTCCATTGCTGTTTGTACGGCATGAAATTGAGTTCTCTAAATGAAGGGTACTGTGTACTCAATATAGCTTGAAATTTCAAGAAAATAGGCCATCTCAAAAACACATTTTGCATCACATCATTTCTGTATAATTAGATTAAATGCACAGAAATGTACATCCAAAGAAGCTGAATCAAGGACAATCTTTTTGGCATGATACTGATATTAATTTTGCAATATTACCTCACAGACATCTTTTTTTGCTACATGCTTTTATTCATTTAATAATCTTACCTCATTTTGAGTAGAATAATGTGAAAAAATATGGGTTACTTTGGAAAAGAGATGAGTTTTGTATAATGCTTCTAAAAGATGAAAGTAAACGCAAACGTCACCCTTGGACAGTGGACTAATGTAAAGGCTGAAGGAGATTACCGAGTTAGGTAATATCCCTACATTAACGTGAACATCAGACCTGAATAACTGATAGCCACCTGTCTCTACTTGTGAACCATGGGCACATCATCCATTTCTAAACATTGTTTCATTTGCAAGAACAGAATAACTTCTGCTTTTAGATAAATAATACACACAACCACCAAAATGTGCGCAGAGACCCAGTCCCATTCCAAAGACCTTGGTTAAAACCTTTGAGAAAAATAGTTCTAAAAATATTTTTAGAGAAACCCTTCGGAAAAAGAAATGTTTCCGTAGTTTTGTAAACTTATCATTTTTTCCAATTAGAACACCAATTTTATTCATAGCTATAACTTCATCCTTTCCTCTCTCTTAGAACATCCATTACACTAAACTACAATCATATGATCATTTAAAATAATAAATTAAAATAATCTCATGTCTCCAAACCCAGTTCATTTGGGACCAAAGTGAATAATTTAAGAGTTAGAAAACATCTGCCCCCCCCCCCCCCCCCCGATGAGGGAATGTAGAATTGGAAATGGAGTTTATTCACATAAGATAGGAAATTAGAAAAAAGCCCCCATTAAAATCACAGTGGGAAGGATAGTCACAGTTTAAATGATTTGTATGCTAGTTGCCGGTTTTTAACTTAGTAGCTAAACAATCTGAACAACGTCTGTACGTGCGATCAGTACATGTTAACAGTGTTGCCAGGTTTCACATTAGGAGAACAGCCTATCGGACCTACTGGCCACTGCTGTCTGCAGGAACATGCTAGTGTGTTAGGATTCAAGGACTAGATTACCAAGACACCAGCAAAAAGCACATTTGAAAGGGTTAGTCCTCTAGTTGTCCGGAGGACCATCTGGAGGCAGCTGACCTGGGAAATTACTGCCCCAGGCTACATGCAGTCCAGGAATCATATTCATCATCTACTCTGACAGGTAGACACTGTTAAGTAGATACCATATCTGATAAGCCCACAAAGCATCCAGGCCAAGCTGTGGCCCTAGGCAGGGAGAATGCAAGCTGACTTCTATGTAGAGAATCTCTAAGACTGGACTCTAAGACATTTGCACACTCATGTCCACAACAGCACTATTCACAATGTCCAAAAGGCAAAAGCAACGTGAGTGTCCATCAACACATAAATGGATAAACAAAATGCGGTAAAAGCTTCAATGGGATATTATTGAACAGCTATTCTGACACATGCTACAACGTGGCTAAACCTTAATGACATGCTGCGAAGTGAAATAAGCCAGTTGCAAAAAGAAAAATACTGTATGATTCCACTTATATGAGGTACCTAGTAGTCAAGCTCAGAGAAAGAAGAATGGTGGTTGATGGGGGCTGGAAGAGGGGGTGGAGGGGACTTGTTTATGTAACAATGTGGATGTACTTAACATTATAGAACGGTATAGTTAAAATGGTTAAGATGGTAAATTTTATTGATATTTTAAGTACAATTAAATTTTTTAAGTTAAAAAAAATTTTCTGCAATCCATGATCCCACCTACTATCCTTTGTTTGATAGAGATTAAAAAAACTAAGATTTGTGTTTAATTATGTAACTTCTCTTAGGGTCCAGGCTTTCAGTCTTCTTCTTTTATAATATATAAAATATCTCTTTTATCCTTTATTTTGATGACTTGTCTTTTTCGCCTTTTTGTGTCTTGATGGATATTTAGACTTGCTGTGTCCATGCTTTTATAGCAAGTGGTGCTAAATGCTTTTTGAAAACAGGAAGAGTAAAAGTCGTTTAGTGAACCATAATTTCAAAAACTTAGTCAGAAACAGTGCCCCAAAGGCCTGTCTATTGTAGTTTTGGTACCCGAAGGGGGAAGGAAAAATAGAAGAACTCTCTATCAATCCTTTCTCTTTCAGAAAATTCACGTTTCCCAGATGCCACCATCTCATATTGGCCGAGTTTAGAGATGATGCCAGAGCACAGAGGGTCCTGACATTCACTTCCGGGCACCCATGATGGTACCATGACATTTTTAACTGAAGGCCCTTTAGCAGTATTGTACCAAACACCTTTTACTTTAGGTGTGTAAGACATCACTTTATGTAGTAAGGAACTCCAAAAATAAACCTGTGAAGTGTTTAAACAATAGGAAGCTCTCGTTCCTTGGAAGGGCTGTGTCCTTCCAGATAATAAGGTGCGTATCTGTCTATGACTGATTTTTTTACGATGCATCAGTCCACAATTATGTGCGTGCTTCAGAAACACCTGGTCGCTACTGAGAACAGGCAAATTCAGTGACTGCACAGACTCTGAGTTGCTCTTCAAATACAGATATAACCAACACACAGCGATGCTCACTTTTGAGGTCCCTGCAATCTCAAGAAGAGGCCTCTTTATGAACAGGTTTGCTAATATGCTATTACTGCCATAAGTTGTCCCTAGGGGTGTGTGTGTGTGTGTGTGTGATTGCTAGAGTGTATGCAGCAATAGTGTCAATGAGAGTTAAATAGCTTGAGTGGTGTGGTGCACACACATAATCACGGCAGGTCTAAAAGACCAGCCCTTCCTCACATCTGATACTGCAAACCACATCATTATGTCCGAGCAAATCTAACATCTTGTTATATGGTCAGTGTAACAGATGGTCCCTGTCTCAGGCTTGTTATTTGCCTAAAAAACAGATGCAGAAACAGGTTTCCCCTCCCTCCCAAACCTTAATTAGAATAAAAATGACCTCAATTTGAGCATTCAAATTATTCCAGTTTATGGTTTTTAATTTTTTTCATATTCTTACTAGATTTATCCTCAACAGACAAACAAGATATCTCCGTAGGAGGACTATTTTCCTAGTTGTGGTTGATGTCTGTTCATTTTTATAATATTCACGTCATTTATTTACAGCCACGGCAGAACTCAGCAGCTTCAATCTCTGGATCACTGGCCAACGTTGTTTGTGGTCACTGCTTCACTGGACTCCTGTGTCAGAGAGAGTGGTGTCCCATGGTCTCCATGACACCCATCTATTCTCATCCATTTTACATGGCCAAGCCTAGTAATAGTTAACAGCCAATTCAGGGTTTTGTTTGTCACCTTAATTGATGTTCCAGAAGGGACATGTTTTCATAGAACCGCCCTTGGACTACAGCATCACAATTTCCACTGGCTTTAATGGATGTTATACAGATCAAAATAACACTTGACGATCTAAAAAATCTAGAAGGGGCCTGGTTACATGGCAACCATATCTGACTATGGATAGTCTTAGAAATCAGGAAATAAATTTATTTTACCATAAAGTTTTTGGTAAAACATTGCTTTGTACCTTAGATTTTTAAATACTTACATGCTTAGCACAGTTTCTTTTGGGTACAAGGACGCATGTTTTTGGTAGAGGAAAGAAAACAGGCAGCCATGACCCACTGTGAAAACTCCGATGTGAGAGAGAGGGTCTCGCTGGTAAATCACAATACAAGGATGTTCTGGCTTAACTAAAGGGTCAATCTTAGTAGTCACTGAATTGTTAATTTCACAGACTAATGACAATGTAATTCATTAAAAAAGTGATTTCTAAATACATTTTCATTACTCTACCTATGGTATCATGCAAGGAACACCTATCCCTAAGATATATGACTAAATCTCTCACTCTGGGATAAGGTAAGGAACACAGTAACCTGCAGAAAATTTAAAAAAGAATATTAGCTCACTGTCTATCTCCTCCGATAGTGGGGGTCTCTGGCAAAGGGATTTACGTGAACACCACTGCACCCCGTTCCTGCTGGAGGGGCCTGCACCAGCGGCCCTTCTACCCGGGCTCAGAGGCGGGCCTGTTTATTCACCGGACATGTTAAGACCTAGCGAACCTCATGTTTTGATTGTAGGCTTTGGTAAGGAAGTTTGTATGAGTCCTTGACAGACGAGCAGGTGTAGTTCCTAACTCAATAAAGTGACTTTTGAGTCTGGTCTCAGAGCCTGCACTCTTCACTGTTCAACTACAGTCAAAACACCTAACAGCGGACGAGCACTTACGACTGTTAAGATTTATGGCCAAAATTGCCCTGCACATAGAAAGGAGACCAAAGAAGATGGAATTTTTTAATACCTTCAAGCCTCATTTTTGTAGACTGTAGACTTAAATACTAATTTTTAGAAATTTCATGGTATGCAGACCACAGGTGGTTCAATAGAAGACAGAAAACCTTCGGTGGCTTTAAATAGGGACATTTGGGATACATACTTCAAGACATTGCTTAATTTTAACAAACGACCACCGTTTCCTCATTGTAAAAAGGAGCCATAAAAGGTAAGATTCCTGCCTGATAACTAGTGAGTTTCAAGAATGTGAAGAAAGTTAACTGCTGAAATTAGAAGTGTTGATAGACTCTTGTTTGGGTGAAGGGTGATAGCAAATCACTTCTTCCTAGTGCAATACAAGGTTTGTATCAAGCTGCACCTTGTGGAGTCATACTCCTCCTGATGCAAAAGTGACGTTGTTCAGCAATCACAGCCTGGCACAGGTATAAAGGAGGACGTTCACTCTGATGAAGGTGCAGCTGTGCTTCCATAGCAACGGCTCACACCCGCGGAGGTGACGGGAGCAGGGGGTGAATGTGCCAGGGTGGGGGTGTGGAAGGTGCACAGCACTTGTGCTCACTTTGCAAGACAACAGATTCCTTCTTCTACCTTGAAAGTCTTGCTTCGGAAGAAGAAAATAGCTAAACCTCTAGGGACCGTTATCACAGACGCTGGCCATTAATCAACTGGGTCCTAGGAAACATCTCCGGGCACCATACTCTGGGTGAAAGGTAGTTTCTTTTGTTTGAATCACTCTGAAAGCTGACAAATCATCTGCCTTAAAAAATTATGATGTTCAACTCGATTAATTTATTAGAGATTGGCCACGTGTCCTTTCTTATTACTGATTCTGAACATCTGTCACAGAGCAGATTTTGTTCAGGACATTCTGAACATCTACATCATTCATGACTGCGTGGAATGAGTACCGCACCACCAGGCCACTCCACCAGCAGGGACACCTGTTTCCCGTAAAGCGTCAGCACAGAAACACGCGACACACGCACATGAAATGACACGAGCACAATGCGTAGTCCAAGGGTAGCCTGAGCACCCTTCTCTTCTCCACCCGCTTGTAGGTTACTAGTCAAGGCAGCGAGGGGCACGGCTGACATTTTGTAAACGTCTATTTTTCATTCTGTGAACTTCTGAACTTCCTGTAAGCAGATGGCACTGGCCATGTAGTCTCTCTTTAACAACAAGTAAATGAGTCGTTGGGGTGCTATGTCTATCACCCAGAAGCAATGCGTTAAAGGCCAACAGTTCAAAAGTATTAGGTCCCTGAGATCGCTTGAGCAGACAGGACCCCCAGTCCCTGGCCAGACACTGGCTCTGGGAGGGAGGGAGGGAGGG